>NC_073397.1:34782254-35082254 GCF_028641065.1 Leucoraja erinaceus
ACTTAAAGCCCAACTTTGTTTTGCAGGCCCAGCCAATAGAGGCAGAGGCGCACAGCCCGGCTTGTTGTCCAAACCCTGCCACTGCCAAACTGTGACCTTGTTTGTGTTAAACTTCACCATTCAACACTGCCTGGGGTGGAGCTAAGGTGGGAGTTCTCAGTGACTGCCCCAGAGAGAGAGGGAGAGGGAGAGGGAGAGGGAGAGGGGGGGGAGAGAGAGAGAGAGGGGGGAGAGAGAGAGAGAGAGAGAAAGAGAGAGAGAGGGGGAAGGAGAGAGAGAGAGAGGGGGGGAAGGAGGAGAGAGAGAGAGAGAGAGGGGGGGGGGGGAAGGAGAGAGAGAGAGGGAAGGAGAGAGAGAGAGAGAGAGAGGGGGGGGGGGGAGAGAGAGGGGAGAGAGAGAGAGAGAGAGGGGGAAGGGAGAGAGAGAGGGAGGGGGGGGGCGGAGAGAGAGAGAGAGGGGAGGAAGGGAGAGAGAGAGAGAGAGAGAGAGAGAGAGAGAGAGAGAGAGAGAGAGACAGAGAGAGACAGAGAGAGACACAGAGAGACAGAGAGAGAGAGAACAAGATTGCAACTTTGCCCATACAGCCATACATCATATACTTTTAAAGGCTGAAACTTTGGAGGATCTTGGTCACACACACACACACTACGAAGAGGATTCTTTCCCAGCTGTAGTGGCTGGGAAGTTTCCTCAGCTTGCCGATCTCCCGGCCCAACCAAGAAACTTATTTTTTGGCATTCAGAAACGCTGTGGTCAGCAGCCTGCCAATTCTCTCGGCAGCTTGGCTCGGCTCACAGTCAGAACCAGTTTGCTCTGGTTATGTTGCACGGCGCACACAGGCTGGATTTCCTGCCCACTGTTTGCTAACTTCTTGTCGAATGGTTTATTTTCTCTCGATTCCTCCTGGTTGCTGTGGACCAAGCCCCTCTCCCAAACAAATCTCTTTTTAAATCAAAGGTGTTATTGGGCAAGAGATCCAACCATTAGATATGACAGGTAGACAAAAATGCTGGAGAAACTCAGCGGGTGCAGCGGCATCTATGGAGCGAAGGAAACTAGGCAACGTTTCGGGCCGAATAGGAACCATTTCATAGAAACATAGACAATAGGTGCAGGAGTAGAGGCCATTCGGCCCTTCGAGCCTGCACCATTCGCCATTCGATATGATCATGGCTGATCATCCAACTCAGTATCCCATCCCTGCCTTCTCTCCATACCCCCTGATCCCTTTAGCCACAAGGGCCACATCTAACTCCCTCTTAAATATAGCCAATGAACTGTGTGGCCTCAACTACCTTCTGTGGCAGAGAATTCCAGAGATTCACCACTCTCTGTGTGTGAAAAATGTTTCCCTCATCTCAGTCCTAAAAGATTTCCCCCTTATCCTTAAACTGTGACCCCCTTGTTCAGGAAATAGGCAACGTTTCGGGCCGAAACCCAAAGGGTTTCCTTCGCTCCATAGATGCTGCTGCACCCGCTGAGTTTCTCCAGAATTTTTGTCTATCTGTCAAATCTAATGGTTTGATCTCTTGCCCAATAACACCTTTGGCTCAGTGTGACTTGTTATCTGACCAAGCTGTTGTTAATTGTGGAGCGAGTGTGTTTACAGACAGCTGTGACTGTGTGTGTGTGTGTGTGTGTGTGTGTGTGTGTGTGACTCTGTGTGTGTGTGTGTGTGTGTGTGTGTGCGAGAGATCCTGTGTGTGTGTGTGACTCTGTGTGTGTGTGTGTGTGACTCTGTGTGTGTGTGTGTGTGTGTGTGTGTGTGTGTGTGACTCTGTGTGTGTGTGTGTGTGACTCTGTGTGTGTGTGTGACTCTGTGTGTGTATGTGTGACTCTGTGTGTGTGTGTGTGTGACTCTGTGTGTGTGTGTGACTCTGTGTGTGTATGTGTGACTGTGTGTGTGTGTGTGTGTGTGTGTGTGTGTGTGTGTGTGTGTGTGTGTGTGTGTGTGTGTGTGTGTGTGTGTGTGTGTGTGTGTGTGTGTGTGTGTGTGTGTGTGTGTGTGTGTGTGTGACAGTCAGGCACGAGCCCGGGTTGATTGCAGGGACGTGCGGAGAGCAGTGTATAGGGGCTGGTGCAGCCTTTCTAGACCAGGCTTGGTAAACAGTGACCTTGATCTGATCCCAGGGGAGTCTGCATGAGGAACCGCGGTGCTATTTTGATACCGTCTGCGTGCCGACGGTCGCATCCGGCCCCCTAGATCGGGCACGGCTGGAGACGCCGGGCGCGCGCGCGGATCGGACGTGGCCAACGACACCGACATCACCACCGCCTCCGACCTCCCCACCGTCGAAGGGATTTTACCGCAGATAGGCAGCCAGCATCAGCAGAGACACACACACACACCAACCACCCTGGCCACGCTCTCATCTCACCGCTGCCATCGGGAAGTCGGTACAGGAGCCTGAAAACTGTAACATCCAGGTTCAGGAATAGCTGCTTCCCCACAGCCATCAGGCTATTAAACACAACAACCTCAAATAAGCTCTGAACTACATACAGTGTTATTGTCATTATCGAACTATTAATGTTTGTTTTGTGTGTCTGTGTATATACAATAGACTATAGGTGCAGGAGTAGGCCATTCAGCCCTTCGAGCCAGCACCGCCATTCAATGTGATCATGGCTGATCTTCCACAATCAGTACCCCGTTCCTGCCTTCTCCCCATATCCCCTGACTCCACTATTTTTAAGAGCCCCATCTAGCTCTCTCTTGAAAGCATCCGATCTCTAGATTCAGATTCAGATTCAACTTTAATTGTCATTGTCAGTGTACAGTACAGAGACAAGGAAATGCATTTAGCATCTCCCTGGAAGAGCGACATAGCATATGATTTGAATAAATATTTACATTAGCATATATACAGACATAGTGTGTTTTTCCTGTGGGAGGAGTGTCCGGGGGGGGGGGGGGGGGGGGGGGTGATGATTGGCAGTCACCTAAGTACGTTGTTGAGTAGAGTGACAGCCGCCGGGAAGAAGCTGTTCCTGGACCTGCTGGTCCGGCAACGGAGAGATATGTGTGTATTTGTGAGTTTGTGTGTTTGTACACGCACTGAATAGTTTCTCTCTCGTTTATTGTATTGTTTACAGTAAATTATCTTTACATATTCTGCTGTGCTGCAGCAAGTAGGAATGCCATTGTTCTATCTGTGACACTCTCTTGACACTTGACATCGCCAGGCCAGGCCAGGCCAGACCGATCCCAGCAGCTCCAACTCGAGAGAACCAGCCTTTGTTGCCTAGATTTTTAACAGCTTTGAAACTTTAAAGGATCCGTGATGGTGCTGGAGAAAGTGTCAACTCTTGTACACTGCCTGGGGGAGTAATCTACAATCCCTACACTCCCTGTGGACTTTAAGGCCCTGTCCCACTGTCCGAGTTCATTCAAGAGCTCTCCCGAGTTTAAAAAAAAAATCAAACTCGTGGTAAGCACGTGGAATGTACGTAGCGGGTACGTCGGAGCTCGGGGACGTCTCTTAGCGGCGCGCTATGCTAACGGCAGGTACTCGGGAAACGCGGTAAGCTCGGGAAGACTGCTGAAGATTTTTCAACATGTTGAAAATTGTCCACGAGAGCCCCGAGTACCTACGAGCGGCCATTACCGTAATTCTCCGAGTTCGAATCAGGGGAAACTCGGGAGAACTCTTGAATTAGCTCGTACACAGTGGGACAGGCCCTTTAGAGACACAGCACAGGCAACAGGACCTTCGGCCCACCGAGTCCGCGCCGATCAGCGATCCCCCCCCCCCGTCCACTAGCGCTACCCTACACACTAGGGACGATTTTACAACTGACCGAGGACAACTGCAAACCTGGACGTCCTTTGGAATGTGGGAGGAAACCGAAGATCTCGGAGAAAAACCCACGCAGGGAGAACGTGCAAACTCCGTACAGGCAGCACCCGTAGTTGGGATCGAACCGGGGTCTCTGGCGCTGCAAGGCAAGCGCTCTAAGGCGGCAACTCTACCGCTGCGCCACCCTGGTGCCCTGTACCTGGGTATGATTACATCTATGTGTTGAACTGAGTTATTGGCAAAATGGAATTTCACTTCACGAAAGGACACGTGACAATAAAATATCATTCAACCATTCGATCATTTTTACTCGGATAGCAATAATGATCAAGCAATCTATTTGTGGTAAAATGTCATAAAAAGAGTCAAGAGGCCAGAGATATAGTGTTTAAGAAGGAACTGCAGATGCTGGAAAATCGAAGGAGATGAGGTGAGGAGAACTTTTTTCACACAGAGAGTGGTGAATCTCTGGAACTCTCTGTCACAGAAGGTAGTCGAGGCCAGTTCATTGGCTATATTTAAGAGGGAGTTAGATGTGGCCCTTGTGGCTAAGGGGATCAGGGGGTATGGAGAGAAGCAGGTACGGGATACTGAGTTGGATGATCAGTCATGATCATATTGAATGGCGGTGCAGGCTCGAAGGGCCGAATGGCCTACTCCTGCGCCTAATTTCTATGTTTCTATGAAGGTAGACAAAAATGCTGGAGAAACTCAGCGGGTGCAGCAGCATCTATGGAGCGAAGGAAATAGGCAACGTTTCGGGCCGAAACCCAAAGGAAATAGGCAACGTTTCGGGTCGAAACCCGAAGGGTTTCGGCCCGAAACGTTACCTATTTCCTTCGCTCCATAGATGCTGCTGCACCCGCTGAGTTTCTCCAGCACTTTTGTCCACCATTGAATATATATATATACACACTTAAATAACAGATAAAGTGCAACAGGTTGTTATAGTTCAGAGTTTGTTTGAAGTTGTGTTTAATAGCCTGATGGCTGTGGGGAAGTAGCTATTCCTGAACCTGGATGTTGCAGTCTTCAGGCTCCTGTTCCTTCTACCTGAAGGCAGCGGAGAGATGAGTGCGTGGCCAGGATGGTGTGTGGGTCCTCGATGATGCTGCCAGCCTTTTTTGAGGCAGCGACTGCGATCGATCCTCTCGATGGTGGGGAGGTCCGAGCCGACAACGGGCCGGGAACTTCCATCAAAGGAACTGCAGATGCCGGTTTATACCAAATATCGGACACAAAAGTGCTGGAGTGTCTCGGCGGGTCAGGCAGCATCTCTGGAGAACATGGATGGGTGACGTTTTGGGTCAGGACCGTTCTTTGTGAACCATGTTGGGCGCAAGTTGGTGGTCGCCTTTAACGCCGAACGCACGCACACTCTAATCCGCTTTGGGATATTTCAAGGCGGTGACTGGTCTAATTTAAGAGCAACTCCTCCACTGTCTAAATATACTCATCACATCGTGGACGAGGCATTTAGGACAATGGACCAATGCTGGTTCCCAACGGGGGTTTAAAGGAGGGAAAAGATATGGTTACAGAGAAAGGTTGAACAAGTTAGGGCTTTATTCGTTGGAGCGCAGAAGGTTAAGGGGGGACGTGATAGAGGTCTTTAAAATGATGAGAGGGATAGACAGAGTTAACGTGGATAAGCTTTTCCCACTGAGAGTAGGGAAGATTTAAACAAGGGGACATGACTTGAGAATTAAGGGACAGAAGTTTAGGGGTAACATGAGGGGGAACTCTTCTTTACTCGGAGAGTGGTGGCTGTGTGGAATGAGCTTCCAGTGAAGGTGGTGGAGGCAGGTTCGTTTTTATCATTTAAAAATAAATTGGATAGTTATATGGATGGGAAGGGAATGGAGGGTTATGGTCTGAGCGCAGGTATATGGGACTAGGGGAGATTATGTGTTCGGCACGGACTAGAAGGGTGGAGATGGCCTGTTTCCGTGCTGTAATTGTTATATGGTTATAACAGGAACCTGGTAAAAAGGGTGACTGGTTCACACAGGGAGGGAATAAGCTGCCGGAGGAGGAGACAGAAACCTTAACAGCATTTAAAAACAAACCCTCGGACAGGTACCTGGATGAGAAAGGTACATGGCCACTCAATGAACCGTTGCCCCTTATATGGCAGCACAGTGGCGCAGCGGTAGAGTTGATGCCTTACAGAGACCCGGGTTCGATCCCGACCACGGGTGCTGCCTGTACGGAGTTTGCACGTTCTCCCCGTGACCGGCGTGGGTTTTCTCCGAGATCTTCAGTTTCCTCCCACACTCCGAAGACGTGCAGGTTTGTAGGTTCATTGGCTTGGTAAATGTAAAAATTGTCCCTAGTGTGTGTAGGATAGTGTTAGTGTGCGGGGATCGCTGGTCGGCGCGGACCCAGTGGGTCGAAAGGGCCTGGATCCGCGCTGTATCTCTAAA
This sequence comes from Leucoraja erinaceus, assembly GCF_028641065.1. Taxonomy (NCBI): domain Eukaryota; kingdom Metazoa; phylum Chordata; class Chondrichthyes; order Rajiformes; family Rajidae; genus Leucoraja; species Leucoraja erinaceus. The sequence continues at coordinate 34,788,481 of NC_073397.1, forward strand.
CTAAAGGCGGAGGAATATGATTCAATTGCAGGCAATGGGACTAGCTTAGATGGGGCACCTTGGTCGCCATGGACGTGTTGGGCCGAAGGGCCTGTTTTTCCTGCAGTATAACTCCATAACAATGTATTACAAACCTCGGTAAAATAAATTAATGATGGTCAGAGCTATCACACATTGTCTGATGAAGGGTCTCGACTCGAAATGAACACCTATCCCTTTTCTCCAGAGATGCTGCCTGGCCCAGCTGAGTTACTCAAAAAATCAAACTCGTGTTAAGTACGTAGCGTGGTACGTCGTAGGGTACGTCGGAGCTCGGGGACGTCCCTTAGCGGCTCGTAACGCTAACGGCAGGTACTCGGGAAACGCGGTAAGCTCGGGAAGATTTTTGAAAAACGTGTTGAAAAATGTCCACGAGAGCCCCGAGTACCTACGAGCGGCTATTAACGTAAAACTCCGAGTTGCGAATCAGGGGAAACTCGGGAGAACTCTTGAATTACCTCATACAGTAGGACAGCCCCATTAATCACATTTGTGGGAGTCAGTGAATGTGGAATCAATCAAGTGTTGACTGAAAACTAAAGTGTAGCTCATGCAGGAAACGTGTGATTTTGTTTTCTCTTCCATGTGCCCGTCTCTTTAAACATTGAACGCCTGCGAATCTTGGCCAAGTGTCGTAATGCTCGCTCCACCTTCAGTTCAGCCAAGCTGTTTGTCTTAGTGTTTAAGAGGGAACTGCAGATGCTGGAGAATCGAAGGTTACACAAAAAAGCTGGAGAAACTCAGCGGGTGCAGCAGCATCTATGGAGCGAAGGAAATAGGCAACGTTTCGGGCCGTTTCGGCCCGAAACGTTGCCTATTTCCTTCGCTCCATAGATGCTGCTGCACCTGTTTGTCTTAGTGATTGTTGTGGTTACGCAGTGTGGAGGCCCAAAGTCACCAATGTGTATCACAACTGTACAGGGGATAGCATGAGACTAGTGTGAAGGGGTGATGCATGGTCTCGGTGGGATGGAGGTGCTGTTTGCATGATGTATCTTTGTTGTAGAGCTATGCATCGTGGAAACAGGCCCTTCGGCCCAAACTTGCCCACGCCGACCAACATGCCCCATCTATACTAGTCCCACAATAGACAATAGACAACAGGTGCAGGAGTAGGCGTAGGGCTCTTAAAAATAGCGGAGTCAGGAGATATGGGGAGAAGGCAGGAACGGAGAACGGAGATGAGGAAACACTTTTTCTCACGGAGAGCTGTGAGTCTGTGGAATTCCCTGCCTCAGAGGGCTGTGGATTCTTTCAAGAGAGAGCTAGATAGGGCCAACGTGCCCCATCTACACTAGTCCCACAATAGACAATAGACAACAGGTGCAGGAGTAGGCATAGGGAACTTAAAGATAGCAGAGCCAGGGGATATGGGGAGAAGGCAGGAACGGGGTACTGATTGGGGATGACCAGCCATGATCACATTGAATGGCGGTGCCGGCTTGAAGGGCCGAATGGCCTCCTCCTGCACCTATTGTCTATTGTCTTATCGTCTGGAGCTAGGAGACAACAACTCGACCACTGCGCCCCTGGTTAGATTTGCAGATGAATCTAAAATTGGCCAAGAGATATTTTCCAAGTTGGGCAGTCGACCGATCGAGAGAGGTTTTAATTAGTGGTCTGATTTGTGTTCTTGCAGGAAACCCTCTGAAGAAGCAGACATGGATGAAGTCATGGCAGCTGCGGTTCTGACCAGCCTGTCCACCAGTCCCCTGGTCCTGAGCCCGAACACAGGGATGCAGTTATTAGGTAGGTGTGTAACCCCAGGAGGTTTTTATGCTTATTGAGCAGAACATAGAACCGTATAGACACACAAAATGCTGGAATAACTCAGCGGGTGAGGCAGCATCTCTGGAGAGAAGGAATGGGCACCCTTCTGGTCTCGACCCGAAATGTCGCCCATTCCTTCTCTCCAGAGATGCTGCCTCACCCGCTGAGTTACTGAGTTGAGTAACTCCAAAAATGCTGCCTGCCCCGCTGAGTTACTCCAGCATTATAGAAACATAGAAAATAGGTGCAGGAGTAGGCCATTCGGCCCTTCGAGCCTGCACCGCCATTCAATATGATCATGGCTGATCATCCAACTCAGTATCCCGTACCTGCCTTCTCTCCATACCCCCTGATCCCTTTAGCCACAAGGGCCACATCTAACTCCCTCTTAAATATAGCCAATGAACTGTGGCCTCAACTACCTTCTGTGGCAGAGAGTTCCACAGATTCACCACTCTCTGTGTGAAAAAAAAAGGCGAGTCCCAGGCTGCTGCAGGGGCCTTGTTGGTTGCCCTCGACCGGCTGGGCCCAGCGACGTCACGGGAGGAACGTACAAACTCCGCGCAGACGGCGCCCGTAGTCGGGATCAAAGCCGGGTCTCCGGCGCTGTGAGGCAGCAACTCTACCGCTGCCCCGTCCCGATATTTGAGTATAACATGGAAGATTTTCTATCGTTAAATTACTGCTTTGCTCGCTTGGAAACCGTTGGTTTGGTTCAGCGATCACCTCGACTGCCAGTAATTATTCCAACAAGGGGATATGGGGGAGAAGGCAGGAACGGGGTACTGATTGTGGATGATCAGCCACGATCACATTGAATGGCGGTGCTGGCTCGAAGGGCCGAATGGCCTCCTCCTGCGTCTATTGTCTATTGTCCATTGTCAATTGGTTATAACAAACAAACATAAGCTTCTTGGATTGTCCTTTTAAGAGGCATTGTGTCTACAAACACAATAAACTCTGCTATGTTGCCTGGCCCATCGTGTGACATTCCAGACTCGGGTAAAGGCTGTTTAGCAAATTCCCACTGGGGTGGGAATGTTTATGAGGAGGATTTATTTTTGCTCAGCACAGCTCTGAGTAGCCTGCTAAATAACAAATTTGGAAAGAACTCTGGAATCAGAGTTTATGGCCCATCTCGGCTGCAGTAAAAAGCCCGTGGTACTTTGCATCTTGTGAGTTGCATGTGCAAGGATTAGAACCAGTGGTCGTACAGTATGGAAACAGGCCCTTCAATCCAACACAGGGCAAGATGCCCCATCCGAGCTAGTCCCATATTTGTCCCATATCCCCCCTCAACCTTTCCTGTCTATATACCTTCACGGGCAGCAGGTAGATCCTGACCTCGGCTGCTGTTTGTGTGGACTTCAAGTTCAAGAGAGTTTATTGTCATGTATCCCTGATAGGACAATGAAATTCTTGCTTTGCTTCAGCACACCAGAACATAGTAGGCATTGACTACAGAACAGATCAGTGTGTCCAAATACCGTAATATAAATATATACACACATGAATATATAAACTGTTAAAGTGCAAATAACAGATAATGGGCTATTAATGTTCAGAGTTTTGTCCGAGCCAAGTTTAATAGCCTGACGGCTGTGGGGAAGTAGCTATTCCTGAACCTGGTCGTTCTCCCTGGGACCACGTGGTTTTTCTCCAGGTGCCCCGGTTTCCTTCCACTTCCCAAAGATGTGCCGATTTGTACGTTAATTTGCCCGCTGTACATCGCCTCGAGTGCGTAGGGAGTGGATACGAAAGTGGGATAATGTAAAACTATGGGTGATTAATGGTCAGCATGGACTCGGTGGGCCGAAGGGCCTGTTTGCATGCTGTGTCTTTCCATCAATACCTTTAGTTTAGCGAGGCAGTGTGGGAACGGGCCCTTCAGCCTGCCGAGCCATCACCGACCAATGATCACCCGTACACCAGCTATATTCTACACACCAGGGACCATTTACAGAAGCCAATTAACCTACAAACCTGCAAGTCTTTGGTGTGTGGGAGGAAACCGGAGCACCCGGAGAAAACCCACGCATGTCACGGATGAACGTACAAACTCCGTACAGACAGCGCCCGTAGTCAGGATCGAACCCGGGTCTCTGGCGCTGTGAGGCAGCGCCACTCCTGACCAAGTAGCTATTTCATTACTTTGCATTTATTCTCTGAGATATTAATGTTGTATCAAACATTGTTTATTTATATCTGCAGTGTTGTCTACTTGTCCCACTGCAGTGAGTGGACACAAAGTGCTGGAGTAACAATAGACAATAGGTGCGGGAGTAGGCCATTCGGCCCTTCGAGCCAGCACCGCCATTCAATGTGATCATGGCTGATCATCCCCAATCAGCACCACGTTCCTGCCTTCTCCCCATATCTTTAAGAGCCCTATCTAACTCTCTTGAAAGCATCCAGACAATTGGCATCCACTGCCTTCTGAAGCAGAGAATTCCACAGACTCACAACTCTCTGGGTGAAAAAGTGTTTCCTCGTCTCCGTTCTAAATGGCCGACCCCTTATTCTTAAACTGTGTGTGGCCCCTGGTTCTGGACTCCCCCAACATCGGGAACATGTTTCCTGCCTCTAGCGTGTCCAAACCCTTAACAATCTTATATGTTTCAATAAGACCCCCTCTCATCCTTCTAAATTCCGGTGTATACAAGCCCAGCCGCTCCATTCTATCGACATATGACAGTCCCGCCATCCCGGGAATTAACCTGGTGAACCAACGCTGCATCTTTGGAGAGAAGAGAATGGGCAACGTGTACTGAATCTGAAGAGAGGTCTCATAGAAACATAGAAATTAGGTGCAGGAGTAGGCCATTCGGCCCTTCGAGCCTGCACCGCCATTCAATATGATCATGGCTGATCATCCAACTCAGTATCCCGTACCTGCCTTCTCTCCATACCCCCTGATCCCCTTAGCCACAAGGGCCACATCTAACTCCCTCTTAAATATAGCCAATGAACTGACCTCAACTACCCTCTGTGGCAGAGAGTTCCAGAGATTCACCACTCTCTGTGTGAAAAAAGTTCTTCTCATCTCGGTTTTAAAGGATTTCCCCCTTATCCTTAAGCTGTGACCCCTTGTCCTGGACTTCCCTAACATTGGGAACAATCTTCCTGCATCTAGCCTGTCCAACCCCTTAAGAATTTTGTAAGTTTCTATAAGATCCCCTCTCAATCTCCTAAATTCTAGAGAGTATAAACCAAGTCTATCCAGTCTTTCTTCATAAGACAGTCCTGACATCCCAGGAATCAGTCTGGTGAACCGTCTCTGCACTCTCTCGACCCGAAACGTCACCCATTCCTTCTCTCCAGGGAGGCGGCCAGTCCCGTTGAGTTACTCCAGCACTTTGTGTATATCTGAGTATACACAGGGTGTAAAGCAGCACCTGCAGTTCCTCCCTATGCCCCGCGCTGAGGTATTTGTGTCCTCTCCAGACAAGGTACTGAAGGAGGGTCCGTCTCTGTCGGTCAGCTTTGACAGCAGCACCACCAGCGGAAACTGGAGTTGGGACGTCCCGAGTGACCACTCCAACCCGTCCACCCCGTCGCCACCCTTGCCCGCTGACGGCTCCAAGCCCTGCCCGCTCTCCGGGCAATCGGACGATGGCATCGACGAACCAGAGGCAACTCACTTCCTGTTCGAGGAACCTACTCCGCGGAAAAGAAAGGTTTGGTTTTACTTCCTATCGCCGATTCAGACCGACTCAATTATTTAAATTTGGATCGCACCGCCACTTTTTGGCTGATTCATTAGTTTTGTTGTCTGCAACTCGTTTTCACCTAACCCACCACTAACAACTTGCACAAGAAACTTACAAAATTCTTAAGGGGTTGGACAGGCTAGATGCAGGAAGATTGTTCCCGATGTTGGGGAAGTCCACAACAAGGGGTCACAGCTTAAGGATAAGGGGGAAATTCTTTAAAACCGAGATGAGAAAAACATTTTTCCACACAGAGAGTGGTGAATCTGTGGAACTCTCTGCCACAGAGGGTAGTTGAGGCCACAGTTCATTGGCTATATTTAAGAGGGAGTTAGATGTGGCCCTTGTGGCTAAGGGGATCAGAGGGTATGGAGAGAAGGCAGGTACGGGATACTGAGTTGGATGATCAGCCATGATCATATTGAATGGCAGTGCAGGCTCGAAGGGCCGAATGGCCTACTCCTGCACCTATTTTCTATGTTTCTATGTTAAATTGAATCGGCTTCAGCATTTAAGATATCACCTTTTGAAAGTTGCGTTGGTTTATTGGTGTTCTTGTGCACAGCAAGAAAAGGCATCAGTTGTACTTGCTGCAGGTGGAGTTCAGGGAAAATCTTCAAGTGAATAACCAGTTTAGTTTAGAGATGCAGCACAGAAACAGGCCCTTCGGCCCACCGAGTCCGTGCCGACCAACGAGCTCCACACACTCACACTATCCTACACACACGAGGGACAATTTACAATTTTAACAACCTACAAACAATAGACAATAGGTGCAGGAGTAGAGGCAATTCGGCCCTTCGAGCCAGCACAGCCATTCAATGTGATCATGGCTGATCATCCCCAATCAGTACCCCGTGCCTGCCTTCTCCCCACATCCCTTAACTCCACTATCGTTAAAAGCTCTATCTAACTCTCTCTTGAAAGTATCCAGAGAACCGGCCTCCACCGCCCTCTGAAGCAGAGAATTCCACAGACTCACCACTCTCTGTGTGAAAAAGTTTTTCCTCATCTCTGTTCTAAATGGCTTACTCCTTATTCTTAAACTGCGGCCCACTGGTTCTGGACTCCCCCCAACATCGGGAACGTTTTTCCTGCGGACACCATGAAGTGCTTTAATAGTTGTTAAAATTCACATTAAAATATCGCACATTGTTGCTTTACCACAAATCTTTGCTTGATAAGTTTTTTTTCAATATTGTTATTTGATCATTTATATAGCTTTAGTATTTGCAGTTTCACTTGTCAACAAGGGTGACACACATTCAGAAACTTGTTGCAACAAGGCGCTGTTAGAACAAAGCCTCATGTGTACATGTATGAAGTGATTTAGGAAGCTGGGATCAAGAGATAAGGATTGTTCAATGAGCCCTTCCTTGAGAAAGCAAATAATCACTTTATCCATCTAGATGGAACATGCAAATGTCAGAACAATTTAGCAAAAAGAGGCGTAGGTTCCGGACATTCTGTCAGCTTCAGGGTGGCTGTTTTGGCCGCCTAATATGGTGATATTGTTCAAGAAGGAACTGCAGATGCTGGAAAATCGAAGGTAGACAAACCAAGCTGATCTCCCGGTGGCTCAGCACTTCAACTCCCCCTCCCATTCCGAATCCAGCCTTTCTCTCCTGGGCCTCCTCCATGGCCAGAGTGAGTCCCACCGCAAATTGGAGGAGCAGCACCTCATATTTTGCTTGGGTAGTTTACACCCCAGTGGTATGAACATTGACTTCTCCAATTTCAGGTAGTCCTTGCTTTCTCCCTCCTTCCCCTCCCCTTCCCAGCTCCCCCACAGCCCACTGTCTCCGCCTCTTCCTTTCTTCTTTCCGCCCACCCCCCTTCGGTCTGAAGAAGGGTCTCGACCAGAAACGTCGCCTATTCCTTCTCTCCATAGATGCTGCCTCACCCGCTGAGTTTCTCCAGCATTTTTGTCTACCTCCAATGTATAAGAAGCATTCTCATTTTCAAGTTATAAGGTGAAAAATGAAGCTGTACAATTTTAGATGCCAAATGTTTTATCTTGTACAATTGCTTCTAATAAAAATGAAAAAAAAATTATAAAAAAGAGAGAGATTGGTTTCACCAAAGGAGAGAAAGTGGAACAGCGTATCGAGGGTCTTGGTATAAAATCAATCCATGTTGCATTCAGTAGATTGGATTGATTGAAAGGTACAGCATGGAAACAGGCCCTTCAGCCCAGCGAGGCCTGGCCGACCAACAGTCACACATTCACACTGGTCCTACATTAATTCCCAGCCACTCCCGAAACACAAGGTGTGATTTATACAGAGGCCAATTCACCTTCAACCACGCACGTCTTTGTGGAAACCAGAACGCCAGAGGAAACCCACGCGATCACAGGGCGAACATGCAAACTCCGCGCAGACAGCACCTGAAGTTGGCATCTATGACTCTTGTGAGGGCTTTCCAAAGCAGGTTGAGTCTGATTGAAGATAGTCGCATAATGCTGGAGTAACTCAGCGGGCCAGACAGCATCTCTGGAGAGAAGGAATGGGTGACGTTTCGGGTCGAGACCCATTTTGTGTCTACCTTTGATTTAAACCAGCATCTGCAGTTCCTTCCTGCACATTTAGCTCCAGGAGTGTAGAACCTCCCTGTGGTCCTGGTCGGGGATTCTGTACCAACGCTCCATTTGTTCTATCCCTGCAGAACTCCATGAAGGTCATGTTTAAATGTTTGTGGAAGAATTGTGGGAAGGTTCTAAGCACGTCATCAGGGATGCAGAAACACGTACGCACACTCCACTTGGGGTAAGTTTGAAACGCTGCCGTTTAGAGTGACATGTGACCGGGGCCTCTTATTAACACTATTGATTTATTATTGATATTGGTTTAGTCTTGTAACGCCAACCCAAGATACAGTGAAAGATTTTGTTTGCGTTCTCTCTAGTCAAATGATACTAAACAAATGAATGAATGACTAAGTTTATTGGCCAAGTATTCACATACAAGGAATTTGCCTTGGTGCTCTGCCCGCAGGTGACAACATGACATATAGTGACAGTTAAGGGGTTGTGTCACTTGGGCGACCTAATTGGTGAATTTAGAAGAGTTTAGGGGAGTTTGAAAAAGTGTCATGTTGAAGACCTCCTTCAACTATGTTGAAGACCAGGTACGACTAACTTCGGGAAAATTGGACACCGAATAGTGGAGAGTGAAGGCGACCTCCTTCGACTATGATGAAGACTATCTACGACTAACTTTGACTACCATCGATTACCTACGACTAACATGCCGACCTACTACGACTAAACCTACGAGTAAAAAAAGTCTACTCCTATCTCCTGTGTGTTCTCAGTACATTGCAGCAGTACGTCAACTGTTTGTTACGATTGGTGATGGTCCATGTGTGATTGCAGGCACAATGGCGACTCGGACCACTGCGATGGTGAAGAAGACTTCTATTACTCAGAGATTGACGTGGATGTAGACTCACTAACGGATGGTTTGAGCAGCCTGACGCCAATGTCGCCCACGGCAACCATGCCTCCCGTTTTTCCCAGTGTGGATTGTGGATCGTCCAACCCGGCCTCGGTGAGGAGCGAGAAGATGGTCACCCCCCTGAGTCGTTCTGCCCCGACTAACCTCTACCACGTCCGCACTGACCACGCCTACCAGGTAAATCGCCAGGGTGGCACAGCGCCAGAGACCCGGGTTCGATCCTGACCACGGGTGCTGTCTGTACGGAGTTTGCACGTTCGCCCATGGGTTTTCCCCGGGTGCTCCGGTTTCCTCCCACACTCCAAAGACGTACAGGATTGTAAATTGTAAATTGTCCCTGATGTGTGCAGATCAGGATAGTGCATGGGGTCGGCACGGACTCGGTGGGCCGAATGGCCTGTTTCCGTGCTGTATCTCTAAACTAAACTCAAAAAGACCATCAGAATGGGGCTGAACGTTAACTAATGGTTTTCATCATCAGTGAAAGTTTATTTTAGTTTAGTTTATTGCCATGTGAGCCGAGGTGCGGGGATTTTTGTCACGGGCGCTAACGAGTCAGCGGATAGACTGGTTAGAAGTTAACATCTAGTGCAAGATAAAAGTCAAGAGAAGTCCGACTAAATATAATCTGCGGGTCTCCAATGAGATATAGAGTGGCTCAGGAACGCTATCCAGTTGATGGTGGGACCATTCAGTTGCCCGATAACAGCCGGGAAGAAACTGTCCCTGAATCTGGAGCTGTGGGTGTTTCTAGACTTCTGTTCCTCGTGCCTGATGGGAGAGGGGAGAAGAGGGAGTGGCCGGGGGTAAGACTGGCCCTTGATGATGCTGCTGGCCTTGCCGAGGCAGCGTGAGGTGTAGATGGAGTCGGTGGAAGGGCGATGGTCTGGGCTGCAATGGACCATTCCGTGTCACTTTGCCTTTCTTTCCCTCTGATGGTGCATTTATTTCCCCCGTTTACAGGCGACTGCACCAGTCAGCATCCCTGTAACATCCAAGTTCTGTCCAAATGGGACTGGATTCAGCATATCGTTGCAGTCTCCGCCCGTAATCTTTAAAGGCTCACAGGTGAGCGAGTGCTTTTACATCTGTAGGTTTAAATTTATTGTTGCTGTGTGGAAAATACAGTCCACATCTCTTGCTTCCATGCTGTGTGCAGTCCACGCTACCGTGCCCCTCCGACGCCTATTTCCCAGCGCCCGTGGTTCCAGAGCCTCCCCGGATTATCCGTCTCCGACACACGGGCTGTGGGAACGGATCGGGCCGGGCCAGAGTTCCAGATCCCCGGCTGCAGGGGGGGGCAAAGTCCAGCTGCCGATCAGCCACGGAAGTCTTTTGTATTGTATTGTATTGTATTCAAATTTATTGTCATTGTCTCAATTTGAGACAACGAAATGAATTTCCCGTACAGGCAGTATCGTTAAAAAAAATCACAAGAAAAATAATAAAAATAAATATTAAATAAATAATAAAACATATTAAAAATAAAATTGAGATTGAATTAAAAAAAAAAAAAAAAAAAAAAGCACAAACACAGAAAGTCCACAACACAACATAACATAAATGGCACCCAGGTGAGGGTGGCACCATAGTCCAGCCAGCCTCCCCTCCACGTTCATCCTCAGTCCAGATGAGGCCGAGATCAACCGCCCCATCCGACCTAGGGGGGACATTGTCAGACTTCCAGAGGGGATGGGGGGGGGGGGGGGGGGCAAAGTGCTCTCTCGTGGTTTTGTCCGGATTAAAGGGGTCACAGTTTAAGGATAAGAGGGAAGTCTTTTAGGACCAAGATGAGAAAATCCTTTTTCACACAGAGTGTGGTGAATCTGTGGAATTCTCTGCCACAGAAGGTAGTCGAGGCCACAGTTCATTGGCTATATTTATTCTTGTATTCTTGTATTCAAATTTTATTGTCATTGTCTCAATTTGAGACAACGAAATGAATTTTCCGTACAGGCAGTATCGTTAAAAAAAAAAATCACAAGAAAAATGATAAAAATAATCATAATAAATAATAAATGCATAATCGAAGGGCCGAATGGCCTCTACTCCTGAAACCTAATGTCTAAAATTTTTAAAAAAGGACAAACACATGGATCCACAAGTTAACATAAATGGCACCTGCAGGTGAGGAAGGTACCACTTAACTCCAGATTGGCCACTTTTTCAATTCAGATCAGATTCAGATTCAGATTCAATTTTAATTGTCATTGTCAGTGTACAGTACAGTACAGAGACAACGAAATGCATTTAGCAGACAGAATTTGTCCGAATTATTGCGGAACGTTGACCATCACGGCTGGTTCCTACCTGTTTGATGTTCTTGCCCCCTCTACACTCTGTGCTTCCAAACCTGCCATCAGGTTGCCTGTCAAACATCCCCTGCATGGTCCAGCACCCACTCGGTTAGGGATGGTCTATAAATACATGTTCACCCTGCGTTCCCTCCCACAACACTACCACGTGCGGCTTTGTAGGTTAATTGTCCTCTGTAAACTGCCCCCCTAGTGTGTGCGGAATGGAATAACATAGAACCAGTGTAAACTGGGTGATCGATGGTCAGCATGGGTTTGGTGAGACGAAGGGCCTGTTTCCATGCAGACTCTCTAAACTACGTATAGAAGAGGAAAAAAAAGTAAACCTTCTTTAATATCTGAGAGGGAGGCGCGGTGGCGCAGCGGTAGAGCTGCTGCCTCACAGCGCCAGAGACCCAGGTTCGATCCTGACCACGGGTGCTGTCTGTACGGAGTTTGCACGTTCTCCCGGTGGGTTTTCCCCGGGTGCTCCGGTTTTCTCCCAGACTCAAAAGACGTACAGGTCTGCTAATTGGCAGCGGTAAAATTGTAAATCGAAGGTAGACAAAAAATGCTGGAGAAACTCAGCGGGTGCAGCAGCATCTTTGGAGCGAAGGAAATAGGCAACGTTTCGGGCCGAAACCCTTTGGGTTTCGGCCCGAAACGTTGCCTATTTCCTGAAATGGTTCCTATTCGGCCCGAAACGTTGCCTATTTCCTGAAATGGTTCCTATTCGGCCCGAAACGTTGCCTATTTCCTGAAATGGTTCCTATTCGGCCCGAAACGTTGCCTATTTCCTTCGCTCCGTAGATGCTGCTGCACCCGCTGAGTTTCTCCAGCATTTTTGTCTACCTGTCAAATCTAATGGTTTGATCTCTTGCCCAATAACACCTTTGGCTCAGTGTGACTTTATCTGACCAAGCTGTTGTTAATTGTGGTGCGAGTGTGTTTACAGACAGCTGTGACTGTGTGTGTGTGTGTGTGTGTGTGTGATAGTGTTAGTGTGTGGGGTGGGGATTGCAGGCCAGTGTGGACTCGGTGGGCCGAATGGCCTGTTTCTGTTCTTTATCCATGAACTGAATGATACTAAAAATTTGTCCGAAGCTGCCGAACCTTTAATCCACTTGGGAGAAATGAATGAAACACTGACTTTCAGTGAATTAAAGCAGTTTGGGGGCCCCGTGTAGGTTGACCTTTTCATTAGTGGCCTTGTGACCTCGCGTACATACATACACACATTTCTGTTTGAACCGGAAAAACATGTCCAGTGAAAGAAGAATTTAAAGCTGGCATGCGCCAGGCACATTCCTGGGTCGGCAGTCCCATGGGTGGAGCCTTAAAATAGATCTTCTGTTCAGTCAACCTTTAAAATAAATAAACGGCAGGGAATAGATGCAAAATGTTGGAGTAACTCAGCGGGTCAGGCAGCAGCATCTCTGGAGAGAAGGAATGGGTGACGTCGGGACCCTTCTTCAGACATTCCTTCAGCAGTTCCTTTTTATTACATTATAGACAATAGGTGCAGGACTCGGCCATTCAGCCCTTCGAGCCAGCACCGCCATTCAATGTGATCATGGCTGATCATCCCCAATCAGTACCCCGTTCCTGCCTTCTCCCCATATCCCCTGACTCCGCTATCTTTAAGAGCCCTATCTAGCTCTCAATTGAAAGCATCCAGAGAACCTGCCCCCACCGCCCTCCGAGGCAGAGAATTCCACAGACTCACAACTCTCTGTGAGAAAAAATGTTTCCTTGTCTCCGTTTTAAATAGCTTACCCCTCTTTTTAAACTGTGTGGCCCCTGGTTCTGGACTCCCCCAACACCGGGAACATGTTTCCTGCATGTCCAAACCCTTAATAATCTTGTATGTTTCAATAAGATTTCCTCTCATCCTTCTAAACTCCACAGTATACTTAATGTTATTTTGTTTTACATGTATGTTTTTCTTAATAATATGTGTGTGCGCGTGTGTTTGTGTGCGTGCGTGTGCATGTGAGCGTGTGCGTGTATGTGTGAATAGCTCTGGATTTTGCTATGTTGCAATGCAAACCAGGAACTTCATGTGAATCTCTGATTATGTTTAGGGTCCTTTAACACAAATTCGTCCAGTAAGTATCGTTGACAAGAGGCAGACGTCTCACCCCTCCTTGAAGGTACACACCCCTCTCGTCTCGTCCCCGAAACAAGGGCCAGGAACTAGGTATGACTACATTTATGCTCCACACTTTAACCTGCTGTGATTACTATCTGTGATAATACTGTTTGCAATTTAAGTTTGAGTGTATTATCGTCCCGCCCGACAGTCCAGGCAAAAGCTTTGTTTAGCTCGCTGTCCAAACAGACCAGATATAATCCCACACATGAATATAATCGCCAGACTCAAGGACAATCGGTGAAACAAAGGGGAAGATACAGAGTGCAGGATTTAGTTCTCAGCAGCGCAGCGCAACAATGCCAATGTCCATAATGAGCGGCACGGTGGCGCAGCGCCAGAGACCCCGGTTCGGTCCCGACTACAGAGTTTGTACGTTCTCCCCGTGACCGCGTGGGTTTTCTCCGAGATCTTCGGTTTCCTCCAACACTCCAAACGCGTACAAGTTTGTAGTTTATAATTGGCTTGGTGTAAAAATGTTAAAAATTGTCCCTCATGCGTATAGGGTAGTGTTAATGTGCGGGGATCGCTGGTCGGGGCGGACTGGGTGGGCCGAAGGGACTGTTTACGCGCTGTATCTCTAAACTAAATAGGATAATCAGACAGGTTACACAAAAAAGCTGGAGAAACTCAGCGGGTGCAGCAGCATCTATGGAGCGAAGGAAATAGGCAACGTTTCAGGCCGAAACCCTTCTTCAGAGGATAATCAGACAATTCCCTTGCTTGTGGAAGCACCGTTCAGAAGCTTGTTGCGAGGAGACGCAGCTGTTCGTGAGATGTATTGTGTCGATAATCATGTGTTTCACAGCTTCACACACCACGACCTTCACCATTTTCAAATAGTGCAGGAATTTACAATGACTTTTGCCTTTTGTTCCCCAACGTGACACCAATTGTACAAACCAAAGCACACTGTTCACCCACAACATGTATGTGCATGTCATTTTCATAGAAGCCGTCTGCACTTTAACTTCAGAGATTTTCCATCAAGTTTTCAGCTGCAATAATGCAGTCACTCTGATTGAGGGAAAACTACCACAGTGGCCTTTTGGCCATATCCAGTCATGGAAAAGGCTCCTAGAAACATAGAAACATAGAAAATAGGTGCAGGAGTAGGCCATTGGGCCCTTCAATATGATCATGGCTGATCATCCAACTCAGTATCCTGTACCTGCCTTCTCTCCATACTCCCTGATGCCTTTAACCACAAAGGCCACATCTAACTCCCTCTTAAATATAGCCAATGAACTGTGGCCTCAACTACCTTCTGTGGCAGAGAATTCCACAGATTCACCACTCTCTGTGTAAAAAATGATTTTCTCATCTCGGTCCTAAAGGACTTCCCCCTTATCCTTAAACTGTGACCCCTTGTTCTGGACTTCCCCAACATCGGGAACAATCTTCCTGCATCTAGCCTGCCCAACCCCTGAAGGATTTTGTAAGTTTCTATAAGATCCCCCTGGAGTTAACGTCAAGAATATCCAGAGTCGGAGCCCCTAAGTCAGTTTGTCGTTGTCTACAACCTCGCTCTGGCAGCTCCTGCGACGGAGCTGGTGCCAAACTGTAACGGCCCTGCTGTTCCTTTGGATCGATCAGCGACGTGGAGAGGGGGGACGTGCTGCATGGGCAACAGCCTGTCCTCCATATGACATCTATCGCCCAGGCTTGCATCCGACCGCACATCACCTGCAAACCTGCACCTGCTTGAAAAATAGAGAATCTGTACACATTATTTAATTATTAATTCATATGATGATTCTCACTGACGAGTATGACATTGGAATTAAAACGTAATCATTCCAAAATGAAGAACTGCAGTTGCTAGTTTACAAACAATGTTGGACTAACTCAGCAGGTCAGGCAGCATCTCTGGAGGGCATGGTCTGTAGAAGGGTCCCGACCTGAAACGTCACCTATTCATGTTCTCCAGTGATGCTGCCTGACCCGCTGAGTTACTATCGGGAGAAGGGTTTGGACACGCTAGAGGCAGGAAACAAGTTCCCGATGTTGGGGGAGTCCAGAACCAGGGGCCACACAGTTTAAGAATAAGGAGTAAGCAATTTAGAACGGAGACGAGGAAACACTTTTTCTCACAGAGAGTTGTGGGTTTGTGGAATTCTCTGCCTCAGAGGGCGGTGGAGGCCGGTTCTCTGGATGCTTTCAAGAGAGAGCTAGATAGGGCTCTTAAAGACAGCGGAGTCAGGGGATATGGGGAGAAGGCAGGAACGGGGTACTGATTGTTGATGATCAGCAATGATCACATTGAATGGCGGTGCTGGCTCGAAGGGCCGAATGGCCTCCTCCTGCACCTATTGTCTATGTTGCAATTATTTCATTTAGTTTAGAGGTACGGCACAGAAACAGGCCCTTCGGCCCATTGCATCCATGCCAAGCTTTTAAAACACACTAAAAATATCGCCCCCTGGTGGTATTAACACCATCCTACACACCCTTGGGACAATTAAACATTTATACCCAGCCAATGAACCTGCAAACTTTGGAGTGTGGGAGGAAACCGAAGATCTCTGTGAACATGGGGGGGAGGGGGGGGTGGGGTGGGGGGAGAGAACGTGCAAACTCCGTCCAGACAGCTCCACTGCTGGCCTGTGGTGGGGGGTTTTTTGCAATGTGTTGACCTCTCCTTGTCAAAGGCTGCAATGTTCACCACGTTGCGCTCATCTCCTTGCAGGAAGCCGAGAGGTGAAGGAAAGAAATGCCGGAAAGTTTATGGGATGGAGAACCGGGATATGTGGTGCACTGCCTGTCGCTGGAAGAAGGCCTGTCAGCGATTTGTTGACTGAATGAATGAATGAGCGGACGGCACTTTCTGTATTTTGTACACTCTAATAAGGCCCTACTGCTCGCAGTTTCCTGAACAATCAATTCTAGTGAGCGAGGGGCAAGACAATGATAAAAGCAAGGAACGCCTAAAGCACGATTGGGTTTGGGTAATGCACTTGTAATTACATCAGATACTATCAAAAATATTCACTTGTTTTCAAAAATAAGCTAAAGACTCTTTTTTCTTTGAAATTGCTGTGTTTTCTGCGGCATTTGAACCAGCTGACATTTTAGTTTTTCCAATAACAAATCCTTTTTTGCCAAGTTGATAAAAGTCCAAAAACATCGGTTTACTTTTTGACTGCCATGTTTGCACGCAAGCGACTAGGTTCAGTTTTGCCCCCTTCGTGTACAAGGGCAAACTCCAACCTTGAGGTAGGAGTCAGTTCCTCCTGCCGCTGCAGAGCCGCATGCAATTTGCATTGTTTCAGGAAACGCACGCAGAACTTTTCAAGATTTTTTTTTCCCCCCCGTCGTAGAGCTTTTCGCTTTTTACTGCATTATAAAAAAAAATTGTAAATTTTATAGTTTTGATTTTTTGATGATATACAAAGGAAAAAAAAAATCTAAATTTTAAATTGTTTTTACTGTGGAAACACATTACTGTCATAAATTGTGTTTTTTTTTTTTAATTTTTGCTCTAAAGGTTTTGGTTGGTAAATTGGAAGCTAGAATAGGTTCAGACCTGGCTGGAAGCTCTAGGGCGTGCACTTGGCCTCCTGCACAGTGAAGAATTGTAGAAACACACAAGTTGCCAAAGTTGCACCCTGCTAGGGCATGTGAGGTATAAATGATGTCTTTTCACTGTACAATAAGATTTGTAGCATAGCCTTAGTTTTAAGTTTTCGAGAAGAGAGAAAAATCAATCTGATGAAAGTGGGGTTGCCTTGACGATCCATTTTCATGAATGTACGATGACCGTCTTTTCACAGTCTTTTAGTTCTAGTTGCCATTTACACCTTTCTTTTTAAGCTATTCCGCAATTGGTATCTGCTCACCACCGCAGTTTTCTTTGCGTTTTCTTCATGTGGTTTTCCATAACGGTGACCAATAGAGAACTCTGCACCTTCTTTGTAGTACCAGGATATTAAGCTAAGTCCAGTCCAATTTACCACCAGTTCCATCTCATCTCCAGGCAAAACACTTCATCGCAAGCGAAAACCAACCCGGCAGCTTCCAACATCTAACGGATTGATCACACGAAAGGGTTTAAGATTGCGTTGGATCCAGCTGGTCATTGGCCAGCAAGTGACGCAAAGAAGTTTCTCAACACATTTGAACTAATCGGTAGTTTGTTGACGTGTAGGAGCAGAATTAGGCCATTCGGCCCATCAAGTCTACTCCGCCATTCAATCACGGCTGATCTATCTTTCCCTCCCAACCCCATTCTCCTGCCTTCTCCCCATAACCCCCGACACCCGCACTAATCAAGAATCTATCTATCCCTAAAAAATATCCACTGACTTGGCCTCCACAGCCTCCTGTGGCATTTAATTCCGTTTGCCAAACAAATAAATGTGATGAATTGTTTTTACAAAGATTTGCTTTGTAATCTCAAATCTTTTAAAGCAGTAAAAATCTGAAATGAGGGTATGTTTAGCTGATATACTGTCCCTTCTGTAATATCCAGCCCGTATGAACCATCAAGTTTAATCAGTGTTCCTGAAGATGTTGGGTTTTATAACATCATACCAAAGTTAAACCCCAGTCCCACGGTACGAGTTCATTCCAAGAGCTCTCCCGATGTTTGCCCTGATTCGAACTCGGAGATTTACGTTAATGGCCACTCGTCGGTTACTCGGGGCTCTCGTGGACATTTTTCATCACGTTGAAAAATCTTCACGAGTCTTCCCGTGCTTACCTGCCGTTAGCGAGTCTTCCCGAGTACCTGCCGTTAGCGTTACGAGCCGCTAAGAGACGTCCCCGAGCTCCGACGTACCCGCTACGATCATTCTCCGTCCTTACCACGAGGTTGATTTTTTTTTTAAACTCGGGAGAGCTCTTGGAATGAACTCGCACCGTGGGACAGGGCTATCAGTCTCTCCACAGTTTATGATATGCTGTATTCTCAGGATTTTAATGCTTATAACTGTAAAATGGATCAGCAGAGACTCTAATATTTTTTAATTATATGCTAGATTTATTTTTTTTTCGACAAGAAAAAAAAAGGGCTTACCTGTAAAATAGACGTTGAATAAACAGCTCTTTGGCCACAACTGGCGAAATAAGCAAATGAATGTAAACTGCTCATTTTTTTTTGGCAGCGTTCATATATATAGATAGATACAAATCAGTTTGGTCTTTGCGTTTTTGGAAATTAAAAATGGTCAATTTTCCAAATGTCATCAGGCAAAGAGAAACTGAACCTGTCTCCTAAATAAAGCAAGTTTTATTGCCAGTGGACAAGGATGCTGTAGAAACTCAGCGGGCGAGGCAGCATCTTTGGAGCCAAGGAAATGGGCAACTTTACCTATTTCCTTCGCTGCCTGTCGGGTTTCGGCCCGAAACGTTGCCCATTTCCTTCGCTCCATAGATGCTGCCTCACCCGCTGAGTTTCTCCAGCATTCTTGTCTACCTTCGATTTTCCAGCATCTGCAGTTCCTTCTTAGACAACAAATAAAAAGTTTTATTGCCAAATGTCTTGGTGCTGCATAATTGTGGCAGTAACCATTCCAAGAGAGGATTTTTAAGTCTACTTTGAAGACAGGGTGTGTCTTACCAGCAATTACACCAGCTTTGGTTCCCAAAATTAAATCGTCGAACAGGTTGAAGAAATCAAAATCCTTTATCGGGGGAAAATGCACTTTTTGTATGAAAAAGTTATGGATGATAATGTGTATAATGTGCTGTTTTTTTTATTATTGATGTCAGAGAGGCGTGGCCTTCGCTTTCCACACTGTGTTTTCGATGGAGATATAAAATTCTCGTGGATTTACTAAGGAACATGATTACTAAGTGAACCAGATTGGAAAGGACCTCTTAATTCTGTATATACACCTGTGCCTTGTATTACATGAACAGCAATTGCCTACTGCTGAGGTTTATGTGCCAATGTAATTCTGGGTTTCATATTTTTTTACAAAAATGCAAGAAATAAAGATCCTCAGAACCACTTTTGTCTCAGTAGTGATGTATTTTAGACAATAGGTGCAGGAGTAGGCCATTCGGCCCTTCGAGCCAGCACTGCCATTCATTGTGATCATAGCTGATCATCCCCAATCAGTACGCCGTTCCTGCCTTCTCCCCATATCCCCTGTCTCCGCTATCTTTAAGAGCCCTATCTAGCTCTCTTGAAAGTATCCAGAGAACCGGCCTCCACCGCCCTCTGAAGCAGAGAATTCCACAGACTCACAACTCTCCGTGAAAAAAAGTGTTTCCTCATCTCCGTTCTAAATGGCTTACCCCTCATGCCCCTGTCCCACTTAGGAAACCTGAACGGAAACCTCTGGAGACTTTGCGCCCCACCCAAGGTTTCCGTGCGGTTCCCGGAGGTTGCAGGTAGTGGAAGCAGGTAGGGAGACTGACAACATCGGGAACATGTTTCCTGCCTTTAGCGTGACCAAATCCTTACTAATCTTATATGTTTCAATAAGATCCCCTCACATCCTTCTAAACTCCAGAGTGTACAAGCCCAGCTGCTCCATTCTCTCAGCATATGACAGTCCCGCCATCCCGAGAGTTAACCTTGTAAACCTACGCTGCACTCCATCAGTAGCAAGAATGTTAGCAGCACAAGTTGCCATTATGTAAAGCTCGTTGCCATCTTGACAGCGAGGGTTAGGTTTAGGTTTATTTTTGTCACGTGTACAGTGAAAAACTTTGTTTTGCAACCAATACAATCACTCATAATCACGTTAAAGGAGTAGAATTCGGCCATTCGGTCCACCAAGTCTGTTCCGCCATTCAATCATGGCTGATCTCTGCCTTCTCCCCATTACCCTTGACACCCATTCTAATCAAGATTTTGTCTATCTCTGCCTTAAAAATATCCACTGACATGAGTTCCACAGATTAACTACTGTCCTCTTCACCTCCTTTCTAATAGAGCACACTTTAATTCTGAGGCTGTGACCTCTGGTCCTAGACTCTCAATAGACAATAGGTGCAGGAGTCAGCCATTCGGCCCTTCGAGCCAGCACCGCCATTCAATGTGATCACGGCTGATCATCCCCAATCAGTACCCCGTTCCTGCCTTCTCCCCATATCCCCTGACTCCGCTATCAGTGGAAACATCCTCTCCACATCCACTCTATCTATGCCTTTCATTATTGTGTAAGTTTCAATGAGGTCCCCCCTCAACCTTCTAAACTCCAGCGAGTGGAGGCCCAGTGCTGTCAAACTCTCATATCAGATAATCAAGGAATTGAATAGTTAATACTTCACATAAATACACTAAAGCCAAACTCCAGTCCAATAGGTGGAGGAAAGAGAAAGATACAGAGTGCAGAATATAGTTCTCAGCATTGTATCTACACCTCGTGCTGTCACTCCAAGGCCAGCAGCATAATCAAGGACGAGTTGCACCCCGGCCACTCCCTCTTCTCCCCTCTCCCACCAGGCAAAAGGTACAGAAGTGTGAAAACGCACACCTCCAGATTCAGGGACAGTGTCTTCCCAGCTGTTATCAAGCAACTGAAACATCCTACCACAACCCGAGAGCAGTGCTGAACTACCATCAACCTCTTTGATGACCCTTGGACTATTCCGGACGACAGATGGCACAATGGGCTAAGTGTTCGGCTGGCGACCGGAAGGTAGCCGGTTCGAATCCCGCTTGGAGTGCATACTGTCGTTGTGTCCTTGGGCAAGACACTTCACCCACCTTTGCCTGTGTGTGAATGTGTGTGAGTGACTGGTGGTGGTCGGAGGGGCCGTAGGCGCAGATTAGCAGCCACGCTTCCGTCAGTCTGCCCCAGGGCAGCTGTGGCTACAGAAGTAGCTCACCACCACCGAGTGTGACTGAGGAGTGAATGAATAATGCGATGTAAAGCACCTTGAGTATCTAGAAAGGCGCTATATAAATCCCATCCATTATCCTTGCACTAAACGTTATTCCCTTATCCTGTATCAATATACTCTAAAATGGATCGATTGTAATCATGTTTTGTCTTTCTGCTGACTGGATGGCACGCAACAAAATATTTTCACTGTACCTCGGTACACGTGACAATAAACTAAACTGAACTGAGATGGCACTGCCATCGACCAAGTCCAATGTCCACACTGGGGTAGAAGTGAATCGGACAGCACCCCAATTTATGGAAGGACCATTCTAAGTACAGCGGGGGGAGTAGCTATTCCTGAGCCTGCTGGTGTGCATTTTCAATTGTAGACAAAAGTGCTGGAGAAACTCAGCGGGTGCAGCAGCATCTATGGAGCGAAGGAAATAGGCAACGTTTCGGGACGAACCCCTTCTTCAGACCCTTCTGCATTTTCAATTATTAATTTACAAATGTTATTCTTCACAGCACTGACTTTATTCCTGATCTGACTCCTGGTTTTAAAGCAATGTTATAAAGGGCCTGTCCCACTTACGTGATTTTTTCAGCGACTTGCCGGTGCCCGTCAGTCGCAGCAGGTCGCCGAAAATTTCCAACTTGTTGAATATCCAGCGGCGACCAGAAAAATGTACGACTCTTTGGGCGACTACTCACGACCATACAGGCGTCACCCCCGCGCATGTCGACACGTGAAGCCTGTAAGGCCGTGAGTAGTCGCCCAAAGAGTCGTACCGTTTTCTGGTCACCGCTGGATTTTCAACGTGTTGCAAATTTCCGGCGACCTGCTACAACTATGACGGGTGCCGGCAGTCGCTGAAAAAAAACACGCAAGTGGGACAGGCTCTTTTAGTTTCCCCAGTTAGATGCCGTTTTGTATTACCTAGCCTTAATGATTCATGGGAATTAAACTCCAGTTATGCCAGCATAAACAATTCATCAACTCACCCGATATTTAAGGGGGAACTGCAGGTGCTGGAAAAATCGAAGGTAGACAAAAATGCTGGAGAAACTCAGCGGGTGCAGCAGCATCTATGGAGCGAAGGAATATGTGACGTTTCCAGAACCAGGGGCCACAGTCTTAGAATAAACGGGAGGCCATTTAAGACTGAGGTGAGAAAAAATAAATAAACGCTTTTACCCAGAGAGTTGTGAATTTATGGAATTCCCTGCCACAGAGGGCAGTGGAGGCTAAGTCACTGGATGGATTTAAGAGAGAGTTAGATAGAGCTCTAGGGGCTAGTGGAGTCAAGGGATATGGGGAGAAGGCAGGCACGAATTACTGATTGGGGACGATCAGCCATGATCACAATGAATGGCGGTACTGGCTCGAAGGGCCGAACGGCCTCCTCCTGCACCTATTTTCTATGTTCAGGTGGAGACCCGAAACGTCACCTATTCCTTCGCTCCATAGATGCTGCCTCACCCGCTAAGTTTACCCAGCATTTGTTGTCTACCATCAACTCACCTGAAAAAGGCGCAGAGTGCTGGAGTAATTCAGAGGGTCAGGCAGCATCCCTGAAGAATATGGGATAGGTGACATTTCTGCTTGGGACCTTTCTCCAGTCTGTAGAAGGGGCCCGTTTGAAAAACGCCTTCACATTCCTGTTCTCCACATTCACTGCCGCAGCCAGGTAGTTATTTCAGCACTTGTAAACCAGCATCTGCAGTTCCTTGTTTAAGAGGGAACTGCAGATGCTGGAGAATCGAAGGTTACACAAAAAAGCTGGAGAAACTCAGCGGGTGCAGCAGCATCTATGGAGCGAAGGAAATAGGCAACGTTTCGGGCCGAAACCCAAAGGGTTTCGACCCGAAACGTTACCTATTTCCTTTGGGTTTCGGCCCGAAACGTTGCCTATTTCCTTCGCTCCATAGATGCTGCTGCACCCGCTGAGTTTCTCCAGCTTTTTTGTGTAACCTCTGCAGTTCCTTGTTTGTATGTGAACTCGCCTCTATTTGCTACACTTTACCTTCTGCAGCTATATGTGCATTTATCCACACAGATCTCTTCTCTGGTCAGGGCTCGCATCGAAGCCAGCCAGTATAAATGTGGTATTGTCCACTGGAATGTTCACCGCGATTACTAATCCCAGAGCTGCAGTAAAAACATAAATACGACTGCTAACCTCAAACATATCTGCCAAAGCAGGCCATGAACACACTACTGATCAGAGATTATATTAATGTCATTTGAGCTCCACTCTCGAGAAATATTTTACAAGAGCCCTTAACATTCAAAGTTTAGTTCCAAGATTTTATTTTCCTAATTCTATCCAAATGTTCAGGATGTCGGTTAAGCAGTGAAACAGAACGGCAAGGAACTGCAGAAATCTTGATCAAAACAGGGCCAGTGTTGCACAAACTCAGCAGGTCAGGCAGCATCTGGGGAGGGAATGAACAGACGCCGTTTCGGGCTGGGATGTCCAAATGGAATGTGTTGTCCCCTTCCATTGTCTGCCCATTCCCTCCACAGATGCTGCCTGACCAGTCGAGATCCTCCAACATTTTGCGCTGTGCAATGGCTAAAGAATTAATTAGCTCTTCACACTTTAGAATCGATTGAAAGACACAGCAAGGGAGCAGGCCCTTCGGTCCGCTGTGTCCATGCTGACCCCACTAGTTTCATGTTATCCCACTTTCTCATCCACTCCCTGCACACTGGGGGCAACTTTACAGAGGGCCGATTAGTCTACAAACCTGTACATCTTTGGGAGGTGGAAGAAAACCCACGCGGTCACAGGGAGAACGTGCAAACTCCACACGGACAGCACCCGTAGTCAAGGACAGAACCCGGATCAATGGTGCTGTGAGGCAGCAACTCCACCAGCTGAGGCACCGGTAAATATAATCGTCTCATTAATCACGGGCACCCAAACTGATGGAAATACACAGCCCCTTTGATTCATAAATTCTGCTCCAGATTTAAAAATAGATTAACATTTATTGAGGCAACAGAAGCATTCATAAGTTACAAAATTCTTAAGGGGTTGGACAGGCTAGATGCAGGAAGATTGTTCCCGATGTTGGGGAAGTCCAGAACACGGGGTCACAGTTTAAGGATAAGGGGGAAATCTTTTAGGACCGAGATGAGAAAAACATTTTTTTTCACACAGAGAGTGGTGAATCTTTGGAATTCTCTGCCACAGAAGGTAGTTGAGGCCAGTTCATTGGCTATATTTAAGAGGGAATTAGATGTGGCCCTTGTGGCTAAAGGCATCAGGGGGTATGGAGAGAAGGCAGGTACAGGATACTGAGTTGGATGATCAGCCATGATCATATTGAATGGCGGTGCAGGCTATAAGGGCCGAATGGCCTACTCCTGCACCTATTTTCTATGTATCATAAACTGACTAAAGCCTCTGTTAAATTATAGACACACAAAGTGCTGGAGTAACTCAGTGACGGTAGACAACAATGCTGTGTCCACCTTCAGTGCAAACCAGAATCTGCAGTTCCTTCCTACACAGTAGGACAGAACAGGTGTAAGGGTTTAAGGAGGAACTACAGGTCGGAGGTAAGACAAAAATGCTGGAGAAACTCAGCCGGTGAGGCAGCATCTATGGAGCGAAGGAATAGGTGACGTTTTCAGGTCGAGATCTTTCTTCAGACTGATGTGGTGGTCGGGGAGGGGGTTGCGGGAAGAAGAAAGGAAGAGGCGGAGACAGTGGGCTGTGGGAGAGCTGGGATGGGGAGGGGAAAGAGGGAGAAAGCAGGGACTACCTGAAATTGGAGAAGTCAATGTCGTAAACTAAGTAACTCAGGGGGTCAGGCAGCATCTCTGGAGAGAAGGAATGGGTGCAGCATCTGCCTGAGCCGCCAGCATCCTGCAGTTCCTTCCAACACACCTCAGTCAAATATACCCCACTGCATCTTGCACGGTGAAGGAACAATGATGCTTCGAGCCAATGTTTTGCAAATTGAAAGATTTTCCATGTGGACACAGAATGGAGTTGGTCAGCTCCTTCCTGTGGACTGTTGCAGTATTACACCCACAAAACAGATGTTAGAGTCGTCAAGTCAAGAGAGTTGATTGTCATGTGTCCTAGACAGGACAATGGTATTAGAAACATAGACAATAGGTGCAGGAGTAGGCCATTCGGCCCTTCGAGCCTGCACCGCCATTCAATATGATCATGGCTGATCAACCAACTCAGTATCCTGTTCCTGCCTTCTCTCCATACCCTCTGATCCCTTTAGCTACAAGGGCCACATCTAACTCCCTCTTAAATATAGCCAATGAACTGGCCTCAACTACCCTCTGTGGCAGAGATTTCCAGAGATTCACCACTCTCTGTGTGAAAATCCTTGCTGCAGCACAACAGGATATTGAAGGCATACAGAACAGATCATATACCATATGATGTCCATATACCATAGAATATACACACACACACACACACATTCATTCACGAACACATTCATAAGATTATTAAGGGTTTGGACACGCTAGAGGCAGGAAACATGTTCCCCATGTTGGGGGAGTCCAGAACCAGGGCCCACACAGTTTAAGAATAAGGGGTAAACCATTTAGAACGGAGACGAGGAGACACTTTTTCTCACAGTGGTGAGTCTGTGGAATTCTCTGCCTCGGAGGGCAGTGGAAGCAGGTTCTCTGGATGCTTTCAAGAGAGAGCTAGATAGGGCTCTTAAAAATAGCGGAGTCAGGGGATATGGGGAGAAGGCAGGAACGGGGTACTGATTGGGGATGATCAGCCATGATCACATTGAATGGCGGTGTTGGCTCGAAGGTATACATAAATACATACATTCTATGGTATATGGTCAAGTCGTCAAGTTTATTGATTTGACTTGACTTTTTTAGTTTAGTTTAAAGATACAGCGCAGAAACAGGCCCTTCGGCCCACCGAGACCGTGCCGACCAGCGATCCCCGCACACTAACACTATCCTACACACACAAGGGACAATTTTTACATTTACACCAAGCCAATTAACCTACAAACCTGCACGTCTTTGGAGTGTGGGAGGAAACCGAAGATCTCGGAGAAATCCCCACACAGGTCACAGGGAGAACGTAAATACTCCGTACAGACAGCACCCGTAGTCAGGATCGAACCCAGGGCTCTATTGCTGCGCCACCGTACCGCTCATCCAAGTTGTTCATGCACGTGTAGGAAGGAGCTGCAGATGCCGGTTTACTCCAAAGTTACGATACAAAACGCTGGAGTAACAGCGGGTCAGGCAGCATCTCTAGAGAAAAGGAATAGGTGACATTTCAGGTCAAGGCCTTTCTTCTTACTGTCTGAAGAAGGGTCTCGACCCGAGGTCACCTATCCATGTTCTCCAGAGATGCTGCCTGCATCTTACTGCCTCACAATTCTGGCTGTCACATTGCCAATGATATTCATAATCAACACCCATTCGATCAGCAGAATAATTGTGCCACTTATATATACTTCTATAACGTTTAACTGTTCTAACTATTGCGGCCACTCACCTTGATCATCGCCCACTTCACATTAAATGCAGTCCAGGTTCCTAAACTGATGGGAGTCTTTATAATTCTGATAAGCATGTTCTCACTGTTAAAAGACACAAAGTGCTGGAGTAACTTTGGGTCTGGCAGCATGGGCAAGTTGGGCCGAAGGGCCTGTTTCCCGATAATCGTATAAGATTGTTAAGGGCTTGGACACACTAGAGGCAGGAAACAGGTTCCTGATGTTGGGGGAGTCCAGAACCAGGGGCCACACAGTTTAAGAATAAGGAGTAAGCCATTTAGAACGGAGACGAGGAAACACTTTTTCTCACAGAGAGTGGTGAGTCTGTGGAATTCTCTGCCTCAGAGGGCAGTGGAGGTAGGTTCTCTGGATGCTTTCAAGAGAGAGCTAGATAGGGCTCTTAAAAATAGCGGAGTCAGGGGATATGGGGAGAAGGCAGGAACGGGGTACTGATTGGGGATGATCAGCCATGATCACATTGAATGGCTGTGCTGGCTCGAAGGGCCAAATGGCCTACTCCTGCACCTATTGTCTATCACTCAGCCCAATGCACTTCATCTTAGTAGAGCTGCCTTCCAAGTTGGCATAAGGTGGAGAGAAGGGAGGGAGGGAAGAGACTGAGCAGAAATGATTGATATTGTGGGGAGTTGTGGAGTGCATATGATGTCCCCAACTAGTGCAACTTGCTCAGACTTGTTTGCCACCATTCCCTCGGTGAACCCCCGTGCCACACACAGCCTGGAGCTTTGCAGCTGATGATCTTCATCTGGTTAATAACAATAGACAATAGGTGCAGGAGTAGGCCATTCGGCCCTTCGAGCCAGCACCACCATTCAATGTGATCATCCACAATCAGTACCCCGTTCCAGCCTTCTCCAACCTCATCTATTGCATCCACTGCTCTAGGTGTCAACTGCTCTGCATCGGTGAGACCAAGCGTAGGTTTGGCGATCGCTTCGCCCAACACCTCTGCACAGTTCCCAATATCCAACCTGATCTCCCGGTGGCTCAACACCCCCTCCCATTCTGAATCCGACCTTTCTGTCCTGGGCCTCCTCCATGGCCAGAGTGAGTCCCACTGCATATGGGAGGAGCAGCACCTCATATTTTGCTTGGGTAGTTTACACCCCAGCGGTATGAACATTGACTTCTCCAATTTCAGGTAGCCCTTGCTTTCTCCCTCCTTCCCCTCCCCTTCCCAGCTCTCCCACAGCCCACTGCCTCCGCCTCTTCCTTTCTGCTTCTCGCCCCCCCACCCCCCCCCAATATCAGTCTGAAGGGTCTCGACCCGAAACGTTGCCTATTTCCTTCGTTCCAGAGATGCTGCCTCACCTGCTGAGTTTCTCCAGCACTTTTGTCTACCTTCGATTTTTCCAGCATCTGCAGTTCTTCCGTAAAGACTTCATCTGGCAGCTCGCTCCATTGTGCTCAACATGCCGTTAATGTTACAAACAAATTATTTCTACATATCATTAAGATACGGTATCTTGATCAAGAATAACAGTTCACAGATTAAAGATATTCCTCCAGTTTTCTTAAGTGGTTTGTCATTTTGCCAGAACATTTAATTTCTAGAATACGAGTCCTTCAAGTGCTGATGATCAGATAAATGAAGCTCAATTAGCAATGTACTAATATTGGGTAATTGGTTTAACTGGAGATTCAAGAATTGGATTGAAAGATACAGCACCAAACAAGTTCTCTGGCCCATTGAGTCAATGCCAATTAATCGTTCTCTGGTCACTCCAGTTCTTTGTCAACCCACTTTCACATCCATTCTTGACACACTCAATTAACCAGCGGGCAATGAAACTGGAGAAACATGGATAGGTGATGTTTCAGGTCAGGCCCCTTCCACTCATCACCTATCCCTGTTCGCCAAAGATGCTGCCTGACCTGCAGAGCACTTTGTGACATTTTTCGTAAACCAGCATCTGCAGTTCCATGCTTCTAACCCACACCCCTTGGGGATGTGGGAGGAATACAAGAGCACCCAGAGGAAATCCACACGGCTGCAGGGAGTGCGTGCAAACTCCACACCGACAGCACCTGAGGTCAGGATCAAACCTGGGGCTGTGAGGCAGCCACTCTGTATCAGTTGGGCCACCACTAAACAGGAAACACTTTGTCGGTTTTAGTTTAGAGATATGGGCCCTTCGATCCACCTAGTCGACACTGACCAGCGATCCCTGCACATTAACACCATCCTACATACACTGGGGATAATTTACAATTATACCAAGACAATTAACCTAACTGGAGTGTGAGAGAAAACCGAAGATCTCAGAGCAAACCCACGCGGTCACAGCAGTAGAGTTTCTGCCTTGCAGCGAATGCCTGTGACCCGGGTTCGATCTCAACGACGAGTACTGTATGTACGGAGTTTGCACGTTCTCCCCGTGACCTGCGTGGGTTTTCGCCGAGATCTTCAGTTTCCTCCCACACTCCAAAGACGTACTTACAGGTTTGGAGGCTAATTGGCTTGGTAAAATGTAAAAATTGTCCCTATAGGATCGTATTAATGGCAGTGTGAACTGTGAAGAGGATGTTAGGAGGTTGCAGGGTGACCTGGACAAGTTGAGTGAGTGGGCAGATGCGTGGCAAATGCAGTATCATATAGATAAATGTGAGGTTATCCACTTTGGCGGCAAAAACAAGGGGGCAGATTATTGTCTCAATGGGGTTAGGTTAGGTAAGGGGGAGGTGCAGCGAGACCTGGGCGTCCTTGTACACCGGTCACTGAAAGTTGGCGTGCAGGTTCAGCAGGCAGTGAAGAAAGCTAATGGAATGTTGGCCTTCATACAAGAACAAGAGGATTTCAATATAGGAGTAAAGAGGTTCTTCTGCAGTTGTATAGGGCTCTGGTGAGACCACATCTGGAATATTGTGTACAGTTTTGGTCTCCTAATTTGAGGGAGGACATCCTTGTGATTGAGGCAGTGCAGCGTAGGTTCACAAGATTGATCCCTGGGATGGCGGGACTGTCATATGAGGAAGATTGAAAAGACTAGGCTTGTATTCACTGGAGATTAGAAGGATGAGGGGAGGTTCTAATAGAAACATATAACGTTATAAAAAGGACTGGACAAGCTAGATGCAGGAAAAATGTTCCCAATGTTGGGTGGGTCCAGAACCAGGGCCCCACAGTCTTAGAATAAAGGGGAGGCCATTTAAGACTGAGGTGAGAAAAAAAAACAAAAAAAAAAAAAAAAACCTTTTCACCCAGAGAGTTGTGAATTTGTGGAATTCCCTGCCAGAGGGCAGTAGAGGCCAAATCACTGGATAGATTTAAGAGAGATAGAGCTCTAGGGGCTAGTGGAGTCAAGGGATATGGGGAGATGGCAGGCACGGGTTATTGATTGGGGACGATCAGCCATGATCACAATGAATGGCGGTGCTGGCTCGAAGGGCTGAATGGCCTCCTGCACCTATTTTTCGATGGTTTTTTCTATGACATTGCCCTATAGATAAGTACCTTCCGGTATTTTCAAATAGATAAAACAAATGCCTCTGTTTGCATCATTGGTGGCTCATGCTAGTATAGTGTTCCTCAGAGAAAAAGGTCACCCAGCAAGTGAGCAGAACAGCACAAGACTTGCACATTATAAGCCAGAACAATAAAATATTTTACTTTCTTTTAATATTGAACGGATGATCATTCATAATTTGGATACGCTGTTCATTGAAGACGTACAAAAAACATTTAAATATAAGACAGGACACAAAATGCTGGAGTAACTCAGCGAGTCAGGTAGCATCCCTGGAAAAAAGGAGTAGGTGACGTTTCGGGTTAGAACCCTTCTCCAGACTGCAGCGTCACCTGTTCCTTTCCTCCAGAGATGCTGCATGATTGCACCATTTTGTGTCTATTTTCAGTATAAACCAGCATCAGCAGCTCCATCCTACACATTTAAAAAAAAGGATGCCAGTAAACCAGGGGCCACAGTCTCCAGAACCAGGGGCCACAGTCTCCAGAACCAGGGGCCACAGTCTCCAGAACCAGGGGCCACAGTGTCCAGAACCAGGGGCCACAGTGTCCAGAACCAGGGGCCACAGTGTCCAGAACCAGGGGCCAGTCCAGAACCAGGGGCCACAGTCTCCAGAACCAGGGGCCACAGTCTCTAGAACCAGGGGCCACAGTCTCCAGAACCAAGGGCCTCAGTCTCCAGAACCAAGGGCCACAGTCTCCAGAACCAGGGGCCACAGTCTCCAGAACCAGGGGCCACAGTCTCCAGAACCAGGGGCCACAGTCTCCAGAACCAGGGGCCACAGTGTCCAGAACCAGGGGCCACAGTGTCTAGAACCAGGGGCCACAGTGTCCAGAACCAGGGGCCACAGTGTCCAGAACCAGGGGCCAGTCTCCAGAACCAGGGGCCACAGTCTCCAGAACCAGGGGCCACAGTGTCCAGAACCAGAGGCCAAAGTCTCCAGAACCAGGGGCCAGACTCCAGAACCAGGGGCCACAGTCTCCAGAACCAGGGGCCAGACTCCAGAACCAGGGGCCACGGTCTCCAGAACCAGGGGCCACAGTCTCCAGAACAAAGGGGAGGCCATTTAAGACTGAGGCGAGAAAAAACTTTTTCACCCAGAGAGTTGTGAATTTGTGGAATTCCCAGCCACAGAGGGCAGTGGAGGCCAAATCACTGGATGGATTTAAGAGAGAGTTAGATAGAGCTCTCGGGGATAGTGGAATCAATGGATATGGGGAGAAGGCAGGCATAGGTTATTGATTGTGGACGATCAGCCATGATCACAATGAATGGCGGTGCTGGCTCGAAGGGCCGAATGGCCTCCTCCTGCACCTGTTTTCTATGTTTCTATGATAGACACAAAATGCTGGAGCAATTCAGTGGGACAGGCAGCATCCCTGGGGAGAAGGAATGGGTGACATTTTGCGTTGAGACCCAAGGAACTGGGAATGAGATACCTGTACTGTGTTCAAAAATTACATACAAGCTTCAAAACAAGCACAGCACCTGTCTGCTTTGGCAGCAATTCCGAGTTTATTTAAGATTGAATCGGGTGAGTATATCCAAGCTATCCCCAGCACATGAACTTTAGGCAGACCTTTGGTGTGCCTAAGATACAGAAAGCATAATCACCTAAAAAAAAATGTCATTGCTACATTTACAAAGATCAGTACAATGCACAGTCATCTTTTCCCACTACTCATAACTAACTCTGAATATTAAACACATCTTGAATACAAACACAGGTTTATAATTACAAAGTCAGTATCATATAGAATATTATTCCAAGCAGAAGATTTCAACAGCTTTAAGCTCTCTCTTAAATCCAGCTGTAAGCATGTTGAAAACATAGACAGCATACTCACACGGCACTCTTCAAAAATTTCATCAGGCAAAAACTCTTAATGTAAAAGGCAGATATTTGAAATACAACAATATAGATTTCTAAAAAGTAACCATAGTTATGGCTTAATTTAGTAAGGGTTTGCACATATTACCACTAATAAGCCAAAACATGATAAGATTTGATTTTCTGAAATATACTGAACATTTCCAGTTTTTTTTTTGCATTTTCTAAATGATAAAGAAAAATCATCTGTAACATATCCAAAGTAAATTCTATTAAAACATATAATTTTGGTATATATTCAGTATTTAGTGTATATTATAACTTAAAAAAGCAATGTGCTACCTTTTTAACCAATGCAACAAATAATTTAACTCCTTACTTCCTTGTCTACAGAGTAGAAATCTGGCACAGCTTTGAACTTCATGAAGCACGTGTGTGTGTGTGTGTGTGTGTGTGTGGTTTTTTTTTTTTTTCCGTGTGACATCCAAAATTAATCTTCACGAGTAGCCCAAAGAATATAGACACTGAAAATGTTAAAAGAACACAATGCGACACACATGACTCACACCCACCATAGCGAAGAACCCCCATTTTGAACACTTCTTGAAAATGCACTAACTCAAAACTAAATCTATGGCAGAATTTAGGTGCACAAACAGAGCTGATAGAAAGGAAGGAATGCCTCAACTCTTTCCAGAGTGGAGAATCTTCTTAAATGGGAATGTACACATGATTTTCATCTCTTTTTTTTTCCCCGCACATAATTTACCAAGGTTATCTAATCTACTAACACACATAATGATGGGGGCTTTCACATCTGGATGCATCTTTGAGCTGAAAGAGGGAATGATAACTTGATCGTGTCGCGGGAAGCAAACAGTCGGAGAAAACATTTGCTACTCAGTTGACAGTTTCATCATCTCTCAACAGTTACCAAGGATGTGCTTTGGATCCTGCATTTACCTGGGAATTCTGGATTAGCAGTTTAAGGACAACAAATAAAACTAAATAAAATGATTCAAAAATCCCCCACCCCCCCCCCCCCCCCCCCCCAAAAAAAAAAAAAAAAAATGAAATTTAAGAAAGGTGTATCGAACCACAATGCCCCAAATTTTAACAACGTCTAATCCTAAATTTCACAATTGGACAATAAACGTGAAAAATCACCGTGGTGTTCATATCTTTGAGTAATATTCTTTGTAAATATAACGTTCTTGTAAAACTGCCCAACTACAATTTACCGTGTAGATTAGTGAAACAGCTAGCTCTCTAAGGGACTACAGTGCATTGAAGCACTCTAGAATGTAAAAATAACCCGCAGGCTACATCTCCTGGGAAATCCACCCAAAGTCCTTGTCATCTGCTACGGGAATTTCCTGATTCTCTTGGTCTTGTTGGGAGTCGATCACCTCCTTGGCCTCGAGGATTATATCAGCCTGGGGAATTACATTATCCTTCCATTTCATCTCCTCCTCGCCATCTGCCATTTCTTCGTCAATCTCCCTCTCCCTGTCTCCGTGATCATCCGGGTAAGGACCCTCGCCGTGATCTTCTGGATAGGGACCTTCGTGGTCATCTGGATAGACTTCTTCAGCATGACCATCTGGGTAAGGGCCATCTCTGTGGTCATCCGTGTAAGGGCCATCGCCAGGATCATCCGTGTAGGGCCCGTCTCCGTGCTCATCCGTGTACGGGCCATCTCCGTGATCATCCGTGTAAGGGCCCTCGCCAGGGTCATCCGTGTAGGGCCCGTCTCCGTGATCATCCGCGTAGGGGCCCTCGCCGTGATCATCCGGGTAGTGGCTTTCTGCGGAGAACATCCCGTCTGGAGACTCATCGGTGCCGTCCTGGTCGAGCTGAGACATCAGGCTTCCCCCCGCACAGTCCACACATATCCCATGGCGTCTGGAACCATGCATAATGCCCACGCTGGCTGCCGACATGAACACTCGGTTGCACACCTTGCAGATGTACTTTTTGTCTTTACTGTGCACCTAAATAAAAGAGAATAAATGCTTAGTGTTGGGTTCTTTTTAAATTAAAGACCTCGTTTGTGAAAGATCCACGACAACACACATAGTCAAAGATTAATCTTTATTCCATAGGTAATCCAGAACATTTAAACTTCCAGCCATTTACACCCAGCCCGGCGTGGCTTCTGAGAGCTGGCTGACCTTGTTAGTGTAGTACCGTGATACCATGTAATGGGTGGCATGCATACATATGCAGTGGAGATTATAAATGGCATGCATTAATAAGGGTTCATCTACAGACCTCTACCTTAAAATCCCAGATAGAAAATTGAAAACAGGTAAGTGATGTTGGTAATCATTCAAAAAGATGTCAGACGTGAAGAATACTACAGGTGGTGCAGCAGTGGAGTTGCTGCCTTACAGCGCCAAAGACCTGGGTCCCATCCCAACCAAGGGTGCTGTCTGAACAGAATTTGTAAAACTCTAGTGGGAGGGAGGAACGGAAGGGAATCCACATTAGTCAGGAAGTGGTGTTAGGTAAACTGTTGGGACTGAAGGCAAAGAAATCCCCAGGGCCTGATGGTCTGCACCCCCAAGTACTCAGGGAGGTGGCCGTAGAAATCGTGGATTTATTGGTGATCATTTTCCAATGTTCTCTCGACTCTAGATCAGTTCCTGTGGACTGGAGGGAAGCCAATGTAACCCCAATTTTTAAGAAAGGAGGGGGAGAGAAAACGGGGAATTATGGACCAGTTAGCCTTACATCGGCAGTGGGGAAGGTGCTCGAGTCGATTATTAAAAACGTTATAGCAGCGAATTTGGAAAACAATGACAGGATCGGTCCAAAGTCAGCATGGACTGATGAAGGGGAAATCATGCCTGATTAAGCTTCTGGAATTTTTTGAGGATGTAACAAGTAGAATGGATAAGGGAGAGCCAGTGGATGTGGTGTAACTTGACTTTCAAAAAGCCTTTGACAAGGTTCCACGCAAGAGATTAGTGTGCAAAATTAGAGCACATGGTATTGCGGGTAGGGTATTGACATGGATAGTGAACTGGTTGGCAGACAGGAAGCAAAGAGTAGGAATTAACGGGTCCTTTTCAGAATGGCAGGTGGTGATTAGTGGCGTGCCGCAAGGCTCGGTACTGGGACCCCAGTTATTTACAATATATATTAACGGTTTGGACGAGGGAATTAAATGTGACATCTCCAAGTTTGTGGATGACACAAAGCTGAGTGGCAGTCTGAGCTGCAATGTGGATGCTATGAGGCTGCAGAGTGACTTGGATAGGTTGGGTGAGATGACAGATATAGTATAACGTGGATAAATGTGAGGTTATCCACTTTGGTGGCAAGAACAGGAAGGCAGATTATTATCTGAATGGTATCAGATTAGGAAAAGGGGAGGTGCAACGAGACCAGGGTGTGCTTGTATATTAATCACTGAAAGTAAGCATGCAGGTACAGCAGGCAGTGAAGAAAGCTAATGGCATTGGCCTTCATTGCGATAGGATTTGAGTTTAGGAGCAAGGAGGTCCTACTGCAGTTGTGCAGGGCCCTGGTGAGACTGCCCAGGAGTATTGTGTGCAATTTTGGTCTCCTAATTTGAGGAAATACATTCTTGCTATTGAGGGAGTGCAGCGTAGGTTCACCAGGTTAATTCCCGAGATGGCAGGACTGACATACGTTGAAAGAATGGATCGACTGGGCTTGTAGTCACTGGAATTTAGAATCTTATAGAAACAAATACAATTATTAAAGGATTGGACGGGCGAGATGCAGGAAAAATGTTCCCCATGTTGGGAGAGTCCAGAACCAGGGGTCACAGTTTAAGAACAGATCTAAACTGGCCACATCTGGAGTGTTGTGCATGCGCCTTTTGGTTAACAGCAGCCTAGATGATTTACTGTAGGTGTACATATGAAATAAGGAACTCAATGCTACAAACATTTTGTTTTGGCGATTGTAATTCACCCAATGAATAGCTCCATTTTTCACACCAGCCTTTACCTGGTTTTTATATAACCATTTTTTATTCACACAAGGCCTGAACTGAATAACCAAATGGTTTATCAGTATTTCAGAAGGTATAACCATTGAAAAAAAAGGCAATGATTCCAATGTCAGCCATGAAACAGAAGGGGGAAAGATTTTAAAAGCCACAGGGAAGAGTATCAGTTCTGTGCTTTTGGTGGGAAGGTGCTGATGGTGCTCCTCAGACCAGGGTGAGGCAGTAACCTACACTATTTTTGGAGACAAAAATGAAGGAAAAGCAGGTGAGGCAATGATGGAGCGAAGGAAATAGGCAACCCTTTTTCAGACCCTTTTTCAGGATGGGTGAGTGATGGGGGGAGGGGGGGGGGGGGTGCGGAAGAAGAAGAAAGGAAGAAGAGGATCCAGTGGTTTGTGGGAGAGCTGAGCAGGGGAGGGAGAAAGTAGGGACTACCTGAAATTAGAGAAGTCAATGTTCATACCGCTAGGGTGTAAACTGCCCAAGTGAAATATGAGGTGCTGCTCCACCAAATTACGGTGGTCCTCACTCTGGCCAAGGAGGAGACCCAGGACAGAAAGGTCGGATTCGGAACTTGAAATGCTGAGCCACCGGGAGATCGTGTTGGTTGTTTGGGAAGAAACCGGGACACTCGGGGAAAATCCACGCAGTCGCGGGGAGAACATACAAACTCCGTACAGACAGCACCCAAGGTCAGTAATCGAGCCCGGGCCTCTGACGCAGTTCCTTGCAACCTCCCTGCGGTAATGGGAGCAGTAATCATGCCGTAATGTTCATGGGCGAATGCTGAAATAACAGTCGTGTACACGTTACTTACCAAGGTGTGCCTCTTCATGTGTTCCCGTCTGGTGAACTTCTTGCCACAGATTTCACACGGATATGGTCGTTCCCCCGTGTGAGAGCGCATGTGCCTTTTCAAGATGCACTGGTGCATCGCGGAGAAGCTGCAGTACGGGCACTTGAACTTCTTTCTTATCACAGTAAATTCGTTAACTGCAAAATGTGAAAACAATTGAATTAATACTGATCCAGAATAGACATATAATTTTAGATACACAATTTTCAGCTTCCAGTTATATTTTCGTTTGCACATTTTACACATTTGTCATCAACATAGCAAAGCTTGTCGCACGTATTATTACGATTATTCAACTTAAGATAGTCGGTTCATTTCAGAGAGAACTTCCTCTACCAAGTTTCACTATATTGCAGTCCTGAGTTGTGGAAATGGACATGCACGTTGAAACCCACAGATGCTCCTGATTTGTACAACAACAACAACAGAAGAACATGCTATGGAGTTTTCTTTTAAGACAATCATTGCGTTCCCGAGAAACTTCACGCTATGAAAACCTCTTGTTGTAAAAACCAATGGGTCAATGGGGAAAGAAGAATTGGCAATATGGGGAGAAAAGATGAAATAACAATTCTACATAATTAGAATTACCTTTGTTATTCTATAATACTGTGTCGCTGATATAAGAAAGGAAATTTAACGTGTGGTCAACAGTCAACATCATATTTGACTATTTCCAAGATGGCGCCAAAGCCAGTGGGACTCTGTGCGCTGAATCTGCAACCACGCATTACAACCGCTCCATTCTCATAAACACCCATTGCAACAAATCTGTACACTGTGGATAGCTCGATTGCAATCATGTAGTCTTTCCGCTGATTGGCTAGCACGCAAGAAAGCCTTTTCACTGTACCTCGGCACACGTGGCAATAAACTAAACGTCTGGCTACCAAAGTCCAACCAAAAATAACCAGTAAACTATTTTGCTAAAATGGCAAGAAGATTAAATTTAGGAAAGAATAAGAAAACAAACTTCAGTTCCATGGCGCCATTTATTCAGTGCCCTGAAGCAGAGTATTGGAAGCAATTGTTGACCAGACTTCCAACCTATGGAAATTATTGACAGAGAATTCAAATGCCTTCCAAGGTTCTTGGTTTTCATTCAGATGAGTATCATAACAAGCATCCTGTAGCCTTCAAGAAGCGGCAGGTAGAAGCAAAGGTGAAGATGCCACACTTCAATTCACATGCAGCTATTCAAGGCAAGGTCGTTTCCAGCTTCATGAGTTAAATAATGAACATTATATGTGTACTATTGGCAAATGGATTGGTTTTATTTTAAATAATATTTTTTATTAGAAGCAAACATATTATGGTAAAGTATAATTATATTGGCAAATGAATTGTCCCAGTCCAAATTCCCAATCGTGAGACTGCATTGATAAGCCAACCTACATCTTGCACTGCAGCTTAAAGAGCACAAGCAATTATAGCACGAGGTAAGTATATCTTGAAAATACTAACGCTTCTTAAAGCTTGTTGCTTAAATGGTCGCATTAGCACAGATAAATAGGAAATCAGATCATTTAATTACAATCTAAAATTTATTGAATTTTATGACACACAACAACATGAGCCACATGTTGAAAGTACTAGAAAGTAACAAGTAAGAAAAGACTTTTAACAACTTTCTTAGAGATTATGCATGGAGAATTTTGTGTTACACACACTGGTTATTTATCAAGCAGTGGATATCTTTCAGGGCATACATGTCCTTAAGGTACAGAAAATAAGAGGCAAACAGTAACTAGTATATATAATAATAAAACTAATAACAACCTTTGAGACTGACTGCTTATCAAAGCGGGATGCTAACATTTAGTAGTTGAGAAACAAATGTTTAATGATGAAAGTTAGAACGTGACCAAAAAGCCCTGCACTAATACTACAGGTGGTGCTGCACATTGAACCATGACATAAACCCTGTAAACTACTTAAGATAGACACAAAAAGCTGGAGTAACTCAGCAGGTCAGACAGCATCTCTGGTGAAAAGGAATCAGTGATGTTTCAGTTCGAGACCCTTCTTCAGACCAAACTAGTTGACTAAAGTACTTTACTAGATTAAAATAGTAGACTACTACTGTGTAATAGGGGGAAAAAAATAATTTTATTTCGACTATTAACGCAAAGACGTGTGAACTAATATTTGATGCCACTACACCGAGACTAGGCTACATCAGTGAAGTCAATTCAAACTTCATCTTTCATTGTATTCCACATTCATTCTCCATCTACATTGCTGGGGGGGATTAATACAACATATTTAACTTTCTTAATAATAATCCTTAATGAAGCTCACGGAATTTAATACCGAGCTTTGCCAGCACAAATAAACATGGCTCTATAAATCTATGACAAGTTGCAGGGATAAATACTCTAAATACGCACTTTCCCCAATTAAAATACATAATCATCAACTGACTACATTTATCGACTTCTCGTGTATATGTCGCGATATTTTGACTTCTGCGCGGACAGCCCCATTAAACATATGCTACAATGCCGAGAACTCTATTCTATACTATCTTCCTCTTTGCTCCACCCATTGTACTTCATTGTATATTCCTGTTATAGCTCTGATCCTGCAGGAGAGAAGGCAAAACACAGCTTTTCACTGTACCTCGGTACACGCGACAATGATAGACCTGAATAATCTCAGCTGAAGAACAAACAGGTTTCAGGATAAGCCCATCGTCTGAAAACCTTTCATTAAAAAAAAAGTACAAAAACACAAGTGGATAAGTGAACAAGTAAAAATAAATAACAAAAAGATAATGGATTTCTACAGTTTTTTCCAGAACCGTAACAATTGGATCATTGACACCACAAAACCAGCCAACGACTAAATATATAGATCTTGCTTAAAATGTTTATTCTTCCATTTCTAGTCACGACACTTATCCATATTAAAAAAGTGCTCAGCAACCCAAGAGAGCAACTTTGCCCTGCAAAGTCAGTATGACGTATGTACAAAGACAAACTACAGTAAGAAGTGTTTAAGAAAGAACTGCAGATGCGGGAAAAAAAATCGAAGGTGGACAAAAATGCTGGAGGAACTCAGTGGGTGAGGCAGCAATTATGGAGCGATCCTTCTCCCCATAGATGTTGCCTCACCCGCTGAGTTTCTCCAGCATTTTTGTCTACCGTAGGAAGTGTAATCTGTTTTAACTAAGATTTGAAAATGCCTGAGGAAGTGCACAAAGTAATAGAATGTAAATGTACTCCATGTAAATGCTGAAGACCTATCCAAATGTTCACTATACCAAGCAAGAGCAAACTTCATTATTCGGACAATTCTGTGTCGCTGAGCTGTGAAGTGGGGAGAC
The DNA here is from genome assembly GCF_028641065.1 of Leucoraja erinaceus. Taxonomy (NCBI): domain Eukaryota; kingdom Metazoa; phylum Chordata; class Chondrichthyes; order Rajiformes; family Rajidae; genus Leucoraja; species Leucoraja erinaceus. Next base: position 34,828,687 of record NC_073397.1, read on the forward strand.
GCTGATTGGAATCGAGTGAGGGTGTACAACTGTTACAATCATTCTCATCTGCTTTAAGGGCCTGGCTATCCAAAAGTTGGTCAGAGTGCTCAGTGTCTCCTTGGGCACCACTATGACTGCAAATTTTCATGTGATTCATTAGGTTTTTCTGCACGCCAAAACTCTTCCCGCAGTCGCTGCACACAAAGGCCCGCTCGCACGAATGCACCGACGCGACATGGCGGTTTAAGTCGGTTCGGTCACGGAAGGACTTCAGGCAGAACGAACACTCCAGTTTTTTACGCTTGAAGTGGACGGTTTTCTCGTGGCGCTCGGCGTTCGACTTCAACGTGAAGCTGGCAGGACACTTAGAGCACTGGTACCGGAAGGCCAGTACAGGAAGCATGTGAAAGCTTGTCGTGTGCGGCATCATCTGGTTAGAGACGTTGTGAGGCAGAATTGACAACGCGTGCTGATATTCATGTTCGGTGTGGTTTTCAAGGCTGCTAAATCTCATGCTGCAGAATCTACAAGCAAACTCATCTAGCGGCTGCTGGCCTGTAGTTGGCAACGGGCTACTGCCAATCGCCGAGCCGTCGTCTGCGATGAAGCTAGTCCCCATCTCCGCCTCTTCACCGGTCGAGAAATCCGCTGCATTGCGGGCGTCGAGTCCTGAGGGAAGGAAATACGGTTAGAGTGCAGCAAACTTTGTGCAGTGGAAAGTCTGTGCTGATTTGAAACAACACTGAATACCTGAATCGGCACTTCCGTACGATTGAGCCAAGATCCCCTCGGTATTGTCTACATTGATCTGTAACCGTAAAATAACACAAGTTAATAATGAACTGTGATTTAATTAGTAACAATAAACAAAGGTAAGTGTTAAAAATAAATTACAGTACTGAAAAGCTATTGCTGTATTTTCCACGGGACATTAAGTTTAGACAGAATTAATTTGCATTCAAATTATCAATCTTCACATGAATTCTTCTAAGTTATGAGTTATTTTCTACTTGTAACTGTTCATATAATGGTTTTGATTCTTACCTGCTGCGGGGAGTCAGGCTGTTGGCGTGAGTCGGCCTGTTGGTGTGAGATTGGATCCGATAATGGTTCTTCACACTGCAATGTCCTGGGAGGACTCGGCTCTGGAAATTGGGAGGTCAGTGGAGACAAGTCTCTTTGTTGGTAATCATGTGCATCCTCTGAATGATTCAAGTTATTTCCAGGCCCTGAGAAACACAGGAAACGAGTCTCACCCAGCTGGCTCTCGGCAAATAAAAAAAGCTCTGCACTGCAGTAGAAGTCTGCTGTGTTTCTCCTGTGTCAGTGAGAGAGGACCGGAGATCCTACAGATCGAGAGGAATTCCCAAAGCTTCAAGAAACTAGGAATCTTAAAGTAACCATGGCGGTCGGAGGTTGCTTTTTTGAAAACAGACTAAATTGTTGCCCTGGTTAAAAGAACACAGATTGGTGCTGTCAATGAGGCAGGTGAAACTAAACATGGAAATGACTCATCATTTACTTTGCCAGAAGATGTATCAATTTGTGACTGAAGCAAACTTTTATTCAAGCAGTTTCCCAGCAGGCATCAGATAGACCACCACACAAATCCTACAACAAACATTCAAATGATCGGAAACGGTTTCTTTATTTCAGAAAACCAACGGAAAAATGCAAAATTTGAGGCAATATGCAATTGCTGCATCTTAAATATAATGCTCAGTGTAACTTGAAATGATAGATTTAACACAAAACGAAAGGTTCAAGTTGGTAGCCAATGTGTGCACCTAGAACATAGAACAGTACAGCATCGCAACAGGCCCTTTGGCCCACATTGTCAGTGCTTGACCAAGTTTCTGTACCACTGCCTGGGGTTTTTAGAATTTGAAAGCATCCACCCCTTCACAGCATGGCGGGACGGGATAGTCAAGATGAAAAAGAACCAATGACCAAGAAGTTCCATTCATTTAAAATGGAAACTGTTACGCTTTGACCAAGATGATACTTTGTTGGTCAACATTTGGAGGCATAGGATTCGAGCAATAAGATTAGAATATTGACACCATCGTTCGTTCGTAAACCATGACTTTAAGATACAGCTTCCCCCCCCCCCCATGAAGCTAGAACGTTACACTCAATTACAGAGTATGTTTAGCCAATACTTACAAACTCCACACCAACTCCACATCACTATAAGTTGGCTGCGCCTAACAACAGCGGCCTCTGCAGTCCGTCTGTCCTTTTTTTAATTTTTGTCCGGCTGAGTGTATAGTTTGTAGTGGCTTGTATATTGTTTTTAGCTGTGTATATGTGGGGGGCGGGAACTTTTAAATCTCTTCCCTGTACGGGGGACCCGATCTTTTCCCTGTCGGGTCTCCGTTGTCGTTGGGGCCTAGCACCGTGGAGCGGCCTCCAACCGGAACGACCTGGGGGCTCCAGTCACGGAGCCTACGGACTCACCATTGGGGAGCTGGCTGGCTTCGGAGCGTGGATAGCTGTGGTGGCGCGCGGCTGCGACACGACTACGGAGCTTCGTAGGCTCCACCCGCAGGCCCGGTGAACGGTGACATCAGGAGCTCCGCGGGTCCCTGGTGGGAGACCGCTTTTCGGAGCTCCCACGCGGCAAATTCTCCCGCCCGAATTGCGGGGTTGAAAACGACCCGGAGCGGGGCCTTACATCGCCCGGCGCGGTTTTAACGGCCGCGGGACTTGCCATCGCCCGCCGGGGGCTTTAACATCGGGAGAAGAATGGAAAACAGGGAGAGACAATGACTTTGCTTTCCATCACAGTGAGGAAGAGATTCACTGTGATGGATTTTTGTGTGGATTGTGTTAATTGTGTGTCTTAGTTTTTTGTTGTTGTATGACTGCAGAAACCAAATTTCGTTTGAACTTCATTTGAGGTTCAAATGACATTAAACGATATGACTAACGTTACATTCATTATGGTAAAACGTGCAATTCAAAAGTTTCACAATCGATCATTCCCAAAAACTATACATGATTAAAATAATCAATTTTAACACAGGCCCAGGACACACATGTGAAACACTGAACAGTTGTGCACTGCAATTCAAAACACAAATGGAATTAAACAATGGTGTGGAAACACCAGTGTAACAAGCTTATCTGAGCCACAACTCTGCAGTGCTTTACTCAATACAAAATTTGCCCAAGTAACTCAAATGTAAAAAGGTGCCTGTATTAAGAAGCAATTGACACATTAGCACAAGTGTTTGAGGTATGGCAATAAAACTATGCATCTGGTACAAAGACATGCGGCCAAATGCATCCCTCTGGTGCCGTTTTAACTGTGCAATTCACCAACTACATAACCTAGACTTTTACATTCTGCATTCAACACACGCAAGGATATATATCTACATGTGTCCATTGGTTCAACCATCCATGCTTAAGCACAAATAACTCGTGCATTCTGCAATTGAATTTGTCATTATAACCCCATCATTTCTTCTTACTCCACAAATAAGCTGCCTTGCCGCTCGCTCCACCCATTAGAAAAAACAGCTTGCAATTTGATTTATTTGCAGACTGACAAAAAAACAACAAGAACTAATTGGCATTCACTCATTTATCTGTTAAGAACAAAGTGAAGAGCTCACAATGACAGTTTAAAAAAGTTATGACAAAACTCTGCTGTGGAATATTTTTGATTATGTGTTCATCGTGCTGAAAACGTACACGAGCCAGCTGATGTAGGTGCAATATAGACACAAAATGCTGGATTAACTCAGCGGGTCATGGTTACTTCAGCATTTGTGTGTCTGCTGCCTGACCCACCGAGTTACTCCAGCATTTTGCGTCTATTTTCGGTAGAAAACAGCATCTGCAGTTCCTTCCTACAAATGATGTACATGCAAAATGTTTTACCGTGAAGATTCTTGTATCACGTCACTAATAAACTGGAAAACAAGCAGCAAAATGGAACACCATCCATCAGCATTTGGGGAAAGAATTAAATAGGAACTGTGAATAGTTTAATTAATCTACTTAATTTCACGAGGATCACCGCAGTAATTATTAATCATGTCAATGGCTCCGACGGAAAAAACACTACAAGGGAGTGGATTTATAACAAAAGGATGAGAAGGCTATAAGAATGAGAACCATCAACAAAGCTGAACATCACTGAAGCCCATTGATAAGGAATATTGGAATAAGGTGCTGGTGGGGAGACAGTCCACCAAGAACTATCAATTTTCTGTTTAATCCCTTTTATTTAAGTCTGTGATGTTAAAACTATCTGCAAGTTTTTCCACTGAAGACAAAAGATACTTTTAACGCGTTCTTAAAACTGCGTTAGTGCCGATATAACCGTTTTGAGCAATTGACCACACTTTAAAGATACAGCACGGAAACAGGCCCTTCGACCCACCGAGTCCGCAGCGACCAGCGATCACCTCGTACACTAGCACCATCCTACACACTAGGGCCAATTCACTATTTTAACCAAAGCCAATTAACCTGCAAACCTGTACACCTTCGGAACGTGGGAGCAAACCGGCGTGGTCGCAGGGAGAACGTACAAACTCCATACAGACAGCACCCGAGGTCAGGATCGAACCCTGGTCTCTGGCGCGGTGAGGCAGCAACTCTACCTACATTTTTATTTTTATAAAAATGGGTGTACCTTTAGGCAAGTACTCGAAAATAATAGATTTATCGTCTCCTGGTTGGTCGGACTTTACAGACAAGAAGCTGTGCTTGCTCAGTAACGCCGCCCTCAGGTTGGCCACCGTGGATACCTGCTGCTCCTCTTTCACCGAGGCAACAAACTGAGACAGGTAACTCGATTCCACACCAGCCAGTGGTTCCTCCGCATTCTGACAAAAATCAGATCGGTCTCCCCTGCTATCCGAACTACTTGGTTCAGTTACATCAGCACCTGAAGAAACACAAGTTCATAACTGGTCAGCTTCGCATTTTATTAAGTGCAATATATCAAACGAGCCCGCATAGATACATCATGTCAGTTCTGTAGGTCGAGACCCAAAAGCCTCCGTCTCCCTCTTTCCCCTGTAGGTCAAGACCCGAAAGATCTGTCTCCCTCTTTCCCCTCCCCTTCACAGCTCCCCCATAGCCCACTGCCTCCGCCTCTTCGTTTCATCTTCCCACCCACCCCACCCCCTGAAGAAGGGTCTCAACCCAAAAACGTCACCTATTCCTTCGCTACATAGATGCTGCCTCGCCCGCTAAGTTTCTCCAGCATTTTTGTCTACCTTTAGGTTTTTCCAGCATCTGCAGTTCTTTCTTAAACTTATCAGTTCTGTATACTGTTCCAGGGCACACAAACAGTCACACAGGTGAGCACCTTTCTTGCACTACTTGCTATACTTTAGCAAAAACTTCACAGTCAACGCACAGTGACAAAAATAAAATTGATTATTCACTTCCTAAAACCCAGCATTCAAAATATGCATTAAAAATCAAAGAAAGACTACAGATGCTGGAAATGGGAAAACATAAATGGCTAAAAACACTAGGTCCAGGCAGTATCTTCAGATGCAGAGTGGAACATCAGGACAGCACCATTTCCACAATGTAGAACTGTTCTGATTGTTCAGGCTTCTTGACAAAGCCAGTCATCTCACTTCCCCCACCATCAGACGCACTGAGATTATTTGAGGGCACTCATTTCAAGATATCATTGCTGCAAGATCAGGGCCGCAGCGGGTAGAGCTGCTGCCTCACAGCGCCAGAGCCCCAGGTTCAATCTGACCCCGTGTGCTGCCTGTGTGAAGTTTGTGCGTTCTCCCTGTGCCGGGTGCTCCGGTTTCTTCCCACACCCCAAAGACGTGCAGGTTTGTGGGTTCATCAGCCTCTAAAAATTCCTCTAGTGTGCAGGGAATGGATGCGACAAAGTTCACTAGTGTGAACGGGTGATCGATGGTCGGCGTGGAGGGCCGAAGACCTGCTTCCATTCTGTATCTCTAAAATAAACTAACCAGTGTGAACAGATGATCGACGGTTGGCATGGATTGTGGGCCAAAGGTTTCCATGCTGTATCTTTCAAGTAATCCAAGTTTCAAACCTCACCAGAGGTAGAGAAAAGTGCTTTTACTGAGCATGGTTAGCAATGCAAATATACTTCACTACGATGCTGAGAACCACTTTCTATTTTGTATGTTGTTTGAGCTGATTGTATCTATGCAAGGTACATCTGATCTGTTTGGATAACATGCAAAACAAGGCTTCCCACTCTAGGGGGCAGCACAGTTGTGCAGCAGTAGAGTTGCTGCCTTACATCAACAGGTTCGATCCTGACTACATGTTAGCATTCATAGCAAAAGGATTTGAGTATAGGAGCAGGGAGGTTCTACTGCAGGGTCTTGGTGAGACCACACCTGGAGTATTGCATACAGTTTTGGTCTCCAAATCTGAGGAAGGACATTATTGCCATAGAGGGAGTTCACCAGACTGATTCCTGAGATGTCAGGACTTTCATATGAAGAAAGACTGGATAGACTCGGCTTGTACGCGCTAGAATTTAGGAGATCGAGGGGGGATCTTAAAGAAACTTACAAAATTCTTAAGGGGTTGGACAGGCTAGATGCAGGAAGATTGTTCCTGATGTTGGGGAAGTCCAGGACAAGGGGTCACAGCTTAAAGATAGAGGGGAAATCCTTTAGGACCGAGATGAGAAAAACATTTTTCACACAGAGAGTGGTGAATCTCTGGAACCCTCTGCCACAGAAGGTAGTTGAGGCCAGTTCATTGGCTATATTTAAGAGGGAGTTAGATGTGGCCCTTGTGGCTAAAGGAATCAGGGGGTATGGAGAGAAGGCAGGTACGGGATACTGAGTTGGATGATCAGCCATGATCATATTGAATGGCGGTGCAGGCACGAAGGGCCGAATGGCCTACTCCTGCACCTATTTTCTGTTTCTATGTTTCTACAGGAGCTGCCTGTACAGATTTTGTACGTTCTCCCCATGACCACGTGGGTTTTCTCCAGGTGCTCCGATTTCCTCCCACACTCTAAAGACATGGGGGTTCGTAGGTTAATTGGCTTTAGTGAAAGTTGTAAATTGTCCCTAGTGTGCGGGATAGTGTACAGGGTGATCACTGGTCGGTGGGCCGAAGGGCCTGTTTCCATGCTGTATCTCTCTAAAGTGTAAAGTCTGTACTTCAGTACAGGTGACAATAATAAACCTAAATCTAAACTTGGAATATTAATAAAGGAAGCATTTATTTTGGCTTGAAAAGCGCTGGGTTTTGCCAACGATTTCTATCAGAACTGCTGGCAATCATTCATCCAAACAGCCCGAGGGTCTCGACTTTGTGCAAATGCAGCTCCATCTTTGGTTTCATTTGGGATTCCAGAGTTTGATGTCTGAGCCCACGTCTTGCTGAGATTTCAACAACGGGATGGCGATGGGGGGCATGAAAGGAAGCCTCTCAAATCCCGCATGTGGATTAACCTAGTGCAAGACTGCACACCTCCTCCCACCCTAATACACACTCTGTTTCTTCAATGTAGACTGTCGAGCAAAGGATTAAGAAGCAATGGAGAAGATGATTTCAACTTATTTAGCTTTGGGTTTTTAAGTTATTATGTTTTCGCATTTTCAGTTCATGTTAATTTTAATTTACATGTCAGGGGGCTTTCAAAGCCGTCTAAATCTACCAGAGGATTACACATGACAATGCTCTATGCCAACGTGGTCAGCTAAAGATACAAAGCGCTAGAGTAACTCAGCTGAAGGCAGTGTTTCACTGCAAAGGTCTAGGCATCTTTGCCACCATGTACCCAGTTGTCCTCAGTGTCACACGCCTGGTCTCTGTGGGCACAGGCAGGCAACAACATGGGCCAACAGCAACTGGCCGAACCAAGTGAGGCATATGCAGATCAGATATAAATCAGGCGCGGAACTGATACAGCGTGATTACGGCCCAAGATGTTCAGGTCCACCACCGAATTTCCAGCACCTCCTTTAATCCGGACAAAAGTCCGAGAGGGCACTTGAAATTCCCAGGGCAGCCACAGAGGGCGCTGCTTGTGGCGTGCGCTCTTTCAGTACGTGGCCCTCCGCCCTGAAAGTTATTTGTTTACATCTGCAGTTGCTGGCGGTGATCCCTAGGTTTTGTGCAATTCTCAGCTTATATTGCTTACATTTAACCCCAGCTGTGGCTTCTAAGCACGGTCCAAGTGACAGTCTCGATGCCAAGCGTAAGCACATTTAATTTACATTGAATATTTGTTATATTCAAGTCCGTGCTGCTTTAGAGGCACGGGAGGGAATAGTTAGTGGGTCACAGGTGTATCGTTGTATCATCATTGCATCATCTCTGTTGGTCCAGCAAAATGGATAATCCAGCAAGGCGCTGGAACCTAGGGTGCCAGACCTGTACTGTGGAAGTATTAATGAGAAACAATACCACTAACACCATATTTTTCCATAAACAAAATGGTAAATACCAAACAATTTAAAATGAAAAGGTAGACACAAATGCTGGAGAAACTCCGCAGGTGAGGCAGCATCTATGGAGTGAAGGAACTAGGCAACGTTTCGGGGGCGAAACCCTTCTTCAGATGTTTCGGCCCGAAACGTCACCTATTCTTTCACTACATAGATGCTGCATCACCTGCTGAGTTCCTCCAGCATTTTTGTCTACCTTCCATTTTTCAGCATCTGCAGTTCCTTCTTAAACATTCAATAACGAATAATCAACTAAAATTAATTGCAGCTTGATACCAAGCTATGCGGAATTGATTGCGTTGTTGAACTGAAGACATAATGAAGTATAAACTGGTAATAAGCACGCGTACGACAAAAACGCAACACCAAACCTAAATAGCTTTTCCACAAATTTAACAGAACTCTGAAATTTAAAAAAAGTTAAATTAATTCTCCAAATCAAATTGTGCGGTGAGAAACAACTGGCCATACAAACAACCAAGAGGAAACTACAACACACCATACAAAAGTTTGGATTTAACAAGCGGAGAATTAGTCACAATCGGTCAAGCAATTAGACAAACAAGGGATGGCTCGGTGGCTCAGTGGCTACCTTACAGCACCAGAGACATGGGCTCGACCCCGACTATGGCTGCAAAGACGTACAGGTTTGCATATTGTCCCTCGTGTGTAGGATAGTGTTAGTGTACGTGGAGATCGCTGGTCGGTGCAGACTCAGTGGGCCCGCTTCCACGCTTTGCCTCTTTAAAAAATGTTTACAAATAAATTCCCATTTGGATTACAGTTGGAATAATGCAGCTTCATTAGGACAGATTTGAGGGATTTAAGGTAGTGGACTCAATCCATCGCTTTTCCCAGGTCGTTCTCGGAAGATTATGAACTGCGAACAGTATTCTTCATCGGTGAATTCTTTCCGCACTTTACCGCCAGCAAGAATATTAATGACTGTGCATAATTTGTTACCTAACGCTGTTCTGTTTATCACTGCATTTAACAACAGACCAAAATGACGCTCATAACCCGAGAATGGCATTCTGAAGGAAAGGGAATGTAGAAATACATTACCAAACATTAATAAGCTAGAAGAGTCAGTAGAGTTATGTTAGCGTTTAGAGCAAAGATGGGGAACCTGCAGCCTTCTAGGCCATTAAGTGCGGCCTTATGAATGAATCCAAATTTTGTAGAACAAATACTTTTATTTTTATTTAAGAAGGAACTGCAGATGCTGGAAAATCGATGGTAGACAAATATGCTGGAGAAACTCAGCGGGTGAGAGCATCTATGGAGCGAAGAAAATAGGCGGCGTTTCGGGTCGAGACCCGCAACGTCCCCTATTTCCTTCGCCCCATTTTCTCCAGCATTTTTGTCTACCTGCGATTTTTACTAATATGTTTTTGTTCATCTTTTATTATTTTTATTTTAATCATGAAATGAACGTATTTAAAATACCAAAGATTAAAATGAGATTCAACTAAATAATCCTCCCCGACTGACGGCCACAATTAAAACATTAGTAAGTCATGAGGGCTATTTTCACAAAATAATGTACATTTGTAAGTATATCTAATTGAAGTTTCTTGGATGCGGCCTTATTAGATTACTGCTAACTTAACGCGGCATTCCAACATGAAAAGGCTCCCCAGCCCTGGTTTAGAGACACAGCAAGTAAACTGGCTCTTTGGCCCACCGAGTCCACAAAGACCATCGATCACCCGTTCACACTAGTTCTATGTGATCCCACTTCACCTTGGGGCCAATTTACAGAGGCCAATGGTAATCTATAAACCAGCTCGCCTTTGAGATGTGGGTGCAAACTGAACCACCTGGAGGGAAATCACATAGTCAGAGATCACATGTAAAACCCACAGAGACCGCGTAGTTGCATCAATGCAAATCACACGCACACTTTGAACAGTTGTAAACAAACAGTCCTCAGCGCGACACACACACACACACACACACACACACACACACACACACACACGTCCGGCAGATCGCTGCGGGCCGTAGAGGGGGAAGAAAGGGGTAGATGGGGAGGGGGGTGTGAGGGGGAATGGAGAAGGGGGAGGTGCCCTCACGCTCCCGGGGCAGCTCTCCCGTCCCTCTAGTCGCCGTGCTTCACGCACACAGTCCCGGCTCCCGCTCTCCCTCCTCTCTCCAGGAAGACGGGGTGAACAATACAAGCGTTTACAAACCTCGGCCTCAGCTCACGCCCGGACCCAGGTATCCGTTCCCGCCGCTGGACCTCCCTTCCCTCCCTCCCTTCCCTTCCATTCTTCTCTCCCTTCTCTCCTTCTCCCCTCAGACTCCGCCAAACAAACACACACACACACACACACACACACACACACACACACACACACACACACACACACACACAGCATGTCCGGCAGATCCTTCCTCTCTCTTTTCCCTTCTCTCCCCTCCCTTTGCCTAAACCCTTCCTCAGACTGATAGGGGGGACTGATAGGGCAGTCGGAGGAAAGGTTTCGGCATGAAGCGTTACCTATTTCCTTCGCTCCATAGATGCTGCTGCACCCGCGGAGTTTCTCCAGCATTTTTGTGAATCCCTAGACCTAGTTTAGTGAGCGTACACCGAGAGTCACCCGGAGGGGTGACCAGGGAAACTTTCCGGGCGACCCTTGGTGGACGCTCACTGTAATAGGTCTAGGGATTCCTACTCTCCCGGGCAATATACCCTCCCTTTTTTCCAGGACCGAAAATATCCGATTTTCTGAGCTTTTCGGTTTCCGGAATTTCGGATAAAAGGTTGTGCACCTGTACCTATGGAGCGACAGTATAGGTGACGTTTCGGGTCGAGACCCTTCTTTAGACTGGTAGAAGAGACCAGTCTGAAGAAGGGTCTTGACCCGAAATGTCACCTATTCCTTTTATAGAGCAAAAGCTGCCTCACCCGCTGAGTTTCTCTAGCATTTTTTGTCTACCTTCGATTTTTCCAGCATCTGCAGTTCTTTCTTATCCAATTGCACTGCAAGTCTTTTTGAATCTGGAATTTGCTGGGGTAGGCCGCTTCAGACAATCTCAGCCACTGCAGGGTTAACATCTCACTATCTCACATGAAGCACAAGTCAGTGTAAATAAAAAGCTCTACACCACCCTCTGGGAAATCAGTTAGTAATAGCGTTGATGATGCAATATAACCCCCTGATACACCACTAAAAGCTGCAAAAAAAATGTTATTGTGTCAATGAAACACAAATATATAGACCTCTTTTAGTAGACTAGAATGCAGGAAAGAAAATGTACTTGTCACTTTGAACAATAATTTGGTATCGATGTGGGTACAACCAAATTAATTGCGAAGTGTTTATTCTGTATTTTCTGTCAAATCTCTGACTGCATTAAACCTGCATCCAGGTATCTGCACTCCTTTGATGAAATCCATGTATCATGCAAGGTTTAGCACAACTTTCTACCAACAGAATGACAAACAGACCTACACTGGGCACAAGAAAGGCTCACCCCTTGAATACAACACTGAAAATTAAAACCCAGCCTTGTGAATCTCCCTCAAAACTGGAAACTTCAAAAACATTTAGAAATTGAGCACAATTCCTTGAACCAATAGATTTTTTTAAAAATAAGCATCAGTTTTATAGCAGTATCATAAAGTAAGACTTATTTCCGATACTAACTGCCACATCCTTTGTTTTAAGAACATGTCTCTCAATGCCTCTGAATATACTTCTCCGACCTCGAGTTTTCCAGCATCTCTGACCTTCGGGTTTCGGCCCGAAACTTTGCCTATTTCCTTCCCTCCATAGATGCTGCTGCACCGGCTGAGTTTCTCCGGCACTTTTGTCTACCTTTGATAACACCTGGCTGCCCTCGCATCTCTTTGCTTCAACAGTAACACCTATCTTGGCTAGGAACCCCTTCGGAACACCTTCTCCAATCTAGTAAATACTCCTTTGATCGGGCGTAGTCTAGCTTCTTACCACAATGGACAATAGGTGCAGGAGTAGGCCATTCGGCCCTTCGAGCCAGCTATTCAATGTGATCATGGCTGATCATCCCCAATCAGTACCCCGTTCCTGCCTCCTCCCCATATACTCAGACTCCGCTATCTTTAAGAGCCCTATCTAGCTCTCTCTTGAAAGCATCCAGAGAGCCGGCCTCCACCGCCCTCTGAGGCAGAGAATTCCACAGACTCACCACTCTCTGTGAGAAAAAGTGTTTCCTCATCTCCATTCTAAATGGCTCCCTCCTTATTCTTAAACTGTGGCCACGCCTTCATTTTTCTGACCATCCCGTTTTCCTTACTCCTTTAATTCCAGTCTTTCTGTATCTAAAATGACATCACTTCATCTCTCAATATGCCATTAAATCCGTTGACAAAAGATTAAGAAGCTTTGGAATCAGTACAGTGACAGATGAAAACTGATGAACTGTACACGGCACGGGCCAGGAAGCGAGTGGGTAAGATCATCTCTGACCCCTCTCATCCTGGCCACAAACTCTTTGAATCACTTCCCTCTGGAAGGCGACTCTGGACTGTCAAAGCTGCCGCAGTCAGACATAAAAACAGCTTTTTTTCCACGAGTAGTTGCTCTATGCAATAACCAAAAATCTGTAGCCTCCTTTTGCTCTGGTATTTTACTTAATTCACATGTTTAATCAATAATGTTTTATTATTAATGTTTAATGTTTTACGAGTCATTCCTAACTATCACTGTATGTCGTCACTTGCAGGCGGAGCACCAAGGCAAATTCCTTGTATGTGAATACTTGGCCAATAAACTTATTCATTCATTCATTCAAAATTGACATGAAGCAATGAAACTAAATGCCAACAGTTTTATTGAGAGCAGTTGCAGTTTCTGTTACAAAAGACAAAGTGCTGGAGTAACTGAAGAGTCCCAAAACCGGTCACCTATCTATGTTCTCCAGAGATGCTGTCCGACCCACTGAGTTACTCCAGCACTCTATAGACAAAAGGTGCAGGAGTAGGTCATTCAGTCCTTCGAGCCAGCACCGCCATTCAATGTGATCATGTGTGATCATCTACAATCGGTACCTCGTTCCTGCCTTCTCCCCATATCCCTTGACTCCGCTACCTTTAAGAGCCCTATCTAGCTCTCTCTTGAAAGCATCCAGGCAACCGGCTTCCACCGCCCTCCGAGGCAGAGAATTTCACATCTCTCTGCGTGAAAAAGTATTTACTCATCTCCATTCTAAATGGCTTGCCCCTTATTCTTAAACTGTGGCTGGACTCCCAAAACATTGGGAACTTGTTTCCTGCCTCTAGCGTGTTCAAATCCTTCAAAAAAATTATATATGTCAATAAGATACCCTCTCATCCTTTTAAATTCCAAAGTATACAAGCCCAGCCACTCCATACCATCAACATATGACAGTCCCGCCATCCCGAGAATCAACGTCATGACCCTACACTGCACTCCCTCAATAGCAAGAATGTCCTTCCTCAAATTTGGAGACCAATTTGGAGACTTTGTGGGGGTGGGTTGTAAACCAGCATCTGCAGTTCCTTGTGTCCGTAGTTTTTGTTGAATCCACTCGAGAATTCAGCCAGAGGTGCCGTGTGATGAACAATAATAATCAACATCACTTCATTGCCCAATGAGCAGCTTGGTAAAACATGTCTCACCATGAGCGCAAAATAAATTTTCTCAAGAGACGAGGCAACAGACACTTCAATACCCGCCAACACAGGCTGACTTTACGCTTCACACGGTTCAATTTTCAACATTATTGGTTTTAATTCTGAATTTCCATAATCTTAAAGTCATAAAGTTACAGAAATGAGCCCTTCAACCCATCGCCTCCATGCTGACGTTTTTGTCAATTTATACCAATTCCATTTTCCCCACATTAGGTCAGTATTCTTCAATGCCTTGCTTATTTAAGTGCTGGTTTAAATGTTATTATCATTAAGTAATTGCATCTGACTCCACTTCCGAAGGCAAAAAGTTTCAGATATTAAGCACTTTGTGTTTAAAATTATTTCCTCTCGAATCCCGTTAAACCCATGCTGTTTTCAGATTCAGATTCAGATTCAATTTTAATTGTCATTGTCAGTGTACAGTACAGAGACAACGAAATGCATTTAGAATGTTTTGTTTCTGTTACCCTAGATTCTGACGATCTATCCCATTTACGCTTCTTAAAACTTAACACCACAATCAGGTCATCTCTCAAGCCTCATTTGCTCCAAGGAAAACAAAGCCAGCCCACCCAACCTCTAACCAAACTGAAGAAAGGCCCAGTCCCAAAACGTCGCCGATCCATGTCCTCCATAGATGTTGCCTGACCCGTTGAGTTACTCCAGCACTCTGTGAAACGACACCTATCCATGTCCTCCAGAGATGCTGCCTGACCCGCTGAGTTACTCCAGCACTCTGTGTCTTTTCCTCCCAACCAATCGGATCCAGTCCTGAAGGATTGACTTCTTCAGACTAGTGTAACATTACTAAAAGTTGCACCAAGAACCAAAGAAGTCGGCCAATTTGTCCCTTGTGGGCAACTTGATAGCATGTACCAAAGCACCCAAAATTGAGAACTACTTCGCAGAGTGTCTAGTTTGCACTCCCTGGGCACCTTAACACATGGCATAGTTGAATGAAGAATTAAGGGGAATATTAATTGCATCTTTAAAATACCCCTTTCAGTAACTGCTTCTCCGCTGCCGAGTATGCCTGCGCAGTATGGGAGCGCTCGGCTCATGCACGGAAGATTGATCCTGTGTTAAACACAAGCTGTTGCTGCACCAGTGGATGCATGAAACCTACAAGGGCAGTCACAGTGGCACATCGGTAGAGTTGCTGCCTTACAGCAAAATGCAACGCCAGAGACCCAGGTTCGATCCAGACTACGGGTGTTGTCTGTATGGAGTTTGTACGTTCTCCCCGTGATCTGCATGGGTTTTCTGCGAGATCTTCGGTTTCCTCCCACACTCCAAAGACGTACAGGTTTGTAGGTTAAAAAAATGTTAAATTGTCCAAGTTGGCGATATGCAGAGTACTGCCCTGCCGACCACAAAATTCAGAAGGTTCAGAAGGTACCAAGACTGACAACATCTACTGGCTCTCTGGAATTGCAACCCCTGGAATCAGAAGAGCTGTAGCTAGCCAAAAAGAACACCTCAGACAATCAGAGGATGAAAGACACCCCCTACATGATCACCCTTTGCTACCTCAGCGTTTCCCCTGCCCATCCCCTGGACTGCAATGCATCATCCAGAAGGCTCAAACTCAGGGAAGAGAGACTAGAGAAATCTCTGGAAGACATTCACATGACAATCGATCCCTCCGAGAAACTCCCACCTGTTTCCGACCAACAGTGGCTAACCTGGCACAGTCTCCACAGACTGCGGACAGGCATGGGAAGGAGCAAATTGCGAACATGCTGAAGTGAGGATATACTGAAGACTGCGAGTGCGGACGAGGCCTCCAGGCCATGGAACACATCCCGAGCTGTGACGTGCTGCATGACACATGCACTGTAGTAAAGAACCTTGCAGAGGCCATCGACGTGGCACTGAAATTTGCTCGCTATTGGCAAACAGTTGTGTGATGACACGGAAAAAAAAAAAGAAAAACACTGTACTCCAAGTTGAGAATATCAGCTCTTCTAACAAAATTGATACATGGACAAAATCCCTTTTGTTTAGCTGGAGAGAAAAGCCTTCAGCAGCCCAAAAGATGTTTCATGAATGTATATCCACTCATTTACTTACAATAACCATTCACTATTATTGGTGTATCAAAGATTTAAATATATATTTTGACCCACCGACAAATATCAACAAACTCTTCCTTTCTTCTTCCCCACCCCACATCACCTCATCAGTCTGTAGAAGGGTCTCGACCCAAAACGTCACCCATTCGGCTTGTACTCGCTAGAATTTAGAAGATTGAGGGGGGATCTTATAGAAACTTACAAAATCCTTAAGGGGTTGGACAGGCTAGATGCAGGAAGATTGTTCCCCATGTTGGGGAAGTCCAGAACAAGGGGTCACAGTTTAAGGATAAGGGGGAAATCTTTTAGGACCGAGATGAGGAAAACATTTTTCACACAGAGTGGTGCATCTCTGGAATAATCTGCCACAGAAGGTATTTGAGGCCTGTTCATTGGCTATATTTAAGAGGGAGTTAGATGTGGCCCTTGTGGCTAAAGGGATCAGGGGATATGGAGAGAAGGCAGGTACAGGATACTGAGTTGGATGATCAGCCATGATCATATTGAATGGCGGTGCAGGCTCGAAGGGCCGAATGGCCTACTCCTGCACCTATTTTCTATGTTTCTATTCCTTTGCTCCATACATGCTGCCTCATCCGCTGAGTTTCGCCAGCATTTTTGTCTACCTTTTAATGTCAATAGAGTTGGCTTTTTATTCTTCAGTCCCTCCTGAGAAAAGTATGCGAGGGGGAGAAGCAATTTAATTAATTTCTTGCCCATGTGCTAACATTCTTTGTTGCTGAAACTATGCTCGGTGCAACCACCCCACTAAGATGATAATTTTATTTTTAATCAAAACAGTGGGAGCTGGCCTCACGGCTAGGCCATAACAGCATTTAAAAGACACACAAAATGCTGGAGTAACTCAGCCAACTCGTGTCCGAAACGTCACCCATTCCTTCTATCCAGAGATGCTGCCTATCCCGTTGCGTTACTCCAGCATTTTGTGTCTATCTACAGTGTAAACCAGCATCTGCAGTTCCTTCCTACATATTTAAAAGACACACATAGGTACACAAACGTGAAGGTTACAATCTCCCACCCTGAAGTTAGACAAAAATGCTGGAGAAACTCAGCGGGTGAGGCAGCATCTACGGAGCGAAGGAATAGGTGACGTTTCGGGTCGACACCCTTCTTCAGACTGATGTGGTGGTGGGGGGCTGTGCACGCCATACTCAAGAAGAAGAAGTCTAACCGATTTTTCCAGCATCTGCAGCTCTTTCTTAAACGTAGTCATAGAGTGATAGTGTGGAAACAGACCCTTCAGCCCAACTTGCCCACACCGGCCAACAAATGCTAAATATTGATTTAAACTTTGCTTACCTGTGCCGTCTCGGCTGTTGTACGGCCAGCCACCGACGGCAAGCATTGACGGCATTGGGGAGCTGGCCCTGCTGTCCGCCTCAACGTGCTGTGTGATATGGCGCACCGTCTGTTTATTTTTACGATTCTTTTTGCGTCCAGGCAGCTGCCACACCACGGGGACCTGATCGGAAAAGCCAGTCTGTACCAAGGTGCTGCTCTTCCCGAGGTGGGCTTCGCTCAGCTCTGCGCCTCCGTAATGCGAGGGAGATATCTGCTCCTCCTTCACGCGGAACGAACTGTACCCAATGTCACTGGACCAGAGCGACTGTGAGGAGACATCGTCGTGGCTGTCCGCTTTCTGCTCGTGCTCCTCTTTGCTGTAGCTGCTGCCGCCGTCGTGGCAGCTGGCAATGGCCGAGTCTCCGGACGAATTTGCCGGGCTTGTCCGCCGTCTTTCCAACCAGGGAGAGCTACTCCTGCCCACTGCCACCGGTGTGACCACGTCGATGCTACTGCTCGAGGGAGCTCCCATGTCATACTCCATGATATAATCCGGTGGCTCGGTCTTTATGCTGATGTCTAAGGCTGCCTTGATAAAACTGTGGCACGCCTGAACGATGTCTGTCATCTGCAGGTAACTGGCAGCGGACATCACCTCAATGACATTCTTGCTCGTCAGTGCTAGGTGTGCAGAGTACATGAAGTCTATGATGACTTTGAAACCTTGAGCAGTGACTATATCCAAGTGGGTCACAGTAGCCTGGTCAGAGGACATCTTCTGCACCTGGCAGTACAAAGTCTTGAAGTAGCGGCTACTCCCCAACAGTACGTTTTTGTGAGCTTTAAAGATTTTCCCCTCGACAATAATGCAAACATCACAAAGGATGCCGTGCTGCCTCTGTTCATTCAATTCCCTTAACAAGTGACGGTAGTGTGATGGGATTTCCATGTCATCTTTTCGATTGTTCACTGATAGGTATTGTTGTTGCTTTTGTATTCTAGTAAAAGAGAAACGGAGATTTAAAAAAAAAAAAAAAAATGTAATTAAATCTTGCATACCAACAGAAAACACGGAAAAATTCTCCTGCCTTCTCCCCATAACCTATGACACCCTTACTAATCAAGAAACTGTCAATCTCCGCCTGAAAAATATCCATTGACCTGGCCCCCACAGCCGTCTGTCGCAATTAATTCCAGATTCACCACCCTCTGACTAAAGAAATTCTTTCCACCTTTCTAAAGGAACATCCATTTATTCTGAAGCTATTTTAGAGTTTTCCCATCTTCGATTCCAGAGAGAACATGTTAATAAATTAAAGTTGCATTTTGTATGCTCACAACAGTATGTTCCCACCCACCACAATGTCACATTATTTCCAGTTATAATTGTTCTTCCACCATGTAGCTGATTGCTTCTGGTGAGATAACTATATCAGAGGCTTTTTATTTGAACACTCCAGTAATCCTCTATTGTTTCAAGGAAATTGGCATGTCAGATCTCCCAAGTAGATTTATATTTATATTTAGTCAGAGAGTCATACAGCCTATCCATGTACCCGTCTAAATGTTTCTTAAACATTGCGATAGTCCCTGCCACAACTACCTCCTCTTGCAACTTGTTTCATCCACCCACAACCCTTTGTGTGAAAACATTACCCCTCAGATCCTTATTAAATCTTTCCCCTTCAAACCTTAAACCCATGTCCTCTGGTTCTCGATTCCCCTCCTCTGGGCAAGAGACTCCGTAAGTTCATTTATTGAAGATAATGCTTTTAAGTGCTGAATTTAGTTCAATTATGAAATAGATGTCTCCTTGTTTTGCAACATTACCTCAGTGTATATATTAGTACCAATGAGAGAAACGTTCAATAGCCAGGAATTTGTCACGATTATAATTTCAGTTTTTTTTTTCCTTACTGTCTTTCCTTCTCTCGCTGTCCCTCCCCTTCATCAATGTAGTGCCAGTTCCTTCCCATTCTGTCCCGAGGATTATTCAAAAAATCCCAGCGGTTTTAAACGATGAGGAATCCTATCTAGAAACAAAAAGCAGACATTCTGTTATTGTACAAGAAAACAAATTGAAGAATGCAGCCAGAAATGAAATGAAATTTCAACCATGTTCGTTCCTTCGTTCAAGGCCTCTCATTATGCCCCAATTGTTTTATTTAAAATTTATCTTGACTCTTAAAAAAACATGAACATAAAATATGACCATATTATTTGGCAGTTCTCACGATTCGTATCAGCCTCTATTTTCCTCTGCCTTTAAGAGAGTGGAAGACAAGAACTGCTTCATAAAAACACAAGTAACAAAAGAATAAACTGGGATAAAGGACATCTAAAATGGAACACTTCCTTACAGGCAGCACGCATCCTTTCAAAAAAGTAGCAACTCCCTGAACTCCCTGTATAGAGTTGATAAGTGTAAATGACTTATCATTTACAATCAGATCTATTCTGCTTATAGCAGCTATCAGGACCACAATACTGAGATGTGGAAGTTTCATTTTTTAGGTAGACAAAAATGCTGGAGAAACTCAGCGGGTGCAGCAGCAGCTATGGAGCGAAGGAAATTTCCTTCGCTCCATAAATGCTGCTGCACCCGTTGAGTTTCTCCAGCATTTTTGTCTACCTTCGATTTTCTAGCATCTGCAGTTCCTTTCCTTCCTTCACTTTTTAGTTGGACGGAAAGTTCTCCACCCCCGCCACCAGAAAATGTTGATAAGTTCAGGAAAAAAATTAAATGCGATCTATATTCAAAATCGTGCCATTTATTTCCAAGTGTTGTTGGCAAGGCCGATAGGGTGACAACCATTCTGAATTGTGTAGAAATGTGCTGATCAATAACCTGTCTTCTGGAACAATTGCAATCTCTGCGGTGAGGGTACTCGCACAGCGCTGTTTGAATGACCCAGACCCGACAAAGAAAGAGTGCAACGGCAGAATGAAAAAGTATCTTCAAGTCAACAATGGACATGACAAGGAGAGGAACATGCAGGCAAGGATATCCCCATGTACGGCTTACAATTGCAGAGTCGGTTATACAGCAGGGAGGTAGTCATCTAAATTGGTACAATTTTCCACATTTCACCCTTATCCCCAAATCTTCAACCTATTACCCACCAGACTTTGTCCGACCCCTCCTCTCTTCCAGCTTTCTTCTTCCCCCTACAAACAGTCCAGTCTGAAGGGTCTCAAACCAAACCTTCACTAACCAGTCAACCTCCAGAGATGCTGCCCGACCTGCTGAGTTACTCCAGCAGTATGTCTTCTTTTATAAACTAGCATTTGTCCCCCCCCCCTTCCCCCACCCCCAAGTCCAGGCAACTTCCTTGTCAATCTTTTTTGTTTAGCTCTTTCCAGCTTAACAGCACCTTTCCCACAGCAGGGTGACCAAAACTGAACACAATACTTCAAGGGCAGCTCTCACCGAGACCTTATAAAACTGCAACATGACATTCCAACTTCTATACTCAATGCTCAGACTGATGAAGGTCAGACTGAAGAAGTCTCGACCCGAAACATCATCCATTCCTTCTCTCCAGAGATGCTGCCGGTCCCGATGAGTTACTCCTGCATTTTGTGTCTATCTTCAAATGACTTCACGCGCTCCAGACGGTTGTGCGGGCGCATGAAGACGCGCGCGATGCTCGCAGGGCCGTCGTGCCTCAACGTGACCACGAGGTCGCGTAATTAGCATGCCAAGGACACGCAAGTGGGACAGTGGCTTAAGACTAGCTCTCTCTGCATCCCATGCAATCTAACCTGCCACAGCAGCCGCAAGTGCCTGGCTGAATATAGACAATGTCCACTGGACTGTCCTCATCTTCCTTCCCATTTACTTCCTCAAAACCTCAACCAAAACACACAAAATAAAGCTGAATAGTCCTTCCGCTGTCTGATTAGCACGCAACAAAAGCACCTCAGTACAGATACACATTAAACTAAACTAAATCAACCACATCTTTCCAAATGCACTTATATCTTATCCCTTGTCCAATAACCTACTTACCACATATAGTTAGACTGACTGGCATACAATTCCCAGATTTTTCTTTGCAGCCCTTGTGAAATAAAAGCACATCATTAACCACACGCCAGTCCCCTGGCACCTCACTCATGGCTAATGAAGATGCTTGTTTCTCAGCCTGGGCTCTTGCAATGTAATCTCTAGCTTCCCAGTATTTTTGCTGTACCTCATCAGGCCCCAGAGAATTACCTTCATTCTTACATTAAGACATCCAGCAGCTCCTCTATTGTGATGTGGACTACTCCCTCGACGTCCTCATTATCTTCCCAGAGTCTCATATTCTTCATGTATTAAAACAGAGGAGAAATATTCATTGAGGGCTCGCCTTTTTCAAAACATAGATGTCAATTTGGTCTTAGAGGGATGCTCTCACTCGTTACTCTTCTTCCATCAACAAACATAAAATCTCTTCGGATTCTCCTCAATCCTCTCTGTGTTTACTGATTTCAATAGACAATAGACAACAGGTGCAGGAGTAGGCCATTCTGCCCTTCAAGCCAGCACTGCCATTCAATGTGATCATGGCTGTTCCCCAATCAGTACCCTGCTCCTGCCTTCTCCCCATATCCCCCGACTCTGCTATTTTTAAGAACCCTATCTAGCTCTCTCTTGAAAGCATCCAGAGAGCCGGCCTCCACTGCCCTCCGAGGCAGAGAATTCCACAGACTTCCACTTTCTTCCTTCACCCCCAGGGATTCACTTGAGCCCAGCTACTTGTACCTCACCCATGCCTCCCTTTTTTTTCTAACCAGAGTCTCAATCTCACTTTAGGTGTCGTCTGTGTGAAGTTTCAAATCTAACTTGAGCGTCGCAGTGGTGCACCTGGCAGAGCTGCTGAGTCACAGTGTCAGAGACCCAGGTTCTCGGGTGCTGTCTCTGTGGAGTTTGCATGTTCTCCCTGTGACTGTGTGGGTTTCCTCGGGGTGCTCTGGTTTCCTCCCACACTCCAAAGGCGTGCGGGTTTGCAGGTTAATTGGCCTCTGTAAATTGCCCCTAGTGTGTCGGGAGTGGATCAGAAAGTGGGATAACATAGAATTAGTGTGAACGGGTGATCGATGGTCTACGTGGACTCGGTGGGCTGAAGGACCCATTTCCATGCTGTATCTTTCAATCAAACTTTCACAATACAGGGCCCCCTACACTTGCCAGCCTTTCCCTTCACTCTAACAAGAGTACGCAGATTTTGACCTCTCACTATCATACGCCTTCCACTTACCAGATGTCCCTCAGCCCACAAGAGAAGAACTACTCTAATCAACGTTTTGCAGGCTCCAGTCCATCATTACAATTTGCCTTGCCCCAATTCGCACATTAACTTGTAAGTCAGTTCCGCCTTCTCCCACAACGGCTTTAAAACTAGAACAATGGTCACTAGTCCCAAAGTGCCCCCCCACTGCCATCTCAGTCACTTCCGTCCTATTTCCCAAGAATAAACCAAGCTTTAGTGTTTTATACAGAGCCCTCTACATACTGCCAGAGGAAACGGCCCTGAACACACTTACATTTATTATCACTATGACAGTCCCAGTCTATATTAGGAAAGTAAAAATCCCCTGCTATGACAACTCTATTATCCTTGCAGCTCTCTGCAATCTCCCTGCATTCTTGTCCTCCAATTCCCATTGAATGAACCATCAAGCGGCGTTTAAAATGCACTTACTCTAATTTATTGCCAGAACTCAGCACTGTTCACAAAACTGTTGCAAAGGCACGAATTACGAGTCCAAATAGCACATTTGAAGGAACCAGCTACATTGAAAATTTACACACTTTATTCAAAAGGGCAACATTTCAAAAGCAATAAATCTGCCTATTTTCAAATTAATGTCATGTCATTTTTCTTCTTGCCACAAATGTGGGCAGAACCTAATAATGCAGCAAGCAAGTGCATTTGTAGAATGTATTTCATATTGTCACTATGTTTCAAAACATTTCATTGAGAGGTGTTTCTGAAGTATAGAAAATAATGCTGAAGAAGGAAATGCAGCATTCAATTTTGATACAATACTTGTACATAAAGGGCCTGTCCCACTAGGCGATTTTTTAGGCGACTGTCATTGTCGTAGCAGGTCGCCGCAAAAGCGTCGACTGGACTAATGGGCCCGTCCCACTTAGGCGATTTTTTAGGGGTCTGCCGGCGACTGCGACAATGGAATTCATCGAAGTCCAGCCCGGCAACAACCTACAACAGCACCTACGTCAGGATAAGACAAGCTACGACAAACCCACGGTCGCTGAAAAGTTTTGAACATTTCAAAATCCAGCGGCAACCAGTAAAACACCACGACTCTTTGGGCAACTGAGGAGACTAATCACAACCATAAAGGCGACACCCTGGCAACAGCCTAGTAGCCTGTAGTCGCCTAAAAAAAAAATTGCCTAAGTGGGACATGCCCTTAACAAACAATCATTTGGCAATTGACAGGATGAATTAAAACGTGGAACAAGCTTGCATTTACATAGCACCACTCATGATTCAAGTTTGCATGTTGCAATGTCAACCACGATATTGATGCAAATTTCAATTTGTAGGCCCGACAAAGCTAAAATACCACTTGAATTTAAAGATAAATGACTGCTTTATAAACCAGAAAATGCAACAGGAGGTTCACCATCCAACTAAGGCGTAATAATTAATGCCTCAGCTAAATCGTGGAAACATGGAACTGCAGATGTTGGTTTACAAAAAAACAAAGTGCTGCCTGACCCACTGAGTAGCTCCAAAATAATATGAATAATAGAATTGAATTGAATTTCCTTTATTGTCATTCAGACCTTTCAGTCTGAACGAAATCTCGTGCCTGCAGTCATACATACAATACTACAATAATAGACAACAGAACAGACAGTAAACACAAATTAACATCCACCACAGTGAGTCAACCAAGCACCTCCTCACTGTGATGGAGGCAAAAATCTTAGGGCTGCAGTCTCTTCCCTCCTCTTCTCCCTCTGCGCTGAGGCGAAACCCCACCGGGCGATGGTAAATCAGTCCCGCGGCTCATCGAGCTCCGCGAAAGGGCCAGTTCAAACACCGCGGCCCGGGGTGGTCGAAGCTGCCGCCCTCCAGTCCAGCGGACGCAGCTGTTGACAACGTCGTCGACTGGCCCGCAGCCGAACCCCAGACTCAGGCCGCCACCACCAGAACGCCGTCTCAGCCACCGGAGCACCGTTCCAGCCCTGAGCCGAGTCGCCCTCACGGGAGCGTCTCAGCCCCGCGCCAGGCCGCCCTCACGGGAGCGCCGTTACCCTCGAGCTGGGCCACCCCGACGGGAGCACCGTTACCCTCGGGCTGGGCCGCCCACACGGGAGCGCCGTTCCACCCTCGAGCTGGGCCGCCCCGACGGGAGCACTGTTACCCTCGGGCTGGGCCGCCCACACGGGAGCGTCTCAGCCCCTCACCAGGCCGTCCACACGGGAGCGTCTCAGCCCCTCACGGGAGCGCCGTTCCAGCCCCGAGCTGGGCCGCCCTCACGGGAGCAAGCCCAGGGCGAGTCCTGACAGGCTGCCTCTGGAGCCTCAGCGCAGACGGAGGCAGAGAAGGGGGATACGACAAAAAAGTCGCATTCCCCCGAAGGGAGAGACAGCAAGCCCCGTTTCACCCCCCCACCCCCCACATAAACACAACCTAAAAACCAAAAACTTAGCTAGACAAAACGAAAAAAACAACACAAAAAAGTAAAAACAAACGGACTGCAGGCGAGCCGCAGCCGTTCACCAGCGCCGCCACTTCCGAATAAGTTATCAAGTGCAATGTCTTTCTCAATAACAAAGTCTTCTTGTGTCCATGGCTGAAGTCATGGACACAAGAAGACTTTGAAGATAGACAAATAAAATCAGTGATAGCTTACTGGAGCACTTAATAGTTTGTGCAAATCCTTTAAGTTAATTGGTGAAGATCAGAGTATAACTTAACAAGCAAGAAAGGCTCATACATCTAGATAGATCTATTGAACAAAATTTTTTCATGAAGTTTACATACATGCGAAAGCATAAATTTCTGCCCAAAATAAACAAAGCATTTAGACACCACAACTGGCTACTTGGAACTGTGAACAGAATAATATTTATAACTTTTTTGGCCGACATAAATTAATGGCCATTTCAAAGTGGAGCTGGATAAATATCATTTCACCACATACCGAAACACTAAACACTCCCACTGCTTCCATGAATTCCACACAGCTCACAAATCCAAAAGATAACTTGATTTCTTAATGTAAAATATGTCACAACAACAAAATTAATTACAGCGTACTGGCCAGCTGCATTTGCCAATAGTTACAACCCAACATTCACCACAATCACAACAACTTCATTATTCAAACTCCACTCTTTACTTCAATCCTCCCCTTAGTCCAGCTAAAATATAGCAGATCAGATAGATCAGGTAACACACAGATCAGAGTGGGGGAAATCGAGAACGAGAGGACATAGGTTTATGAGGCTGTCCCAATGTATGAGCTAATTCAAGAGTTCTCCCGAGTTTCCCCTGATTCGAACTCGGAGAATTACAGTAATAGCCGCTCGTAGGTACTCGGGGCTCTCGTGGACATTTTTCACAGTGCTGAAAAAACTGCCGTTAGCGTTACGAGCCGCTAAGAGACAGCCTGAGCTCCGACGTACCCACTACGTACATTCTACATACTTACCACAAGTTTGATTTTTTTTTAAACTCGGGAGAGCTCTTGAATTAGCTAGTACAGTGGGACAGCCCCTTTAAGGTGACGAAAGGGAAGATTTAATAAGGACCTGAATGGTAACTGTTTACACAAGGGGTGGTGGGTGTATGGAACGAGCTGCCGGAGGAGGTAGTTGAAGCTGGTACTATCACAACATTTAAGAAACATTTAGACAGGTACATGGATAGGACAGGTTTAGAGGGATATGGGCCAAACGCCTCAAAGAAACGATCAACAATCAATGTTTAAGAAGGAACTGCAGATGCTGGAAAAATCGAAGATAGACAAAAATGCTGGAGAAATTCAGTGGGTGAGACAGCATCTATGGAGCGAAGGAAATAGGCAACGTGTTGGGTCAAAACCCTTCTTCGATCAACAGTCAAGTTGGGCCGCAAAGCACGGTTCCATACTGTATGACTTTAATCACAAGAGCATTAAACGTGACGTCAATGTACAATAAATAAATCATCAGCCTAATTAAACTAATTTTTGGAAAGGTTGTATAAATTTAACTACACTTTGCACAATATCCTCTTCAAATATTTATTTCGAAATATTTCTGCATGGGAGTACAGTGTAATCTGAAAAATCTCTCGAGACATTACCTCATCTCAACGCCGACTAATAGTTATTTTAATGTGGATCATTATTTTCCAAATAAGTGGTATTTTAGTGTTTATGTTCCTCTAACTGAAGTGGCCAGAAAGGCCAGAATCCACCAGTTAGACAGCAAGCTTCAATTTAAAATGATCTGAAGTTGCTTGCTTATTTTAAAATATATTACAGGTGCTATTAAAGTTCTTTCTTCTTTTAAGAAAGATACCTAAACATCAAAGCTCAAATAGGGAGAAGGATTCAATACTACTCCAAACATTACTGGAAAAAATAATGTTCCTGTAACCAGGGCCAAACTAAATGGCTGGTTTTCATCAGGAAACAAATAGAATGTTAGGGTTCTTTCAGCTTCTCACTATTTGGCAGTAGCCACATAACATACTCATTTGTACAAGACCAATAAACTGAAGGAAAAAAATTGGAGCAAATTGGAGGAGCAGCACCTCATATTTCACTTGGGTAGTTTACACCCCAGCGGTATGAACATTGACTTCTCTAATTTCAGTCAGTCCTTGTTTTCTCCCTCCTTCCCCTCCCCTTCCCAGCTCCCCCACAAGCCTACTGTCTCCGCCTCTTCCTTACCTTCCCCCCCACCCCCCCCTCCGGAGCGGCATCAGGGGATATGGGAGAAGGCAGGAACGGGGCACTGATTGGGGATGATCAGCCATGATGACATTAAATGGCGGTGCTAGCTCGAATGGCCAAATGGCCTACTCCTGCACCTATTGTCTATTCCTTCTCTCCATAGATGCTGCCTCACCCGCTGAGTTTCTCCAGCATTTTGTCTCCCTTCAAAGTTTATGCAGGTTCTTTTTGAAGTGTTTAAGAAGGAACTGCAGATGCTGGAAAATCGAAAGTAGGCAAAAGTGCTGGAGAGACTCAGCGGGTGCAGCAGCATCTATGGAGCGAAGGAAATAGGCAACGTTTCGGGCCAAAACCAAGGGTTTCGTACCGAAACGTTGCCTATTTCCGTCGCTCCATAAATGCTGCTGCACCCGCTGAGTTACTCCAGCACTTTTGTCTACCTTCTTTTTGAAGTGATTGATTCACAATTCACTGTACCTCAGCGCATGTGACAATAAACTAAACTGTAAACTGTTTTTAGATTATATCACGGCCTCTAAAATGTTCCTGTTCAAATGGGAAGCAAGCCTCCATGAAGGACACTCCTGCACTGTCATTGGAAGCGAGAGAGATGATTTGTTTACATGTGTAGGGGAGAAATGCAGATGCTGGTTTACACCGTAGATACAAAATGCTGGAGTAACTTAGCGGGTCAGGCTGCATCTCTGGAGAAAAGAAATAGGTGACGACTCAGATTGAAACCCTTCTTCAAACTTTAACTATTTACAAACATTTCCATGTTTTCACACAAGCAAGACTGTATATTTATGCTGATCCCAAGTTCTGGAAGCTTTTGTAATGGAATTATCATGGTGAAGCAACTGCTAACTCCCATCCTCCCCAAAATGTTACTACAAGCATTTCTGCTAGCCCAGTTTCAGCCCAGATTAGTTTAGTTTGGAGATACAGCGCGGAAACATGCCCTTCGACCCAGCGATCCCCGCACATTAACACTACCCTACACACACTATGGACAATTTTCCATTGATACCATGCCAAATACCCTCCAAGCTGCTTTTGATGTGTGGGAAGAAACCGAAGATCTTGGAGAAAACCCACACAGGTCACGGGGAGAATGCACAAACTCTGCACAGTCAAGTGCCCGTAGTCAGGATCGAACCCGGTGTAAGGCAGTAGCTCTACCGCTATGCCACCGTGCCGCCTTGCCAGTATGCGGATAAAACATTTTATGGAGTCCTTCGCCCAGATCTTTAAACTTCTGCAAACTCTAAACTAAGTTCTATGTAATAGTAATCGAAGAGATGAAAATACTCTGGTATTTTATGTTTATTTTTAGGTTCTCCCTGTGGCTATAGTTTTCCCTCCGGGTGCTCCGGTTTCCACCCACATCCCAAAGACGTGCGGGTTTGTAGGTTAATTGGCCCTGTGTAAATTGCCCCCCAGTGCCGAGGGTGGGAGTGGATGTGAATGTGGGATAACCCTGAAATGGTGTAAATGGGTGATCGATGGTCGGCGTGGACTCAGTGAGCCAAAGGGACTGTTCCCAAGCTGGATTACTGAACTAAACTGCTACTTCTGGCAATTTTAAACCTCACTCGCTGAAAAGCAACGCCGAGGCAGAACGTCTTCAAAGCACTCCCATCCCCTAGTATTGAATAGCACCGTTTATAGGGCTCACTTAATGGCAGTTTCCTCCCACCACCCCACCCTTTCTGAACAGGATATTTACAGTGAGAAACACCCACCAGCACACAATTCATTCAATCTTTACCGACAATGTTGTCCGTTGGAAAATAATTGCAGTTAAGTATTTGCATATCCTAGTGCCTGCTTTATAACGTTGCAGTACTTTTGATATCTCAGGAGCATCAGAAGTTTACAAATTTACATGATTTAACATGATACATTGTTATTTAGTTTATATGAACCAAGTTAACTGTGCCTAGAATTAGAAACTGCTGTTCTGCAGGTTTTGTTTAGCTTAGAGATACAGCGTGGAAATAGGCCCTAAAGCCCACGCTGACCAGCGATCTCTGCACACTAATAATGCCCCTGTCCCACTTAGGAAACCTGAACGGAAACCTCTGGAGACTTTGCGCCCCACCCAAGGTTTCCATGCGGTTCCCGGAGGTTGTTGTCAGTCTCCCTACCTGCTTCCACTACCTGCAACCTCCGACAACCACCTGCAACCTACACGGAAACCTTGGGTGGGGCGCAAAGTCTCCAGAGGTTTCTGTTCAGGTTTCCTAAGTGGGACAGGGGCATTACACTACCCTACACACACTAGGGACAATTTGCACTTATACCAAGCCAATTAGCCTACAAACTTGGAAACCAGAGCACCCAGAGAAATCCCACAGTCATGGGGAGAAGGTACAAAATCTGTACAGACAGTAACTGTAGTAGTCAGAATCGAACATGGGCCTCTGGGGCAGTAAAGCAGCAAATCTACCACTGCACCACTGTGCCGTCTAATCAAATTATGGATGGAGTGGTCATTTCTAATGCACGTGAATTTGAGGTAGGTCTGAAGATATACAAAGCCAAAACAGAAGCATAGGTCGACAAAAATGCTGGAGAAACTCAGCGGGTGCAACAACATCTATGGAGCGAAGGAAATAGGCAACGTTTCGTCCCGAAACGTTGCCTATTTCCTTCGCTCCAAATATGCTGCTGCACCCGCTGAGTTTCTCCAGCAATTTTGTCTACCTTCAATTCTCCAGCATCTGCAGTTCCTTCTTAAACAAAACAGAAGCATATTTGGTTGACTAAACGTAGTACCAGTTTTGACTGAAGTACAACAAGCCAATATTATTGCTCACATTAGACCATTCCAAATAAAGTCTGTGATGATTTCTAAATTAACTTCTCCTGTTGCGCAACTCGGATAATTTCGGGAAAATTGCATGTTGTAAATCATGGATAACACACGGTTTTGCAATAATGCAACCGGCAGCTTAAACTGTTCCCTTGCCACCAACCATGCTTGGCAACTTTTGCAATAGATGCGCCCTGACATGCTAAGGGCTTCAAACACTTTGTTGTTCATTCGGATTTCTGGAATTCGCAGATTTTTTTTTAAATTAGAGATGTATTTATATTGCTCTTGCTCCAAATAACTAAATATCCACAACACGCCTCTCTGGATTGCTATAATAAAAAAGGAACTGCAAATGCTGGTTTATACCAAACATAGACACAAAATGCTGGAGTAACTCAACGGGTCAGGTAGCATCTCTGGAGAAAATGGATAGGTGACGTTTTAGGTCGGATTGTAGAAAGGTCCCGATACAAATCATCACCTATCCATGTTCTCCAGAGATGCTGCCTTACCTTCTGAGATACTCCAGCATTTTGTATCTTTCTCTAGGTTGCTGTATCTTTGGCTGCCAAGGTCACAGACTAAAAATAAAATAAAATAGACCAAAGATCTCTCATTATAAATAGAGTTTGTAAAAGATTTAAGGTAGACAAAAATGCTGGAGAAACTCAGCGGGTGAGGCAGCATCTATGGAGCGAAGGAAATAGGCGACATTTCAGGTCGAGACCCTTCTTCTATATTTAAGAGGGAGTCTATATTTAAGAGGGAGTTAGATGTGGCCCTTGTGGCTAAGGGGATCAGGGGGTATGGAGAGAAGGCAGGTACGGGATACTGAGTTGGATGATCAGCCATGATCATATTGAATGGCGGTGCAGACTCGAAGGGCCGAATGGCCTACTCCTGCGCCTAATTTCTATGTTTCTATGTTTCTTCAGATTTTATAAAAGATTTAGATCACTTTACACAAATACCACCTTACCCTTTCCACCACAAGTTATTTGACCCTTGCTTGATATAGTTTCTGTTAAATATCATAAACATAACTGAGATTTGGAGCCCAGCATATATTTCCACTATAGCATCAAATATCCATAATTCTCAAAGACATAATTTGGAGTTATATGGAAATGAATCAATGTAAATTTATGGAGATGGAGGGGGAGGAAAAGATATAAAAATGTTTCTCAAATTGTTCTCCTCAAAAAACATTCAGAATGCATTTGTTCAAATAGTCTGCATTCCGCACATATTTCCCCCCTGCCTCCTATCTGGGGGGCATAACCCCAGCGGAACACAGCGCCTGCATTCTATTAATACATTTAAAAACTTCATGTTGCATTTAGCTACGTTCCCTTTAATGGACAAAGAAACCTCAAATGCATCAACCATTCAGCATTGATTCAGCACTGCTTCATACGCAGGGTGGCACGGTGGTGCAGCGGTAGAGTTGCTGCCTCACAGCGCCAGAGTCCCGGGCTCAATCCTGACTATGGGTGCTGTCTGCATGGAGTTTGCGCGCTCTCCCTGTGACCACGCGGGTTTTCTCCGGGTGCGCCGGTTTCCTGCAACATCCCAAGGATGCACAGATTTGTAGGATAATTGGCTTTGGTAAATTGTCCCCCAATGTGCAGGTTAGAACTAGTGTATGAGTCGGCGCGGATTCAGTGAGCCAAATAGCCCATTTCATAGAAACACAGGAAATAGGTGTAGGAGTAGGCCATTCGGCCCTTCGAGCCAGCACCCCCATTCAATATGATCATGGCTGAACATCCAAAATCAGAGCCCCGTTCCTGCTTTTCACCCCACATCCCTTGATTCCGTTAGCCTTTAGGGCTAAATCTAGCTCTCTCTTGAAAACATCCAGTGAATTGGCCTCCACTGCCTAAATCTCCCGTAGCTGAGAATTCCACAGATTCACAACTCTGCGTGAAAAAGTTTTTCCTCATCTCAGTCCCAAATGGTTCATCCCTTATTCTTAAACTGTGACCCCTGGTTCTTGACTCCAACATGGGGAACATTTTCCCTGCATCTAACCTGTCCAATCCCTTAAGAATTTGATAGGTTTCCATTAGATCCTCACTCATCCTTCTAAATTCCAGTGAATACAAGCCCAGTTGACCCATTCTTTCATCATATGTCAGTCCCGCCACCCCCGCGCTGTATCTTGAAACTAAACGTGGGTCAGGGGCATGTTCGCATGCAGCACTGTTGTTCCCCGTTCAAAAATATGCAGATTGACACAGACAAGCATTATTTTTAAATACTATCATCAATGCACGACAGATCTTTTCCAAAAACATCCAGGGATTTAGCTTCAGGACCTATTGTGGCCCCTCAAGATCTCAGACCTCCAGTGGTTACACCATCTGGTACGTTGTTGACGCCAACACACCAAGCTGTACTTCAAGTAGTCAAATTAGGTTAAGCACTGAAAATTGGAAAACTGACAAATGCAAAACAGCTGAATAGGTGATTTATTTGTTCGTTATCAATCATCTTGGAATAATGAAATGTAGACACAGAAACTGCAGTTGCTACTTTACAAAAGAAAAAAGGCACAAAGTACTGGAGTAACTTAGTGGGCCAGGCATTGGCCCACCCCCACCTCTCTTCCAGCTTTCTCTACCCTCACCATAATCGGGCGGAAATGTCCCAACCCGTTAAAATTGGAAAAGTGGCAACTGCACAACAGCTCACTAGATTTATTTATTCATATCAGTCGTCTAAAATGTAGGCACATGAACTGCAGATGCTGGTTTACAACAACAAAAAAACACAAAGTGCTGGAGTAACTCAGTGGGTCAAGCTTTGTCCTAGCCCCTCCTCTCTTCTGCCTTTGTTCCCCTCCCACCCAAACCAGTCTAAAGAAGGGTCCCGACCTGAAACTTCACCTATCATTTTTCTCCAGGGGCGCTGCCTGACCCGTTGAGTTAATCCAGCACTTTGTGAGTTTTATTTAATAATTAAACACATTTTCCATCTGTTGCTGACGCATTCTGAATGCAACCTTCAAGTATTGCACCAATCACAGAACACAAACAGAAAATGGTATAAAGATGCAGTAAGTCAGGCAGCATATCCGGAAAAAGAAATAAGGAGGACATTTCAGGCCTATGCACTTTTAACACAACTAGGAAAAGGTTTGCATCTAGGATGTTTGAATCAACTTGTGGTTGGGGTGTAAAGTGAACAAAGAGAATGTATGTGATCGGGTGAAAATCAAGAAAGATCAAATAAATGACTGGCTGAAAGGGGATAGACATAGAAACATAGAAATTAGGTGCAGGAGTAGGCCATTCGGCCCTTCGAGCCTGCACCGCCATTCAATATGATCATGGCGATCATCCAACTCAGTATCCCGTACCTGCCTTCTCTCCATACCCTCTGATCCCCTTAGCCACAAGGGCCACATCTAACTCCCTCTTAAATATAGCCAATGAACTGGCTTGCTATTTGCAGCTGATCTGACCAGAGGAGAAATAAATATTCGGAGGTGAAGAAGAAGAGGGAGAAGAGCAAAGCTCCATTCAGTGATCCTAAACTCCCAATCCCAGTTACTCAGGAACAGCTTCTTCCCCTGAATGGAGCCTCCATAAGCTGGGGTACTGTCGGAGTCACCTCTACCCCATTGCAGGCGTTGGACTTTGTCTATGGAACTGGTGCGCTACAATGCGGAGAACTACACTCTGCATTCTGTATCTTCCACTTTGATCTGCCTACTGCACTCAAGTATTTAGATTGTATGGCATTATCCGAACAGAACATTTAGCTTTTTCGCTGTGCCACGGTTCCGCACCACTCCCAATTTTACCCGTCTTTGGACTTGTCTCGTGTCCCATCAACTATCATTTACATATTCCACTTTGAATACTACCATTTAACCTGTTTATACCATATCAGCAGACAGCGCATTTCAAATTCCAACCACACACTAAACGTGTTTTCTTGCCAGGGATGGTGGTGGTGGAAGGAGTCACAAATGTGGCGTTAAGAAGCTTTTAGATATGGATCACGTGCAGGCAGAAGAGATGAGTTTATGTTGTCATTGTGTTCAGCACAGGCACTGTGGGCCATAGAGCCTGTCCTGTTCTGTGCCTCTGCATTTTACACCAGCAATCTCCAGTCTTTGACCCCCGCCAAAGAAAAAAAAAAACACATAATCCAGAGCCTTCATTATTTTATGAACTTCAATTAAACCATTCCGCAATGCCTCTTTCTTCTCCAAACAAAAAACAACCAAGCCTCTCTAATACGCCTGCCCTTGTTACCAAAGATCCTATAGCGAGCAAGATAGATCACTCGACGAAAAAGACATAGTATGGTCATGGGCAGATTCATGGGTAAGTTTCGGCCCCATTTCCGTAACCGGCTTCCGTCTCCGCACCAAAGATCCCATAGATAACTAGTGCAGAGATGGAAGCCGGTTACGGAAACATCCTCGTAAAAATAAAAGTTATTTAGGAAACATCTTCTCATTTTCAGAATTATAATTTAATAACACAAACTGTTCCCCCGCAATGTTGATTCACTGCGAGTCGGGTCCGGTTACGGAAATGGATGAAAAAAAGGCCCACGTTCCGCTCCGTTGCGTACTACACGTCAGCCCATTGCATTTAGCAGGAGTGGACTATCTTGCTTGCTATAGGATCTTTGCTTGTTACTGCAATCCCTCATCAGAGGAATCATTCTCTCAACTCCCTTCCCGATTCCCTCGCATGCTTGTATATTCTTCCATTAACATGGCAACCAAATATTTACATTTCCACCAGCCCAATTGTTGAACACAATGGAAACACAAGGCATCTTGAGCAAAATGTAAAGTGTTGGAGGAACTCAGCGGGTCAGGTAGCATCAATGGAGGGAATACAGAGGATGCTTGGGAGTCAAGGCCTTTCTTCATGCCCAAAACGTCGCCTGCCCATTCCCTCCACAAACGCTGACTGACCTGCTGTGTTGTTCCTGCAGCACTATGCGTTTTGCATTAAACACAACACTCCAGCTGAGGCTGAACCAATGTTTGGTAGAGGTTCGGCACAGCTTCTCAGCTTTTATATCCCTCGTCTCATCTGAGAATGCCCAGCATTATGCTCAAACTACTTTCGCATCCGAACTTGCCTGAAGGACCCCGACCCAAAACGTCACCCATTCACATTCTCCAGAGATGCTGCCTGACCCGCTGAGTTACTCCAGCACTGCGCATCTTTCTGCCACTTTCAACATTTTGCGCTCATATCCCTTTGTTCTGGCACCCATTTTAGGACAGCATCCTTTAAATGGCTTCCCCCAGTCTTCGTACCAAAACATATGTCCCCTCTACATTAAACTTCATCGGCCCGATGCAAGGACCGTTTTATATTTTACTGCAATCTATCATTAATCTCTTAGCAACGTACAATTCTGTCACATTTACAAATCCACAAATTCAGAAATTGCTTGCATCCCCAAGTCTTGCTCATTAAATCAATAAAATAAATTTAAAAAAACACTAATCCCTGGGGAATTACATTATTCGCCCCTTCCAATTTGAAAAACATTACTTCAGAGATACAGCACGGAAACAGGCCCTTTGGCCAAGCGAGTCCGTGCCATCCAGTAATCACTCCGTAGACTAGCTCTATCCTTCACACTAGGGACTATTTACAATTTTGTTTTAACCAAAGCTAATTAAACTACAAACCTGCATGTCTTTGGTGTGTGGGAGAAAACCAGAGCACCCGGGGAAAACCCACGGGGTCACAGGGAGAGCGTACAAACTCCATACAGACAGCACCCGTAGTCGGGATGGAACCCAGTTCTCTGGTGGTGTAAGGTAGCAACTCTACCGCTGCGTCACCGCGCTGCACCAAATTACCATCGCCACCCATTGTCAATGACGTGGCCAGCTCCATACATATTGCAATCAACGTCTCGTTCATACCAAGTGCTTCACCTTTGTTGATAAGACTATAATGCAGCAATAAAGCCTTCTAGAGATCCACAGGCCACCACACTGACTGGCCCAAAGGGCAGAATGGCCTACTCCTGCACCTATTGTCTATTGACTGTACCAACCCCATCAATTACATTTGTTGAAAAGCACCAAGTGCTGGAGGAGCTCAGTGGGTCAGGCAGCATCTTGGGGGGGGGGGGGGGGGGGGGAGACACACATTTCAGGCCAGGAACATTCCTCAGACTACATTTCATCAAAATAAAATCCCCTCACATTGGTTAAACTCGGCGTTCCCCAGTATTCAAGGGGCATTGGAAGAATATGAGCAGTGCCCAGTAATTTCCCCCCTGGGTTTCCCCCACAAAATCCCAATCTGTGCTATCATTTCTTTTTAAGAAAACATACGTCAGGGGTCTCAATTATCTCCTTATTCAATTCTACATTGGTAGCACCTTCGTGCCGGGTGAAGACAGATGCTAAGTACTCATTCAGTAAGAACCCGGTCAATGCTGTCGGTTTCAAAGTCCAAGTTCGCCCTTTAATGAGCCCCACTCCTTCGCAAACTATTTTATCTTTCTTCCAGGCTTCATGGGTTTACTGGAGGTAGACATAAATGCTGCAAAAACTCAGCGGGTGAGGCAGCTCGACCCGAAACGTTGCCTATTTCCTTCGCTCCATAGATGCTGCCTCACCCGCTGAGTTTCTCCAGCATTTTTGTCGACCTTCGATTTTCCAGCATCTGCAGTTCCTTCTTAAACATTATGGGGTTACTGTACTGTATTTAGTTCTCTGTCTCTGTCTATTTAGGTCTCTAGTTCCTCACTCTTAATTACTTTTAAAATAATCACATGCATGCAACTTCCGTATAATACTAAATGGCATGATTGTACAAAGGCATCAAACAAGTTAAACAATAATCAAAGATAAAGGGAACCAGGGGCCACAGTTTAAGAATAAGGGGTAAGCCATTTAGAACGGAGACGAGGAAACACTTTTTCTCACAGAGAGTTGTGAGTCTGTGGAATTCTCTGCCTCAGAGGGCTGTGGAGGCTGGTTCTCTGGATGCTTTCAAGAGAGAGCTAGATAGGGTTCTTAAAAATAGTGGAGTCAGGGGATATGGGGAGAAGGCAGGAATGGGGTACTGATTGGGGATGATCAGCCATGATCACATTGACTGGCGGTGCTGGCTCGAAGGGCCGAATGGCCTATTCCTGCACCTATTGTCTATTGGAACGCAAATTTGAAATGCTCTCGTCAAATTTCCACATTTAATGGATTCAAAACTTATTTATCAAACTTAATGTAGGTTAACAGGTCATAGCACAAATGTTAATGCTGAAATTATTGATTTGTTACAGATAGGCAAATGGAAGAGTTGGGAATAGGTATATGGATCATGTAAATGGCAAATTAGATCAGTGTAACTTGCCGCGATGTTCGGTACAATGTGGGCCGATGGGCATGTTACTGTGCTGTCCTATTCTGAAGGAGAGTCTCAACCCGAAACGTCACCTGCTCCTATTCGGCAGAGATGCTGCCTGACCCGTTGAGTTACTCCAGCTGTTGTGTCTGTCTTCGGTTTAAACCAGCATCTGCAGTTCCTCCCTATACACTGTACTGTTCTATGCTCTTTTAAAAAACAAAAAAATCCAAAACCGAGCCAATTGTTCGGTAAATAATGTAGGATCGATCTATTCCAACTGCACCGCGATATAAAACATGAACTGTGAAACATCGAGTATTACTAATTATTTGAGGGCACCAGCAGTGACACGGCGAAAACGGGACAGCCCTTTCTGGGATATCTCTGTTCTGGTTGGAAATTCCAATCAGGAAGTGGGAGAATTTAAACGGCCTCTGCAGCTCGTAATGGCTTGATGTGCCTGACCTGCTGGAGCAGATGGGTGCCAAGAGAATGGAGGATGTGGGCGTACAGTCACCCCACCAATAGCGGGAGTCAATTATTCAAGTTTCCCAACCAAAATGGAAACCCCCCCATTGAAAAAAAAAAGGATGTGTGTTTTACATGAGTATTTTAAATTACACAAAAAGACACACAAGGGCTGGGGTAACTTTTAAATTGCAGTTACATTAGGAAGTTTAAAAACCATTCTTTTTACCATAAAAAATAACATCTTACTGATTTTTTGTTGTTCCAAAATAAATAAATAGCTTTTCCTTTGCAGATATTGGTTTCCATTTCATTACACATTTCCAATATCTGGTGCTTTTTTAATGACATTGAGAACAAACTCAATGTGACCACCATAAACATACCATTTTTGTAGGAAATTTTTAAAAATTACATTTACTCAAACGGTTTAACTTCCTGAGTTTTGATCTAAGCACGGAATTAAATAGACATTAACTTGGGTTTTAAAAAAGGCCGTAAGACTTCTACATTAAGAATTTAATTGTTCCATTGTCAATACATATGACAATTAAACATTCTTGACTCTTGATTTTCCCAATTTACTATGGGAAAACAATAATTAAGTGGGAATCACAACATTTCAATACTATGTCTAAAAAAGGATTCATTTCAATTTGTTATCCATTAAAACATCCCCGATTACATCAAATACTTCAACATTTAGAACATACTCCGAACCATTTATTTATCACAACAAAAAGGAAGAAACAAGTGTAAATCAAAACACTTAAATACCACGTCTAAAAACTCAAGATTCACTTCGTGAAATCTCGCCGTTTACACCACCTATTTCAGCATGTGGAATCTCATCAAAATCACTTATTTATCAAAACAAAAAGCAAGAGGCACATGGCTGAAAGAAGGACTGTACACTGCCGAAACAGTTTGTAAATAGCCAGTACTCAAGACTCCATCTGGACTTCCTTGTTTCTAGTTTATCAAGACTTTTGCTTAAAAAAAATAGAATTTGACCAAGAAATCTGACTGAAGTAACATTAAAACCAAGAAGTAAATTTAAAAAAATAGGACATAGAGAGGGGAGGGGGAGGGAGGGAGAGAAGGAGAGGGGGGAGGGGGAAGGGGAAGAGAGGGAAGGAGGGGGAAGGGGAGAGAGAGGGGGAGGGGGAAGGGGAGAGAGGAGAGAGAGGGGAAGGGGGGGAAGGGGAGGAGAGAGGGGGAGGGGGGGGGGGAGAGAGGGGGAGGGGGGGGGGGGGGGGGGGGGGAGGAGGGGGGGGGGAGAAGGAGGGAGGGGAGGGGGGGAAAAAGAAAAAGAGAGAGAGAGGGGGAGGGGGGGGGAGGGGGAGGAGAGAGGGGGAGGGGGGGAAGGGGAGGAGAGAGGAGGAGGATGGGGGGGAAGGAGAGAGGTAGGGGGAGGAGGGGGGGAAAGGAGAGAGAGGGGGGGGGGGGGAGGAGAGAGGGGGGAGGGGGGGAAGGAGAGAGAGGGGGGAGGGGGGGGAGGGAGGAGAGAGGGAGAGGGGGAGAGGGGGAAGGAGAGAGAGGAAGAAGGAGGAGAGGGGGAGGGGGGGACAATGAGGGAGAGGGGGTAAGGAGTGA
The DNA here is from genome assembly GCF_028641065.1 of Leucoraja erinaceus. NCBI lineage: Eukaryota > Metazoa > Chordata > Chondrichthyes > Rajiformes > Rajidae > Leucoraja > Leucoraja erinaceus. Next base: position 34,868,283 of record NC_073397.1, read on the forward strand.
GGGGGAAGGGGGAAGGGGGGGGAGGAGAGAGAGGGAAGGGAGGGGGAGAGAGAGAGAGGGGGGGGGAGAAGAGAGAGGGGGGAGGGGAAGACAATGAGGGGAGAAGGGGGTAAACAACGAGTGGGGGAGGGGGAGGGGGGGGGGGGGACAATGAGGGCCGGTCCGGTCCAGGCCGCGCTCCCCGGGGAGAGGCTGCAGCCGCCCACAGGGGGGGGGGGGGAGCGGGGCCTCAGCTCTACCCGGGGCCGGGGCGTTGGTTGGTTGTCTGGGCCCGGACCTCGCCCTCGCCCCCACCCGCCCGCCCGCTCCCTCCTTCACCCCGGGGGGCTGTGACTGTGACTGTGACTGTAACCTCCACTCACCGCGGTCCCATGTAGGTCGGTGTGTGTGTGTGGGGCCCGGCCCGGCCCGGCGGTGACGGTGACGGTGACGGTGAGGCGGCGGCGGGAGTCCGTGTCCGTCTCCCCCACACACGGCCCCGCTCGCTCTTCACCAGGAAGCCGCTCCGGACGCCAGCGGAAACGGCCAGCCTGGTATTGTGGGTAGAGCGGCAGACCCACCCCTCCCCCCCCCCCCCAGCAACGCTGCTGCTGCTGCTGGATAGGGATGCACTAGTGCTAATGCATGGCTGCGGAGGTCGCTGCCCCCCGTGCCCATACACTGCTGCTGCAGGGGAGCGATACACTCATGCTAATGCAGGGGCGGGGTGGGGGAGGTCAGTGTCATGTGCACTTTGCTGCAGGGGAGGATGCACTAGTGCTAATGCATGCTCGCTGCCCCGTGCTCATCCACTGCTGCTGTTGCAGGGGGGCAATGCACTAGTGCAAATGCATGGCTGGGGAGGTCGCTGCCCCGTGCCCATACACTGCTGCTGCAGGGGAGCGATGCACTAGTGCAAATGCATAGCTGTGAGGGAATGTTCGCTGCCCCATGCACATACGCTGCTGCTGCTGCAGGGGAGAAAATGCACTCATGCTAATGCAGGGCTGGGGTGGGGGAGGTCGCTGCCCCGTGCACATTGTTGCAGGGGAGGCTGCACTAGTGCTAATGCAGGGCTGCGGGTGGCCACTGCCCCGTGCACATACACTGCTGCAGCAAAGGGAGTTCATTAATGCCAATGCATGGCTTGTGAGGTTACTGCCCTTGCACACACGCAGGGCTGCATTCATACCAATGCATTGTTTAGGAGGTCAGCACACGATGCAGGGGTGCATTAGTGCTGATGCATGGCTGGGGGAGGTCACTGCCCCTTGCACATATGGTGCTGCAGGGGTGTTCACTACTACCGGTGTCTGGTTGAGGTGGTCGTCACAGACTGCAAGGGTGCATTAGTGCAATGCATAGCTGGGGATATCACTGCCCCATGCGCGTGCACACTGCTGCTGCAAGGATATGCACTACTACCAATGCATAGCTGGGGAGGTTGCCACATGCTGCAGGGAGTGCATTAGTGCTAATGCATGCATGGCCAAGTTTAATATCTCTTTTAAAACATGGGGGGGGGGGAGAGGGACACCATGAGGCCTAACATCTAGGGGCCCACAACCTACGGCCCAAGGGCCGGGTCCGGCCCGTAACCCGAAATCATCCGGTTCACAGGCGTATTTTTTTCAATTAGTTTTCGCGACATGGGCGTTACAGTCAGACCTGGGACTGGATGTAGCGCCCAGATCACAAAACATGGGGGGGAGGGGGAATAGGTCCCCTCCAGGTCACTGGCAGCACGCTCCGCTCAGCAGCATTGCTGCCGCTGCTGCAGGGGTTACATGGCACCCATGCATGGCTGGGGAGTGTCACTGCCCTCTGCACACACACACTGCAGGAGCTGCACTGGTGCCCATGCATGGTTGGGGAGGTCAGCACACTGCATATTGCAGGGCTGTGCATTAGTGCCAATGCATGACTAGGGAGGCCACAGTCCCATGTACACCACAGTGCAGGCTGCAGGGGTGTGCATTAGTGGCAATGCATGGCTGGGAGCTCACTTTCTAATGCATGCGCGTGCATTACTGTCCCTGCATCAGAAGGGAGGTCAGTACCCCATGCACACAGTGCAGGCTACAGGGGTGTGCGTTAGTGCCAAGGCATTGTTGGTGTCAGTACCCCCTGCACACACACACACACTACAGGCTGCAGAGGTGTGCATCAGTGTCCCTGCTTGAATGGGGAGGTCAGCTCATTAAAGGCTGCAGTGGTGTGAATTAGTGTCAATGCATGGGTGAGGAGGTCAGTACCCCATGAACTGGCTGCAGTGGTCTGCATTACTGTCCATGTGTGTGGGGGGGGGGTCACTGCCTCACGCACACAGTGAAGGATGCAGGGGTGTGCCTTAGTGTCACCGCTTGGGTGAGGAGGTCAACACACTGCAGGCTGCAGCGGTGTGCATTAGTGTTCATGCATGGGTGGGGAGGTCACCTGCTTCATGCATTCAGCAGGCTGCAGGGATGTGCATCAATGGGAAGGTCAGTACCCCATGCACACAGTGTGCATTACTGTCCCCGAGTCCTCCACTGTCAGAGTGAAGGAACATCACCTTCCCAACCCAGCAGTGTGAATATTGATTTCTCTAACTTCAAATTAACCCTTGCTTTTCCACTCTCTCTCCATCCTTTCCTCCCCATTGAAACATATAAGATTGTTAAGGGCTTGGGCACGCTAGAGGCAGGAAACATGTTCCCGATTTTGGGGGAGTCCAGAACCAGGGGCCACAGTTTAAGAATAAGGAGTAAGCCATTTAGAGCGGAGACGAGGAAACACTTTTTCTCACAGAGAGTGGTGAGTCTGTGGAATTCTCTGTCTCAGAGGGCGGTGGAGGCCGGTTCTCTGGATGCTTTCAAGAGTGAGCTAGATAGGGTTCTTATAAATAGTGGAGTCGGGGGATATGGGGAGAAGGCAGGAATGGGGTACTGATTGGGGATGATCAGCCATGATCACATTGAATGGCGATGCTGGCTCGAAGGGCTGAATGGCCTACTCCTGCACCTATTGTCTATTGTCTATCCGAGTTCACCGACTAGTTTCAGTCCTGATTAAATTTTACTGATTGTGTGCCTCATTGTCACCTTCCCCTCAGCTAACAATGTACCATTCTACATTTCCTTAGCTGCATCTACTTTGATCTGTCGATTTCACACCTTACCCTTCCATATCTTTAGACTCCCTCTCCCCTGACTCTCAGTTTGAAGAAGGGTCTCGATCCGAAACGTCACCTATTCCTTCCCTCCAGAGTTGCTGCCAGTCCCGCTGAGTTACTCCAGCATTTTCAGTCTATCTTTGGCGTAAACCAGCACCTGCAGTTCCTTCCTCCACATGTCTTTGGGATGTAGGAGGAAACTGGGGCACCCGGAGGAAACACACTCGGTCTTGTAAAAACTCGGGAACATGCGAACTCCAAACAGACAGCACCCGAGGTCAGGGTCAATCCTGGGTCCCTGGCACCGTCAGGCAGCAGCTCCACCCTACTGCACCACTCTACAAGGCAGATGTTAACAACACTGAGCATGATACAAGGTCGACACCAGGAAGGTTTTTCAAGTTTTTTTCTACAGTTTTGTAGATATATTTTTACTGGGAATAAAATTTATTTTTGAAATAAAAAACCTCGGTGCAACCACACAGAAACTCTGTGGGGGAGCATCATATTCTAGGGCCCTTCTCCTGTTGGATATTGAGGGGCACAGTCACTTAAACAAGGGAAAGGATACCACCCCAGTGGTCCACATGAGTGACAATGGTGCTCTGTGTATAGAAGTAAAGAGGCAATAATGGCGGCACGGTGGCGCAGCGGTAGATTTGCGGCCTTACAGCGCCAGAGACCCGGGTTCGATCCTGACTACAGGTGTTGTCTGTTGTACCTTCTCCCCGTGACCGGTGTGGATTTTCTCCGGCTGCTCCGGATCATAGAAACATATAAGATTATTAAGGGCTTGAACACGCTAGAGGCAGGAAATATGTTCCTGATGTTGGGGGAGTCCAGAACCAAGGGCCATAGTTTAAGAATAAGGAGTAAGCCATTTAGAACGGAGACGAGGAAACACTTTTTCTCACAGAGTGGTGAGTCTGTGGAATTCTCTGCCTCAGAGGGCGGTGGAGGCAGGTTCTCTGGATACTTTCAAGAGAGAGCTAGATAGGGCTCTTAAAAATAGCGGAGTCAGGGGATATGGGGAGAGGGCAGGAACGGGGTACTGATTGGGGGTGATCAGCCATGATCACATTGAATGGCGGTGCTGGCTCGAGGGGCCGAATGGCCTACTCCTGCACCTATTGTCTATTGTCTAATTCTTTGACATATGTACACTACACATAAATTGAAACTGAATTCCGAGTAGTTCAGAAACTAATGCACACAACGTACACTGCATTGTGGTCTCTGACTGTCACATGAAGCCACACACATCGATAAACGACATTGTACTGTGTAGATACTGGCTGGTGCAGTAACCACACTGAACACAGTTAACATCAACGATATTGCACTCTCTCGCACAAACAAATTACTCACCAATATATACAAACATCCAGTGTCCCGCTGAGTTACTCCAGCTTTTTGTGTCTATCTTCACTACACATATAATATAAACAACATTGCAGCCTCTGCACACTTCAGAAGCACACAGACTGAAAATGCAGTATCATCGTATCATTCACAGGTACAGCACGGTATCAGGCCCTTCGGCCCACCGAGTCCATGCTGATCACACGTTCACACTAGTTCTGTGTTATCACACTTTCTCATCCACTCCCGACACACTAAGGTCAAATAATCAGTAAAACTGCACGTCTTTGGGATGGGGGAGGAAGCTGGAGCACGCGGAGGAAATCAGTATGGTCACAGGGAGAACGTGCAAACTCCACATAGACAGCACACAAGGTCAGGATCGAAACTGGGCCTCTTCCCTGAGCTCGGGGCAGACACAATTTCCCAACCTATCTCATTGTGGACATTGGAGTCCTTCTCTGGAACTATTACACTATAATGCTGAGAAACTATATTCTACACTCTGGGATTTGTCTCTTTGCTCTATCTTTCATTCAGGTCAGGTCAGGGGGGAGAGATCCCCCCTTCCCCCCCCCCCCCCCCCCCCCCCCCACCATGGGTACCATGTAATTCTGTGCTACCCGCTCCATGGTCGGATAGTTGGTGACTAAACCGTTTCCCCCACCTGGTTTGCCAGGTGAGGAGGGGGCTGTGGACCCCCAGCAGGACCAGAAACAAGACCTGTCAAATGGCAGATGAGCTTCTAGCGAGCCAACGGCCATCCACACTTCAGTAGAAGTTGCGATCACTGTCGATAAAGCACACACACACACACACACACACACACACACACACACACACACACACACACACACACACACACACACACACACACACACACACACACACACACACACACACACACACACACACACACACACACACACCAACATCCTAGACTTCCAGCGGTGGAAGTCCGCAGGAACTGGAGGACAGAGATGTGTGGTGCGTCCGTCGCCGTTCCCGTTGGAAACCAGCGCCGCTGCGTCGCTAATGTTTACAACGATGATGAATGAATCTATCTTTCATATTGGATTTATGTATAGAATTATCTGATTTGATTGGACAGCATGTGAACAAAAGCTTTTCACTGCACCTCAGTCCACGTGACTAATAAACCTGCGCCCCATCCATCCAAGTTCCTACAGCGAGCAAGATGGTCCACTCGACGAAAAAGATGTAGTACGGTCATGGGCAGATTTATGGGTAATGTTCGGCCCCATTTCCGTAACCGGCTTCCATCTCTGGATCAAAGATCCCGTAGGATACTAGTGCGGAGACGGAAGCCGGTTACGGAAACATCCTCGTAAAAATAAAAGTTGTTTGGTAAAAATCTTCTCCTCATTTTTAGAATTTTAATTTATTAACACAAACTGTTCCCCCGCAACGTTGATTACACTGCGGGTCGGGTCGGGTCGAGTTACTGAAATGGATGAAAAAAAGGCCCACGTTCCGCTCCGTTGCGTACTACACGTCAGCCCATTGCATTTAGCAGGAGTGGTCCATCTTGCTCCGCTATAGAATCTTTGCTATCCATTTCCAGCCCTAATGACCCGCTCCCATTGCAAATGACAGAAGAAATCGTTACTTACAGACACACAAATGAAGAGGGAAACTTAAGTCTTAATAATAAAGAAAGTCTCAAACAAACTACAGAAACAGCAACAACCAGAATAGATCGGGTAAACGCACAGAGTCTTTGACTCAGAGTAAGAGAATTGAGAACCAGAGGACATGGGTTTAAGGTGAGGGGGGAAAGATTTAATCGGAACCTGAGGGGTAACGTTTTTACACAGAGGGTGGTGGGTGTATGGAACGACCTGATAGAGGAGGTAGTTGAGTCAAGTACTATCATAACGTTTAAGAAACATTCAGACAGGTACATGGAAAGGATAAGGTTAGAGGGATATGGGCGAAACCCAGGCAGGTGGGACCAGTGTAGATGGGGGCATGTTGGTTGGTGTGGGCAAGTTGGGCTGAAGGGCCTGCTTCCAGGTCTGACTCTATAACCATTCTGACCAGCAGAAGGGTCTTGACCAGAAACATCACCCATCCATGTTCTCCAGAATTGCCGAGTTACTCCAGGGGGTGGAAGATTGCAGTCTTCACCTGGTCCGCCCTGTTTCGACTAATGCAATCAACTCGGCTTGTACTCGCTAGAATTTAGGAGATCTTGAGGGTGATCTTATCGAAACTTACAAAATTCTTAAGGGGTTGGACAGGCTAGATGCAGGAAGATTGTTCCCGATGTTTGGGGAAGTCCAGGACAAGGGGTCACTGCTTAAGGATAAGGGGGAAATCCTTTAGGACCGAGATGAGAAAAACTTTTTTCACACAGAGAGTGGTGAATCTCTGGAACTCTCTGCCACAGAGGGTAGTTGAGGCCACAGTTCATTGGCTATATCTAAGAGGGAGTTAGATGTGGCCCTTGTGGCTAAGGGGATCAGGGGGTGTGGTGAGAAGGCAAGTACGGGATACTGAGTTGGATGATCAACCATGATCACATTGAATGGCGGTGCAGGCTCGAAGGGCCGAATGGCCTCTACTCCTGCACCTATTTTCTATGTTTCTATGTTTCGAACTCGACGTGCACAAACAGAAGATCAAATAGAACAAGGTTACACAAAAAAGCTGGAGAAACTCAGCGGGTGCAGCAGCATCTATGGAGCGAAGGAAATAGGCAGGGCCGAAACCCAAAGGAAATAGGCAACGTTTCGGGCCGAAACCCTTTGGGTTTCGGCCCGAAACGTTGCCTATTTCCTTCGCTCCATAGATGCTGCTGCACCCGCTGAGTTTCTCCAGCTTTTTTGTGTAACCTTCGATTCTCCAGCATCTGCAGTTCCTTCTTAAACATCAAATAGAACAAGTTGTCCAACAACTTTAGGCTTTGCACGCCACACGAAAGAAGAAGTAGTAGAGTTACTCCAACACTTTGAGCCCTCTTTTTTAACCGTTCCTGCAAGATCTTCAGAACTGGATTATTGTGTCGGGTCTTTCTCATAAATCTTACCTCCTTCAACAGAAAGAAACACCCAACGTGATTCAATCGTGCAAACCTCAATGTGATTTATCGTAAAAAGTTGAAACTGCACAGAGGCAAAAAAAAAACAATGGCAGCAAAATAATGTGAAACTCAAGATCATACATCTTTACAGAAGAACAAATATCTATCGAGCTCAGTATGCTTTCTTATGATATTTATAAATTGAGTTCTGCGTTAACTCCCATAAATCCTTGTCGCTGTGGAAGTCCCTGCCTCAGAGGGCGGTGGAGGCCGGTTCTCTGGATACTTTCAAGGGAGAGCTGGATGGGGCTTTTGAAGATAGCGGAGTCAGGGGATATGGGGAGAAGGCAGGAACGGGGTACTGATTGTGGATGATCAGCCATGATCACATTGGATGGCGGTGCTGGCTCGAAGGGTCGAATGGCCTACTCCTGCACCTATTGTCTATTGTCTGTGAGCACATAATCCAGGTGCAAGAAACATAGAAACATAGACAGTAGGTGCAGGAGTAGGCCATTCGGCCCTTCGAGCCTGCACCGCCATTCAACATGATCATGGCTGATCATCCAACTCAGTATCCTGTACCTGCCTTCTCTCCATACCCCCTGATCCCTTTCGCCACAAGGGCCACATCTAGCCCTCTTAAATATAGCCAATGAACTGGCCTCAACTACCCTCTGTGGCAGAGAATTCCAGAGATTCACCACTCTCTGTGTGAAAAATCTCGGTCCTAAAGGAATTCCCCCTTATCCTTAAACTGTGACCCCTTGTTCTGGACCTCCCCAACATCGGGAACAATCTTCCTGCATCTAGCCTGTCCAACCCCTTAAGAAATTTGTAAGTTTCTATAAGATCCCCCCTCAATCTTCTAAATTCTAGCGAGTACAAGCCGAGTCTATCCAGTCTTTCTTCATATGAAAGTCTTGACATCCCAGGAATCAGTCTGGTGAACCTTCTCTGTACCCCCTCTATGGCAATAATGTCTTTCCTCAGATTTGGAGACCAAAACTGTACGCAATACTCCAGGTGTGGTCTCACCAAGACCCTGTACAACTGCAGTAGAACCTCCCTGCTCCTATGCTCAAATCCTTTTGCGATGAATGCTAACATACCATTGGCTTTCTTCACTGCCTGCTGCACCTGCATGCCTACTTTCAATGACTGGTGTACCATGACACCCAGGTCTCGTTGCATCTCCCCTTTTCCTAATCGGCCACCATTCAGGTAATCGATAAGAAGAACATAAGGCCATGAGAATGAGGAATTGGAAAAAGCCAATCGGCCCTTTGAGTTTGTTTTCTCTTCATTCCCCCAAATATCTTGACATTAATCTATACTAGTTTAGTTTATTGTCACGTGTGCCAAGGTACGGTGAAAAGCTTTTGTTGCGTGCTATCCAGTCAGCATAAAGACAATACGTAATTACAATTGAGGCATTTACAGTGTCCAGGTATATGGTAAGGGAATAACGTTTAGTGCAAGACAAAGTCCAATCACGGATAGTCCGAGGTTCACCAATGAGGTAGATAATAGTTCTGGACTGCTCTTTGTTTGTGGTAGGATGGTTCAGTTGCCTGATAACAGCTGGGAAGAAACTGTCCCCGAATCTGGAGGTGTGCGTTTTCACACTTCTGTACCTTTTGCCCGATGTGAGAGGGGATCAGACAATAGTCAATAGTCAATAGTCAATAGTCTATTTATTTGTCATTTGGACCCCTGGAGGTCCAAATGAAATGCCGTTTCTGCAGCCATACATTACACACAAATAGACCCCAGACACAACACAATTACATTTTACATAAACATCCATCACATAGCTGTGATGGAAGGCCAAAAAAACTTATCTCTCCACTGCACTCTCCCCCCCCCCGATGTCAGAGTCAAAGTCAAAGCCCCCGGCTGGCAATGGCGATTGTCCCGCGGCCATTAAAGCCACGCCGGGTGGTGCGAGGTCACACACCGGGTCTTGGTGTTAAAGACCCCGGTGTGCGCTCGCAGAGTCCCGCGGCCGTTCCAGCCGCGCGGGGCAGTGATGTTAGGCCCCGCTCCAGGAGCTCTTCAACCCCGCAACTCGGGCGGGATAATTCGCCGTTGCAGGAGCCCCGAAAAGCGGTCTCTCTCCAGGGAGCCGCGGGCTCCCGGTGCCGCCGTCCGCAGACCCGCAGCAGCAGCCTCCCAATCTCCGGAGGTCGGGCAGCAGCAGCAGCAGCAGCAGCAGCAGCGCTCCTCCACCGCTCCACCCGCTCCGGTCTCGGCCAGCTCTGCGACGGTGAGGTCAGTCGGCACCTGAGTCCCCGGCTTCTTCCTGTTGGAGGCCGCTCCTCGTTGCGGCCCTCAACGACAACCGAGACCCGACGAGAAAAGGTCGGGTCTCCAGTGCAGGGAGAGATTAAAAGTTTCCCCCCCCCTCCCACCCCACCCCCCCGCCCCCCACACACATGTTGCCCAACATTAAAACTACATTAAAACACAGACAAAAAATAATAAAAACGCGGACAGGCTGCAGAGGCCGCTGCTGACCAGAGTCGCGCCGCCTACCGGACACGCGGAGTACAAGCAACGCAGGCCACTCTCTAGTGAGGCGCTACTGTCCCACGAAGATCTTACTGGATCTCACAATAGTTGTAAAGATAGACACACACAAAGCTGGAGTAACTCAGCGAGTCAGTCAGCATCTGTGGAGAAAAGGAATAGGTGACGTTTCGGGTCGACTTGCACATCCTGCCCTTGCCAACTTCATCCTCTTTTTCTGTCTGAATAATAAGACTCCCGACTGAATAGACCACCCATCCTTTTTCTCCAGAGATGCTGCCTGACCCGCTGAGTTACTTCAGCACTCCGTGTCTATCTTTGGTGTAAACCAGCATTTAAAGTTCTTTCTTACTCACCCAACGGAAAATATGTTGCCTCTTTCCACATGTACACAGCTGAGCGATACCACCGCTACGTTTGATTCCTACATCTTCAGTTTACTTTAGAAACATACAAAATACCTGTAGGATTAGGCCATTCGACCCTTCGAGCCAGCACCGCCATTCAATATGATCATGGCTGATCATCCAAAATCAGTGCCCCGTTCCTGCTTTCTCCCCATATCCCTTGATTCCGTTAGCCCTAAGGGCTCTATCTAACTCTCTCTTGAAAACATCCAGTGAATTGGCCTCCACTGCCTTCTGTGGCAGAGAATTCCACAGATTCACAACTCTATGGGTGAAAACGTTTTTTCCTCACCTCAGTCCTAAATAGCCTACCCCTTATTCTTAAACTGGTTCTGGACTCCCCCCAACATTGGGAACTTTTTTTCCTGCAAACCTTTCTGGTTTTCTGGTTTACGAGAGTGATCTTGGGGATGATAGGGTTAACGTTTGATGAGCGTTTGATGGCAGTGGGCCTGTACTCGCTGGAGTTTAGAAGGAAGAGGGTGGATCTCATTGAATCTTACCGAATAATGAAAGGCCTGGATAGAGTGGATGTGGAGAGCATGTTTTCACTAGCTTACTTTTGTTTAGTTTAGAGATACAGCATGAAAACAGGCCCTCCCCTGACTCCACACCAACCATCAATCATCCGTTCACACTAGTTCCATATTAACGCACTTGAACATCCATTCCTTCCACAGCAGAAGGAATTTACAGGGGGCCAATTAACCTACAAACCTGCACATCTTTGGGTTGTGGGAGGAAACTGGAGCACTCGGAGGAAACCCACGCGGTCACATGGAGAACATGCCAACTCCACGCCGACAGCACCCAAGGTCAGGATCAAACCTGGGTCTCTGGCACTGTGAGGCAGCAGCTCTACCAACTGCACCTCTTCAGCGAGATAAACCCGTGAGATATTTTCACTATTTTATTTTTGTACACCTGATTATCTTTGCGTTTCTTGTGTAGAAAGGAACTGCAGATGTTGTTTTATACTGAAGATAGACACCAAGTGCTGGATTAACTCAGCGGCACATCTGGAGATGGTTGACCTTTCGGGGCAGGACCTTAATCTAGACCATACCTTCTTCTCCAGCGATGCTGCCTGACCCGTTGGGTTAATCCAGCACTTTGTGTCTATCTTTGAGTTTTGTTCACCCAACAGCCAACTCGTGCCTGCCTCGCTGTTCAATATGATCATAGATAGACACCAAATGCTGGAGTAACCCAGCGGGACAGGCAACATCTCTGGAGAAAAGGAATGGGTGACGTTTCGGGTCGAGACCCTTCTTCAATATGATCATGTTGATTCATTCCAGACCTAAATCCGTCTTCTAAACGAGGCTTCCCCAGGCTTTCAATAATGTGCTTAACACCTCTTTGAGCACCTCCAGGGGGGGATCAACCCACTGGGAAAAACCCTTTGTGAAAGCTTCTTGTAATTTTAAGTGACTGTTCGCTGATTGTTTAGACGAAGAATGAGGGGTGGACCTCATTGAAACGTACAGGATAGTGAAAGGCTTGTATAGAGTGGATGTGGAGAGGATGTTTCCACTAGTGGGAGAGTCTAGGACTGGAGGTCACAGCCTCAGAATTAAACGACGTTCTTTTAGGAAAGAGACGAGGAGGAATTTCTTTAGTCAGAGGGTGGTGAATCTGTGGAACGCTTTGCCACAGAAGGCTGTGGAGGAAAAGTCAGTGGATATATTTAAGACAGAGATAGATATATCTTGTTTAAGAAGAAACTGCAGATGCTGGAAAATCGAAGTGCTGGAGAAACTCAGCGGGTGAGGCAGCATCTACGGAGCGAAGGAAATAGGCGACGTTTCGGGTCTGAAGACGGGTCTTGACCCGAAACGTCGCCTATTTCCCTCACTCCATAGGTGCTGCCTCTCCCGCTGAGTTTCTCCAACGTTTTTGTCTACCTTAGATATATTCTTGATTAGTACGGGTGTCGACAAAGGTGCTGGAGAAACTCAGCAGGTGCAGTAGCATCTAAGGAGCGAAGGAAATAGGCAACATTTCGGGCTGAAACCTTTCTTCAGACTGATGTCTGGAGATGCTTAAAGAGGTGTTAAGCTCATTATTGAAAGCCCAGGGAGCTCATACGGAAGACGAATTGAGGTCTGGAATGAATCAACATGATCATATTGAAGAAGGGTCTCGACCCGAAACGTCACCTATTACTTTTCTCCAGAGATGTTGCCTGTCCTGCTGAGTACGGGTGTCAGGGGTTATGGGGAGAAGGCAGGAGAATAGGGTTAGAAGAGAGCGATAGATCAGCCATGATTGAATGGTGGAGAAGACTTGATGGGCCGAATGGCCTAAATCTACTCCTATCGCTTATGATCTCATGATGATCTTATCTTGTAACTATGTGGCTTCATGTGAGACTCCAGGGCCTGTCCCACTTGGGGATTTTTTCGGCGACTGCCGGTGTCATATCAGGGTCAACAAAAGATTTTGAACATTTCAAAATCCAGCGGCGACAAAAAAAATGTTGCAAGAATTGAAAAAACAGCGCACGTCGATACGTCATCACGCCGCGTCACGCTGCGACTTTGTCGGTGACCTGATACGTCAGTCGATGATGCCGCAGTCGCCGAAAAAATCACCAAGTGGGACTGGCCCTTTAATAGATAATAGACAATAGGTGCAGGAGTAGGCCATTCGGCCCTTCGAGCCAGCACCGCCATTCAATGTGATCATGGCTGATCATCCCCAATCAGTACCCCGTTCCTGCCTTCTCCCCTGACTCCGCTATTTTTAAGAGCCCTATCTAGCTCTCTCTTGAAAGTATCCAGAGAACTGGCCTCCACCGCCCTCTGAGGCAGAGAATTCCACAGACTCACAACTCTCTGTGAGAAAAAGCGTTTCCTCGTCTCCGTTCTAAATGACTTGCCTCTCATTCTTAAACTGTGGCCCCTGGAACTGGACTCCTATCCTTCATCGGGAACATGTTTCCTTCATTCCCTAACATCGGGAACATGTTTCCTGCCTCTAGCGTGTCCAAACCCTTAATAATCTTATTCTCTTTATTTAAAATATGTGTTAAATGATTCCTATTTGCTTAGTAATTAATGAGGAAGTTCTTCAGAAATCAATCTGGAGCAATCTCAAATACATGCTTTCATTTCGGCACAGTGGCGCAGTGGTAGAGTTGCTGCTTTACAGCGCCAGAGACCCGGGTTCAATCCTGACTATGGGTGCTGTCCATGTGGAGTTTTTGTACGTTCTCCCCATGACCTGCGTGTGTTTTCTCCGCTTTCCTCCCACGCTCCAAACATGTACAGATTTATAGGTTAATTGGCTTGGTAAACAATTGTCCTCAGTGTGTGTAGGGTAGTGTTAACGTTTGGGCATTGCTGGTCAGCGTAGACTCGGTTATTGTCTAAATTAAACCGAGTCAAAGTCGGAGAACTGGGTCTCTGCTTGACTCCATGCAATTAGATCATCCACTTCCTGAATGGTAGACCACAATCAGAATGAATTGACAATAACATTTCCTCCTTGATAACCATCATGTTATGAGCATCTCCAGGCTGTGTGCTCAGTCCCCTGCCCCACACTCTCCCTGCACCCGAGGCTCTTGCCCAGAGTAAGTGAATTGAGGACCAGACGACACAGGTTTAAGGAGAAGGGCAAAAGACTTAATGGGAATGTGAGTGGTACCTATTTCACCCAAAGGCTGGTGGGTGCATGGAACGAGCTGCCAGAGGAGGTAGGTGAGGCTGGGACTATCCCAACGCTTAAGAAGCGGTTACGGGCTGTCGCACTGCGGCGACTTAATTCGCGAGTTTAGAAGAGTTTGCCTTCGACTCATTCTCGCAGCATGGTCGACACGAGGTCCTAGGAGGTCTTTGTAACTCTCCTTCTTGCTCGAGAGTATTCCCCGCGCACTCGAGGCCTCAGCTTGGTCGCGGCGTTTTTTTCAGCATGCTGAAAAATGCCCGCGAGTAAAAAAAAGGTCGCCATGGAAAAAATCTATATTGTTTTACTTGTAGGTTTTACTAGTAGGCAATCAAAGCTAGTCGAAGGTAAAGCTCGTTCAGAAAAAAAAGGTAAGTAAACCAACTGGTAATGTTAAATGCCCGATAAACTTTATGAAAAGTTGGCGGGCTTCTTAAAAGTGTCCACTCCACTCCTTCTCTCCCCCCCCCCTCCCCCCCCCCCCCCTCTCCTCCCGCGCTCTCCCTACCCATTGCCCCCTTCCTGTTCATCCCAGCCCCCCCCCGCCCCCCTCTCCCCGCCTCTCTAAAGAAATTATCGTTACTGTGCCAGCCGTCTTTGTACCTTCCTGTGTGTGTGTAGTGTGGGTGTGTGAATTTCAGACAGCGCTCCCCCGCTTTCCCTGGCCATGCGGGCAGGTGGGACTAGTGTAGCTGGGACATGTTAGGCCTGTGGTGTGGGCAAGTTGGGCCGAAGGGCCTGTTTCCACGCTGTATCACTCCATGATAGTGTAGCCAGACACAGTTCCAACACAATTCTTAAATTCGGGTGATGCCTCCGTTGTTGGACGAATAATGTGCTGTGATGAGTCAGAGGACGGAGGGCGATCGATAATTGGAGTGAATAATGCCAGAACAACATTCTTACTCTCGTTAACAAGGGCCAAAGTCTGAAGAAGGTGTCCCGACCTGAAACCTCATCCATCCTATTTCTCCAGAGATGCTGCCTGACCCGCAGAGTAACCCCATCACATTTTGTGTCCCTCTCACCCCGGCCACAAACTCTTTTGAGTAGGCCATTTGGCCCATCGAGCCAGCACCGCTATTCAATGTGATCATGGCTGATCATCCCCAATCAGTACCCCGTTCCTGCCTCCTCCCCATATACTCTGACTCCGCTATTTTTAAGAGTCCTATCTAGCTCTCTCTTGAAAGCATCCAGAGAACCTGCCTCCACCGCCCTCTGAGGCAGAGAATTCCACAGACTCACCACTCTCTGTGAGAAAAAGTGTTTCCTCATCTCCATTCTAAATGGCTCCCTCCTTATTCTTAAACTGTGGCCACGCCTTCACTTTTCTGACCATCCCGTTTTCCTTACTCCTTTAATTCCAGTCTTTCTGTATCTAAAATGACATCACTTCATCTCTCAATATGCCATTAAATCCGTTGACAAAAGATTAAGAAGCTTTAGAATCAGTACAGTGACAGATGAAAACTGATGAACTGTACACGGCACGGGCCAGGAAGCGAGTGGGTAAGATCATCTCTGACCCCTCTCATCCTGGCCACAAACTCTTTGAATCACTTCCCTCTGGAAGACGACTCTGGACTGTCAAAGCTGCTGCAGTCAGACATAAAAACAGCTTTTTTTCCACGAGTAGTTGCTCTACTCAATAACCAAAAGTCTGTTGCCTCCTTTTGCTCTGGTATTTTATTTAATTCACATGTTTAATCGATAATGTTTAATGTTTTATGTGTCATTCCTAACTGTCCCCGAATGTCACGTGTCACTTGCGGGTGGAGCACCAAGGCTGTATGTGAATACTTGGCCAATAATGTTATTCATTCATTCATCCACAAAGTTGTGGCTTTCCTGGGAGCTGCTTGTTGACTTCAGAAGGGGAAAGCCAGTGATCCATCGACGGGAAGGTCAACAGCTTCAAGTTCCTGGGCTCTGCACAATGATGGCATCGCAATGAAAGCTCACCAACGCCACTCATTCCTTGGGAAGACTGCGGAGATTGTCGCCTATACTCTATCCGACTTTTAGAGGGAGGTATGCGGTCGGGAGCACAATAACTGGATGCATCACAGCCTGACCTATGATAATAATAATTATAATAATAATAATTTTATTTATAGAGCACTTTAAAAACAAACATAGCTGCAACAAAGTGCTGTACATCACTAATCATTGACAAAAAAGTTAATACACACCAAAAATAACAATCAAAAGAAATAGTAGGAAAAGACATGTAAAATAAAGAAACATCAAAAACTCCACAAACAGAAGCAAAGCCTCAGGCATGGTCAAAAGCCAGGGAGTACAAATGTGTTTTAACACTGGATTTGAAGATGGACAGAGAGGGGGCCTGTCTGATGTGCAACGGCAGGGTGTTCCAGAGTGCCGGAGCAGCAACAGAGAAGGCTCTATCCCCTCTGAGCCTCCGACTAGACCTCTATGATGCGATAGAATGTTATTTATCCCAGGAGGGATATTGATCTGCCAACAGTCATAATACACAACAGGATACATGAAACATGAAATTAAAGTGACGAGCGGAAAGTCCGGGATTGGGGATGTGCAAAGATTTGGGGAGTGGGGTGGGGGGGGGGGTCAGTCTACCCCACAACAGAAAGGGGAGGAGTTGTACAGTTTGACAGCCACGGGGAAGAAGAATCTCCTGTGGCGTTCTGTGCTGCATCTTGGTGGAACCTGCTGAAGATACCCCTCAGGTTGACCAGTGTGTCATGGAGTGGGTGAGCTGTATTGTCCAGGATGCTCTGCAGTTTGAGGAGCATCCTCTCCTCCAAGGCCACCCTCCCATGAATCCAACTCCGCCCCCAGGACAGAGCCAGCCTTCCTGATGAGTTTGATGATCCTGTTGTCATCCGCGGCCTTCGCCCTGCTGCCCCAGCACACGGCAGTGAGGAAGATGGCATTGGCCACCACCGATTGGTAGAACATCTGCAGCATCTCACTGCAGACGTTGAAGGAGCGAAGCCTTCTCAAAAGGTACAGCCGGTTCTGTCCCTTCTTGTACAGGGCCTCAGCGTTCCTGGACCAGTCCAGTTTACTGTCCAGGTACAATCCCAGGTATTTGTACTCCTTGGTAAACTGCACATCCACAGCATTGATGGAGACAGGGGACAGGGGTGTTCCTCTCTTCCTAAAGTCCATCACTAACTCCTTAGTCTTGTCAGTGTTGAGCTGCAGGTGATTCAGCCCACACCACTCAACAGAAACATTGACTAATCTACACCTCTGAATTCAGCTTCCTTGAGTGAGAGTTGCACAGAACCCAGGTGTTGCATACACTCTTTTAAAATGCTAGCTGCTGTTTTACTGTAAATCTTTGCAGGGAGACCGGGAAGTTGCATCTCACCGAGGTGTTGCATCTTGCATGCACTAAATGCAACATCCCTAAAAAGAAACTCTGTTGTTTTGCTGCAAGGATTTACAGGGAGACTGGAATTAGCACAGCACCTAATTGTTGCATCGCTAAAAAGAAACTGTTATGCTGCAAGTATTTGCATCCAGGGGTGGCACGATACGTCAGTGCGGGGCAAGGCGGGGCGGCGAGGGTGACGTTAGTGCGGGGCAAGGTTGGCGGTGACGCGGCGGCGGGGTGACGTCAGTGCGGGGCAAGGCGGGCGGCGGGATGACGTCAGTGCGGGGCAAGGCGGGCGGAGGGAAGACGTCAGTGCGGGGCAAGGCGGGCGGCGGGATGACGTCAGTGCGGGGCCAGGCGGGCGGCGGGATGACGTCAACAAGGGGCAAGGCGGGGCGGCGGGATGACGTCAGTGCGGGGCAAGGCGGGCGGAGGGAAGACGTCAGTCCGGGCAAGGCGGGCGGCGAGGGTGACGCGGCGGCGGGATGACGTCAGTGCGGGGCAAGGCTGGCGGTGACGCGGCGGCGGGATGACGTCAGTGCGGGGCAAGGCGGTCGGCAAGGGTGACGTGGCGGCGGGATGACGTCAGTGCGGGGCAAGGCTGGCGGTGACGCGGCGGCGGGATGACGTCAGTGCGGGGCAAGGCGGTCGGCGAGGGTGACGTGGCGCCGGGATGACGTCAGTGCGGGGCAAGGCGGGCGTTGACGGTCGGTCAGTGTGAGTGAGTGAGGAGAGAGCGGGGTCGCTGCCGTCCTCCCTCCTGTCATGGACGCTCCCAGCCAAGGTACCGGCCCTTCCACACCCCCCCTCTCCCCACTCTGTCCTCCTGGTGCAACTCGTAGTGTTGTGGAGAGCGGGGCCAACGCTCCGGGAGGCGCCTAGGCCTGGGCGGGGGGCCGAGGCTGCAGCCCGCAGCTTCTTGTACGGCTCAGGCCCCAGGTCTAGGCCCCAGGCTCAGGTTCAGGCCCCAGGGCCAATTCAGCCTCAGGCAGCCGGGCAGCAACTCCCGGTAAACGGGCTACAACACATGCTCTGGAAGTTTATAAAGTTGGAATGTTCTTTAAAATCCTGCCTGTGGCCGCTGGCTTTGGGTTGTGCACAGATTTATTTTGTCAGTGTACATGACAGACTTGTCACCGTGCATGATAGACTTATCCGACTGTACATGACAGATGTATTAGTGTATCTCATAGCCTTTGTTAATGTGAATCTGTGGAATTCTCTGCCACAGAAGGCAGTGGAGGCCAATTCACTGGGTGTTTTCAAGAGAGAGTTAGATTTAGCTCTTAGGGCTAAAGGAATCGGGATATGGGGAAAAAGCAGGAATGGGGTATTGATTTTAGATGCTCAGCAATGATCATATTGAATGGCAGTGCTGGCTTGAGGGGCCGAATGGCCTACTCCAGCACATACTTTCAATGTTTCTATGTTACATGGCAGACTTATTTTATTTGTTGGGGTACATGACATTTAATTAATTTGTTAGTGTACAACACTTATTTTTTATGTACTTGGCACTTACCTTATTTGTGTACCTATTAGACTTATTTGTTTGTGTACATGACACTTGTTAGTATACGTTACACTTTATTTTCAAGTGTACATAGTAGACTTATTTTTGTTAGATATACATGATAGACTTATTTTATTAGTGTACAGTACATGCAATGTATACAAACAATTATTTGGAGATGGAATGTGGTTTTTTTTAAGCTGCTTGGGATTGCAGGTATTTGCATGTTTGGCAGCTTGCTTACAGATATATTTGTTGTGTTTTTATACATTGCATACAGACAAATAATTTATATGTGGTGTTGGAATATATTTTTAAAAAACCTCTGGGATTGAAGCTATTACAGATGTTTGTTACTATACATGCACTTATTTTAATCGTGCATGGCATTGACATTTCTTCATACATAAACAAATTGGACAAAATGGATATGAGGAGGTTGCAAAATATATAACAAGTTTGTGATTTGTTTCCAAGTTGGTAGCATCTATGTTGAATATTTGAATGTTGCTTAACTTTTGTTTGCGATTGAGAAATTATTGTACTGCTGTTGTACGTTGGAGAAAGTTTTGGATAGAATTATTTTACTGTTGGTGAAGTGGGTGTGGCTGGTATTGTGTAGGAAGGAAATGCAGATGCTGGTTTAAACCGAAGATAGACACTAAAAGCTGGAGTAACGCAGCGGGTCAGACAGCATCTCTGGAGAAAAGGAATAGGTGACGTTTCTGGTCGAGACGCTTCTTCAGACTGAGTGTCGGGGGAATGGGAAACGAGAGATATCGATGGTGATATAGAGAGAGAGAGAGATATAGAACAAATGTCGGTATCATGATTGTTCCCTCTCATTGGTCTGATGAGGTTAGATACAAAATGCTGGAGTAACTCAGCAGGACAGGTGGCTTTTCTGGAGAGAAGGGATGGGCGACGTTTTGGGTTGACACCCTTCTTCAGACTGATGAGGTGTTTGAGCCATCTTTTTGAATTGCTAGTTCTGGTTAAAATTAATTCACATTGTTACTGGTAGGGAGTTGGATGCAACAAACGATATTTTAAAGTTAGGATACCATTCAATATCTTCTCTTTCAAACTCCGTTACAGAATCTAACTGTGATGGCTTTATTAAAATGTTGTTTCGAGCCTTCAACAAATTATCTTCTCACAGTTTGCTTCTTCAGTTGTAGTAACGTTCAAATAGTAGTGATTTTTTTTTAAATTCCAGAGAAGCTGTGACAACACTGAATAATATTTGCACCTTCAGCTGTGAAATGGAAAATCCCTGACTGGAAGCATCATTTCATTTCCCAATACTACACACAGTTTATTCTAATTTGTATCAGTAATTGGAAACACTGCTACAAACAAATGAAACCTTTGTACTTTCATTTATCTATGTTCGTTCTTGCTGTGCTGACCTCTGCTGCGATTTATGGCACCAGTTGTCTCTCCTTAGTCTCTTGGTATGTCCAAATGGAATTCCAGACATCCAAACATCCCACGTAAAATCTGCTGACTGAGAGCAAATCAGGCACTGTTATATCTTTCTTGTGTCCTTCGTAACTTCAGCAAGTGAAAGAAACCGACCCGCATGTGTATTTTGCCTGAAGTTTTTCTGTGTTTAAAGATGTTTCCAAAACTTTCATAAGGGGCAATAGCTATAGATTACATTGTAGATTGTACTGTGGTGGGTCTTTCACCCAACTGACAAATAATATGCAGAGTGATTGTAATGTATGACAAGTTCATGTCAACACTGTCCACTCCATGTAAGCAGACTGGTTATAATGGGTTTTAGCCGAGTTGAAAGCAACCTTTTTTTGCATCCAAACACCTGTTTACTCATTAGCGTGGGTCACAAGACAGATTTAGGATGTGTAACCCGTGACTGGCCCAGGAAGCATGCTGTACCCGTCCAGCTACTTAATGTGTTCATTGTGAGCTCAGCTGTTCAGACTTGGGGAGTTTGGCTGTTCGAGGCCAAGTGTCAGGTTGATTTTTTTACTTGTGAATTCACTTTTGAGATCTGCAAGTAAACTTTTTGAACAAAGTGTGATGCTTAATTTCTCCAGTATAATCTGTGGCAAAATTGCCATTTTTCAGTTTCGACAGGTGTTCTTGGCATTTAGACCATTGGAAGAAAGTCTACCTATTCCCTGTCTTATGTATGTGTGGGGAAAAATCATGTCCAAACTCATTTGATTATCGTTGACAATGAAGATTTTGCAGCAGGGTTACATTTTAAGCAATTGGACGTTCTTCCGTGCTTTAAAGCACAATACAGCAGAAAAAGGCCCCCCTCTCTCTCCCCCCCCCTCCACCCCCTCTCTCATTCACCACAGTCATTGAGAGTCATACAGCACAGAAACGGGCCCTATTGCCCAACTAACCCATGCCAACTAAAGTGCCCCATTTATGCTTAATTGCCCACATTTGGACTATACCCCTCTAAATCGTTCCTCTCCATGTACCTGTCCAAGTGTCTTTTAAATGTTATTGTACCTACATCAACTACATCCACTGGCAGCTCATTCCATATGCCTGCCACCCTCGTGACAAAACATTGAGGTTCTCACTAGATTATTTCCCTCTGTCCCCAAGTTCCTATCCTATAACTCTTGATTTCCCCCATGTTTGGCAAAGTACTTTGTGCACTCACCCCATCAATTCCCCTCATGATTTCATGGACGTCTATAAGATCATCCTTCAGCTTCCTGCACGCCATGGAATAAAGTCATAGCCTGTCCAATCTCTCTCCGTAGCTCAGGCCCTTGAGTCCTGGCATCATCGTTGTATGTCTTCTCTGCACTCTTTCTAGCTTAATGACCACCTATCAGATGAGATTCCCATACAGCTGTTTTAAATGACTGCTCGTTTCCAACTCTGTCCCCATATTCAAGGCTCCTCTACTAATGGAATCCATTATATCTGCCTTGTCATGTCCCATTGGATCTCGCATGTTTCAGTATCAGTATTTCTCTATTTTTAAACTTTCACCCCAGTAAGGAAGACCTCTGCGCCATTTGCCTTAATTACATGATACACCCGTATATAAATATATACTAACATTAGATTCCTATTTAGTGAGGTAATCCCTTCTTTGCTCTCTTTCCACGTGTATCACTTGGTGCTCAGGATCCTGCTCTGTTGACGTCATGGAAGGAGAATTTCTTGATGACCAGCTTGCTCCCAGCTTCGTGGACACAGTCGTACCGAGTTGCCAGCCAGGTGTGTTGTGCTTGGGTTCACTGTTGCAGTTAGACTAGTTGCTGGTTGTTTACTCGTTTGTTTGTTTGATTACCTATGACAGATATCAACCTTAACTCTCCCAACAAAGGTCTGCCTGAACACATGATTGATGTGCCTGTGGATACCCCAGCCGGTGGTGACGGAGTGGGTGTGCTGTCTGAAGTGGAAACGGAGGAACTAAAGAGTGAACTCATCAAGGTACAGCTTGAATGTTGGGCAGAAAGCTACATGCCGTGGGATAATTTAAGCTAACATTTCCAACGTAGAATTTTGGGCAGCTTTAATCCTAGATTTATAAACCATTTTAATAGATTACAGTAACGCAGCTGCTGCCTCTTGGCACCAGAGACTGGGTTCGACCCTGACCTCAGGTACAGTTTGTGTGGAGTACTCCCTGTGATCGCATGGCTTTCCTCCGGCTGCACCGGTTTCCTCCCACATCCCAAAGGCATTCAGATTTGTAGGTTAATTGGCCCTCTGTTAAATTGCCCCTCGTGTGGGAAGTGGAATGGAAAACTGGGATAATGTTGAACTAGTTCATTCATTCATCATCGTTGAAAACATTAGCGACCCAGTGGTGCTGGTTTCCAATGGGAACGGTGACGGTCGCACCGCACAGCTCTGTCCTCCAGTTCCTGCGGCGGAAGTCTGCAGGAACTGGAGGACAGAGATGTGTGGTGCATCCGTCACCGTTCCCATTGGAAACCAGCACCACTGGGTCGCTAATGTTCTCAACGATGGAAGTATAGGATTTTGGTGTGTGTATGTGCTTTATCTTTGTTTCTTACAATGCCATGTACGACAGTGATCGCAACTTCTACTGAAGTGAGGATGGCCGTTGGCTCGCTAGAGGCTCATCCGCCCTTTGACAGGTATTGTTTTTGGTCCTGCTGGGGGTCCACAGTCCCCTCCTCACTTTGCAAACCAGGTGGGGGAGACGGTTTAGTTGCCGACTATCCGACCATGGAGCAGGTAGCTAAGAGGCAGCAGCTAAAGAATAAATGAAATTTAGCACAGATTGCTTATAATTTGACACTACAGCTTTCAATAATATTCATTGTGTTTGACTGTAATTAATTAAGGAGCTCAATTAATATGTATACCGTAGCTTAGAAATATGAAATGTTTACTGGAATATTCTGTGAAACAAAATATTTTTTGTTCCATTCCCATCGATTGAATGAAGACATTTCCTTGGTATTGATGTGATAGTTTTTGTTATTTGGCCATGTTGCAACAAGACTTATTGCTGTGGAATTTGAAATTGTGCAAAATGCATTGTTGATTAGGTATGTTGGCATAATATTTAATGGGTCCATGATATGTAAATATCTTCCCACCCAGTGGAATATCCTGATCTTGGAAGCCCAGCAGCTCATTTCCATTTGTAAACACAAAATGGTGGAGTAACTCAGCGGGACAGGCAGCATCTCTGGAGAGAAGGAATGGGTGACTTCAGTCTGAAGAAGGGTCTCGACCCGAAAATGTTGTCAGTCTGAAGAAGGGTCCCGACCTGAAACCTCACCCATTCCTTCTCTGCAGAGTTACTGCCTGTCCCACTGAGTTACTCCAGCATCTTGTCTATCGTCGGTTTAAACCAGCATCTGCAGTTCCTTCCTGCTCATTTCCATTTGACTTCCTTAATGATTTGTTCAGTTATAGTCAAAATGATTTTGTTTTTTACACATTTACTTGGTAATTGGCAATAGCATGTGTGACTGGTCTTTTTATAACCAGCCAACATTTATAAATTCATTTTTTTCCCTTGTTTAATTAAAAGCTAAGAATTGGGTCATGGGTATTTTTCACTTTAAGTGTAGCACCTCAATCACTTAGCGTGAATGAGAGAAATTGTTTACAGTAGTTGTGTATAACGTCAGAGCAATACTCTCAACTTAGAAATTATTTGGAGTTTGAAGTTCAAATAATCTTGTTTTACAACAGCAGAAAGTGTGATCCATGCTTTTACAAATGAGAATTGAAGAAAATATTAAAAATTTCGCACAGATGACGTTTGCGTTACTGTCATACAGGTAACAGAAGTTTGCTTTTACAGAATTCGCAAATCGCCACTCAGAAATGTAAGATCTGGAATTGAATTCATTTTCGTGCAATTTATGTATGGGGGACTTAATGAACAGTTTTTTTTCAATTCTCATTTCTTGATGTGGTTTTGCGTTACAGAAAATTGCGATATGAACAGTTTTCTAGGATAGCAACCCGACTCTACACGCCATAATGTGGTGGTACCTGTACATCTTTCGTACAGTATTGGGTGCAGGACTGTTTGTCTTTGGAGATGGTGCAAAAGAGATTTACCAAAGCACTGCCTAGATGAGAGAGTATGATGTATAAGGAGATGTTGGAGAATTTTCCAGTTTTCTCTGGAGTGTCAGAGGTTGAGGGGAGACTTGATAGAAGTATATACAATTATGAGAGTCATCGATAAGGGACACAGACAGAATACTCGTCCCAGGGTGGAAATGTCAAAGATTGGAGGGCATAGATTACATGTTGAGAGACGCAATGAGTAAAGGAGATGTGGGAGGACAACTTTTCTTTTTTTTAGAGTGGTGGGTGCCTGGCGGTGGAGGCAGATACTATAGTGGCATTTAAGAGGCTTTTAGACAGGCACATGGATATACAGGAAATGGAGGAATATGCATCACGTGTAGGCAGCGATTATCCATTTCACTTGGCATCATGTTCGGCATGGACATTGTGGCCTCTTTTCCTGTGCTGCATTGATCGATGTTCTATTACAGGATATTTTAAGTGTTTCCTTTCTTTCGGCCTTCAAGCCGTGCACAGCTAAAATCACTTTTGGCCTTAATGACCAAAGTGCAATTATGTTTTAAAGGAATAATGGATTTCAAGGGGATCAATTGATTAGCTTGTTTTCCTACGGCCCTTCAGGGGCTGCTATTTGCTGCTGAGGAAATGAAATTTGCAGCTGTTTTATTGCTGGCTGAGTGGACTGGCCTCCTAATAGTTTTCCATTAATGACAGCCTGTTTGGTAGCAAGGAAGGGAAGCTAGATGTAAATCAACCTGATGTCAGTTCAAGCTTGATTGAAAGAAATGTAGCACGGTAGAAATATTGTGACGATTTTTTTTTTCTGGATTACAAACGTCTTTGAAAGATTATATTGGCCTAGATCTCCCTGCATAATAACTTAATCTGTATGCTCATGTTGAAGCCCAGTCTATGTATCCCCCTGTAGCATCACCTCATGGATCCCATGTTAGTTTACAAATGGTCTTTGACTTTAACAATAATGGAGGTGCTTGCAATTGGATGACAAAGATACATGTACTTTTTATATTAGGTAGACAAAAGTGCTGGAGAAACTCAGCGGGTGCAGCAGCATCTATGGAGGAAAGGAAATAGGCAACGTTTTCGCCGAAACCCAAAGGAAATAGGCAACGTTTCGGGTCGAAACCCGAAGGGTTTCGGCCCGAAACGTTGCCTATTTCCTTCGCTCCACAGATGCTGCTGCACCCGCTGAGTTTCCCCAGCACTTTTGTCTACCTTCGATTTTCCAGCATTTGCAGTTCCTTCTTAAATACTTTTTATATTATTTGGCTTGTCTCTTTGTGTGCTTAGCTGTCTAAATGTTTATTTTGAAATGTAATTGTATCATTGTTAGCTTTTAAACGTAAAGACCTCAACGTAAAAACAATTTAAAAATCAGGATTTGGGCATTAGTGCCTCCATATGATTTCCATTTGATAATTACCTCAGTGCCATGGCTCCAATGTTCAAGTTCAAAAAGCACACATTTAGTATTTTGTGTTCCTTTAGTGTCCATGAAAACCTATGATTTCTGTCAAAGAAATTGTCAGGTATATGAAGTACTGTGAAAAGCTTTTTTTTTTTGCATGCTAGCCAATCAGATACGGTATAATATACCATTCCAATCAAGTTAAACTCAAGTACAATAGAGCAAGGGAGAAGATACAGTGCAGAATATAGTTCTTGGCCTTGTAGCGCACCATTTCCAGAGACAACGTCCGATGTCTGCATTTAATCGGACAGTGTCTAGCTTAGTGTGTTCATGTATTTTAAATAAAGTTTTCTGGGACTCATAAAACAACATGAATCCCCAATCAGTACCCCGTTCCTGCCTTCTCCCCATATTCCCTGACTCCACTATTTTTAAGAGCCCTATCTAGCTCTCTCTTGAAAGCATCCAGAGAACCTGCCTCCACCGCCCTCTGAACCAGAGAATTCCACAGACTCCTGTAATTTTAAATGGATTTTTCAAATTTCATTAGAACTACAGGAAGCATACTAATTTGTGTTTTGTTCAGTGGTGGTTTAGTTGTAATTCAAATCTTGTGTACAGCAAATGTTCTCTTCCTCCTGATATCCGCTGTGTTATTCTAATGTCAGTGAGGGTGATGTTTCCAATTATCTTCAACATGCCCAAGCCTTCAGAGAAGAAACAAAATATCCTGGATTTCAGTCCAGAGTGTTGCCCATTGATCACCATCAATATAAAAGCATGCACACGTGTCTGGTGGGACCAATGAAAGTACAGTGGCTTGCAAAAGTATTCATACCCCTTGAACTTTTCCACATTTTGTCACGTTACAACCACAAACGTAAATGTATTTTATTGAGATTTTATGTGATAGACCTACACAAAGCAGTGCATAATTGTGAAGTGGAAGGAAAATGATACATGGTTTTCAAATTTTTTTACAAATAAAAAACTGAAAAGTGTGGCGTGCAAATGTATTCAGCCCCCTTTATTCTGATACCCCTAAATAAAATCCAGTGCAACCAATTGCCTTCAGAAGTCACCTAATTAGTAAATAGAGTTCACTTGTGTGTAATCTAATCTCAGTATAAATACAGCTGTTCTGTGAAGGCCTCAGAGGTTTGTTAGAGAACATTAGTGAACAAACAGCATCATGAAGCCCAAGGAACACACCAGACAGGTCAGGGATAAAGTTGTGGAGAAGTTTAAAGCAGGGTTAGGTTATAAAAAAAATCCCAAGCTTTGAACATCTCACGGAGCACTGTTCAATCCATCATCCGAAAATGGAAAGAGTATGGCACAACTGCAAACCTACCAAGACATGGCCGTCCACCTAAACTGACAGGCCGGGCAAGGTGAGCATTGATCCGAGAAGCAGCCAAGTGTAACTCTGGAGGAGCTGTAGAGATCCACAGCTCAGGTGGGAGAATCTGTCCACAGGACAACTATTAGTCGTGCACTCCACAAATCGGGCCTTTATGGAAGAGTGGCAAGAAGAAGCCATTGTTGAAAAAACGCCATAAGAAGTCCCATTTGCAGTTTGCCACAAGCCATGTGGGGGACACAGCAAACATGTGGAGGAAGGTGCTCTATCAGATGAGACCAAAATTGAAGTTTTTGGCCTAAATGCAAAACGCTATGTGTGGTAGAAAACTAACACTGCACATCACCCTGAACACACCATCCCCACTGTGAAACATGGTGGTGGCAGCATCATGCTGTGGGGATGCTTTTCTTCAGCAGGGACAGGGAAGCTGGTCAGGGTTGATGGGAAGATGGATGGAGCCAAATACAGGGCAATCTTGGAAGAAAACCTGTTAGAGGCTGCAAAAGACTTGAGACTGGGGCGGAGGTTCACCTTCCAGCAGGACAACGACCCTAAACATACAGCCAGAGCTACAATGGAATGGTTTAGATCAAAGCATATTCATGTGTTAGAATGGCCCAATCAAAGTCCAGACCTAAATCCAATTGAGAATCTCTGGCAAGACTTGAAAATTGCTGTTCACAGACGCTCTCCATCAAATCTGACTGAGCTTGAGCTATTTTGCAAAGAAGAATGGGCAAAAATTTCAGTCTCTAGATGTGCAAAGCTGGTAGAAACATATCCCCAAAAGACTTGCAGCTGTAATTGCAGCGAAAGGTGGTTCTACAAAGTATTGACTCAGGGGGGCTGAATACTTTTGCACGCCACACTTTTCAGTTTTTTATTTGTAAAAAAATGTGAAAACCATGTATCATTTTCCTTCCACTTCACAATTATGCACCGCTTTGTGTAGGTCTATCACATAAAATCCCAATAAAATACATTTACGTTTGTGGTTGTAACGTGACAAAATGTGGAAAAGTTCAAGGGGTATGAATACTTTTGCTAGCCACTATATATTTGTTAACCATGAATCCTCCCCCAGCATAGAATCCTTTTCCATTTCCTGTTCAGGTCAGCACATGAAAGGAAGGAAATGCGTAGTTGCTCGTGCCTTGTGAATTCCAACATGCATGGGTGGAGACGGGAAGGAACATAGAGTGGGAAAACAGTTCCCTGGGCTAGTCACAGGATGAAATTGGGGCAGCATTCACCATTTCTCCTTCTGCTTCAATCCCCTGGGTCATTCCACTAAAACATTTCTGCTTTTAAGTTTTCTATTGGGGAGGTGTCTGAGCAGCATTTTGCTCCTAAATGTCTCTATTCTATTGAGCTTTTCACATTTAGTTTATCTCTTTTTTAAGTGGGATACAGTATTTCTGCCGTAAAAACCCTGATCTAAACGTTGAAAGTTTGTAGAGCCTTTGGATATATTCTGCACTCTGTATCTTGCCCTTTGCTCTATATATTGTACATGAGTTTAACTTCATTGTATTTATGAACAGTATATCTGATCTTTTTGGCTAGCATGCAAAACAAAGTTCAATAATGTGACAATAATAAATCTAAGCCTAGAATGTGGATTTGGGGTTATGACTACATCATCTATGATCTTATCAACTTGCACAACTAACTAGTGGAGCCAAATGGCCTGAGATAAACTTTGTTTTGGCATGTTTAAATTATGCAAGTTAAATTTATTGAATGCATTTACTTTTGTACAATTGCAAAATACATTTGCAACGATTCACGTGTTAAGGAATGCGACAATAACTATTTTTTGTTTGCGCAGGTTGAAGACGAAATAGCAACACTGCGGCAGGTTCTTGCAGCCAAGGAAAAACATGCTGCAGAGATCAAACGAAAGTTGGGGTTAACTACTTTTAATGAACTCAAGCAGAACCTTAGCAAAGGCTGGCAAGATGTGCAAGCATCCAATGCGTAAGTTCCTGGAACACCTGCATTTTCCCCCCTCTTTACTGAAAATAATCTTGCTCACGGTATGACTTTGTCAATGCTCATTTTCCAGGATGTATTTAGAGTTGCTCTCTGTGAACTGGTGGTTACATAGAAACGTTGAAATCTTGCACATTACCATCAGCCGCTTTTCTGATCTTCAGATTACAACGGTTAACCAAAGTGTACCACTTATGACATTTAGAACAGTTGACATATTTGTCACACACCAAATCATTTAAGATTTGAGATAGTGGGCCAAGTGCAAAGAACTTTCTATTGTGTTCTGTCAATGTACTTTAACCCTGATATCTGTTGAATTTTGTGACGAATTTTGTGATGTCAGCTCCTTTTTTCCCATGGTATGATTTTAGATTTTTGACTTGAAATTAGAGGAAAATAATCACAAGGTGATCAGAACCTGCTGATTAAATTGGAGGGAATGAGACGGTAGTTATTGGAATGTCTGCGCAGTGAAGAAGATGCAGTCAATGGTTTCCCTGCATTTGCATGGACAACACTTATTGTACACTCTTCTCCCGCTTGCTCTTCGCGTTGGCGAACTGATGAGGAGATAGTATTTATAAAACATTTTCATGCTTTCTGTACAAAAGGGGTATGTTACGCCTGATGCGTAACTAAGTTTTCAGTGGGCTGTGAAGTCATTGTTACTACTTAACAACCTCTGGCTGTGGGACTGAATGGTCGGTTGTTGTACCTGTATATTTTAAGGTTAGATGCTCTAAAAAATCACTCTTGATCTTTGTTCAATTTTTTTCTTTTACCACCATGTTTAGTTACTTTAAATATATATATATATAGTTTATTTTTCTATGAACTGCAGCTTAGTTGTACAGTTGTACAGGGTCTTGGTGAGACCACACCTGGAGTATTGCTTGCAGTTTTGGTCTCCAAATCTGAGGAAGGACATTATTGCCATAGAGGGAGTGCAGAGAAGGTTCACCAGACTGATTCCTGGGATGTCAGGACTGTCTTATGAAGAAAGACTGGATATACTTGGTTTATACTCTCTAGAATTTAGGAGATTGAGAGGGGATCTTATAGAAACTTACAAAATTCTTAAGGGGTTGGACAGGCTAGATGCAGGAAGATTGTTCCCGATGTTGGGGAAGTCCAGGACAAGGGGTCACAGCTTAAGGATAAGGGGGAAATCCTTTAAAACCGAGATGAGGAGAACGTTTTTCACACAGAGAGTGGTGAATCTCTGGAACTCTCTGCCACAGAGGGTAGTTGAGGCCAGTTCATTGGCTATATTTAAGAGGGAGTTAGATGTGGCCCTTGTGGCTAAGGGGATCAGGGGGTATGGAGAGAAGGCAGGTACGGGATACTGAGTTGGATGATCAGCCATGATCATATTGAATGGCGGTGCAAGCTCGAAGGGCCGAATGGCCTACTCCTGCACCTAATTTCTATGTTTCTATGTATGTTAGCCACTCTTACTTGTACCATCATTACTGAAAATTAGGAATGCAGTAGATATTGGAGAAACCAGTTTACTAGCGGTTTGTTTCTTTTGTCGCTGACCAACACTGGTTTATTGCTGACAACAAAATACAAGCCTGTATTAGATTCCTTATCCATAAGATGCTGGACTCATAATGCTGGCTACGCTATCAGATTTAAAAGAATAATGAACAGATGTTTAATTTAATGGAATCGTGGCTGCAAACATATACAGTTACATTCAGATTAATGAATGGATTGCAGTTAATTTTAGCGTATTTGTCCAAACACGGGGTACATTTAAGGTGACCATGTCTACACACTAACTGTAGAATATTTGATTGAATTGTTCTTTTACGAATAGAAGTTTCTGTTGAAGTTGTGATCTTTTGGTGAATATGATGCAAACATGAATCTGACTTTTTTTTCCAAACATTCGAGTCTGAAGAAGGGTCTCGAGCCGAAACGTTGCCTATTTCCTTCGCTCCATAGATGCTGCCTCACCCGCTGAGTTTCTCCAGCATTTTTGTCTACTTTCTTTATTCAAACATTTGTGCTTTTCAGAAATGTGCTGTTGATTATTCTCAAATCAAAGTCATCGTGAAAGGATAAATTAATTTCAATAACTCCTTCATCATTCACTTCCTCTTATATTTTTGCGTTCCAGAAGTGTTCACATAAGATCTATTTTTTCAAACTGTTTGATGCAAATTTCATTCTTGGAATGCTTTAAATGACTCCTTCTATGTTTTAGAGTCATTAAGTTGTAAACTCTTCGACTTGTGTCTCTCTGCAGCATGATATGTTTCGGTTTGAAGTGCTGTGGAGTGAATTTGGTCAGTGTAAATGCTAATGTAAATGAAATGTAAATGAGGGTGAGACTTTGTTTCCCTTGCTCAAAAGTCACTTCTGTTGGATTATCCAAGAAACTGTACCGAGATAGTGATGCAGTTAATTGATTTTTTGGGGGGTTTTGCCAATGTCTAAAGAGTGGAACACTGGAACAGTTCTGAATGCAAAACAAATGATACAAATCTTGCTTCAGCCTCTTGTTCTGTCGTATGTCTTTTAGACCTGCAGCTCCGTTGAGGCGAGCCAGGCCAACGTGTCATCGTCCAGGTCAATCAGACCTCGTTCACCATTCGGTGGCCAACTGGTGTTTGGGGCAACTGGTGATGATGTGCTCCACTGTCTGTGTTGGGCCCCCACACTCGCAGGAGGCGCTGTTTAAATATTGTAAATGCAATGTCGTTTAATATTGAAATAAACAGCTTCAGCTGTTTATTTCAATATTAAACAACATTGCATTTACTGAGGGAAGAATTTATTAGGAACAGGAGCTCTGTTCCTTACTTTCAGGATATAGTTATCAAATTCTGTGGAAACAGTATTCTGCAAGTATACTGCGTTCTTGAGCGAGCACTTCAATTTTTGGCAATATAGGTATAAAATTGTTTTAATGTTCACAAAACAGCATTTGGAATCTGTAGCCCAAGGTTAGTATTGGTATTCAGAACTGTGACTTTCAGGAAATGGTATCAATGATGCATTATCTTTGACAGTTGCTTGGTTACCAAGTTTGATTCTTGAGTTGCGATCTTCCTGTGCTATTCCATTAATATTTGCACAACTTGAGCTCAATGCAACTTCCCTCAAAACCATGGGCCAAAATATTATCTGCAACAGGCCTTTAGTTTACTGCATAGCATTCTGATTTTCACAGAACCATGTGGAGGGTGTGCAAGGTATTGTAATCACACTTGCTTGACTTGCAAACAGTATTGCACCTGCCTTGGAAAAATACTCCCAAAACCTTTCTACATTCCCAGTGGATTTGGATAATTTCCACTGAAAGCTGGGTGCGCACGCAATTATCTCAAAGCATCAGATGTTCTCTGCTTTTATTGGCTTTGTCATCTATGCCCTTAATTATCGGGTGAGTCATTTGTTGCCATAACACTGCTCTAAAGATAGTTGCCTGAAATTCTGAAAGTATGCATTCTTTTCCTTTGTATTTTGTGTTTACAGTGTTTGCATATTTTTTATCTCATTGTCTTAATTTGGAGCTTGTTGGAGATTCAGATTCAAACTTTATTGTCATTGTGCAGTGTACAGTACAGAGACAACGAAATGCAGTTATTATAAATGCAGATCAATTATTGGTTTATATCTTATGCATAAAAATGTGGAAATTACTTTTCATGTCTGTGCATTTATGCCAATAAATGAATTAACAGGACATTGGCCTTAAGCCAGAGACTTGTGTCATACAGAATCAGGCCCATGTCTAAATCAATCATTTTGCCCACGCAGGCATGCGATCTGTATCTTTCCAGGCCTTGTCCATTCAAGTGCCTGTTAAATGTCTCTTAAACTTAGTGATTATATTTAATACCACTACTCTTGGCAGTGAGTTCCAGATAACATGCACTCCGGATTTTAAAAACAAATTCCCTTAATCCATCCTCTCACTTGAAACCTAAGACGTCTTGTTTTTGATACCATGAGCAAAAGATTCTGACTCTCCACCCTGTCTCTGCATCTCATAATTTTATTTGCCTCTGCACATCACCTGCCTGTCCCCTTAACACCAAGGAAGACAAGCCTATCCTATCCAATCTCTCCCCTTTTACGAAAGACCACCACTCCAAGGAACATCCTGGTGGACCTCCTCTGCACCCTCTCCAGCGTGACCACATTCTTCCTGCAGTCCCAGTTTAAGCAGTTTAAGAAGGAACTGCAGATGCTGGAAAAATCAAAGGTAGACGAAAGTGCTGGAGAAACTCAGCGGGTGCAGCAGCTTCTATGGAGCGAAGGAAATAGGCAACGTTTCGGGCCGAAACCCTTCTTCAGACTGATGGAGAGTGGGAGGGGCATCCCCCCCCCCACCTCCCACCCACCCTTCAATCATGAAATCTACATCTGTTCTATTTATTTCCTTTAGTGATATATTTATTTCCCCTCTGAAATTTTAATTGCAACTTTAACTATCTAACTAGAAGCACTGAGTGTATTTTGAAATAAAGATGGTTGTGAATACCCAAGTAAGTATTTGAGTAGATGCCGATCGAGGTACTGAAGAAGGCAGGTTGTTGTCACATTAAATCAGTTCTTGTGAAATGGTATTCATAGCATTTGGTGAGTAACCTGCTGTGATGATGATTATTCTTACAGAAATGTAACTCAGTGAATTCCGTGGGAGGTAATTAGCAAAATAAAGGGAGGTGCTTGCATTTGTGACTCTTCTTCAGATGCAGACCATCTGAAGTGTTTCACAACCACTGAATTATATTGGCATGTAGTTCTGTTCCAGGTCCTATAAGGCCATATAGAAATCTGCCCCATCAAAGAAACTGAAATTAGTGACTCAATCATTCATTTTTTGTAGGAAATATTGTAAGCGTGTGGTAATTAATCTGTATCGGGGAGAACAAAAACGATTAATTCTGGAATTTGAACAAGGAAATTATGTGTGAGAAAGGCCATAGGCCAGTAATGCCCTCGTTGTGCTCATAAAATTATGTAATTCACATTTTGGTAACATTAAAGCTTGCATCTTGTGTGACCTGAAGCGCAACTTGGAGACCAAGGCGTTGATCATGTAGGGAGGAGCTCATAGAAATGTTGTGAGATATCTTGAGGTGAAGCATTACTCCAAGATTGTGAACAAGTTTCTTCAACCTCAGACAGTTGCCAAGTGAGAGCTGGAGACTGCTACTGGGGAGGAGTACCGCCCTAGTGTTGATTAAAGCAGTGGCTTTTATAAGTGACTTAGTTAGTGAAGGTTTTTGATTTTCGCTACTGGATGTTGGACTAGCTGTTTCATGTTGAAGACAGTGGAGGTGGCAGAAGACATGATGAGATAGTGTTGCCAAATGGTATGGGTAAGAACATGATGCCATGTTCTTGCTTGAAAGTACCAGTACCCACCTAATCCAGGAGAGATCCAATTCACC
The DNA here is from genome assembly GCF_028641065.1 of Leucoraja erinaceus. NCBI lineage: Eukaryota > Metazoa > Chordata > Chondrichthyes > Rajiformes > Rajidae > Leucoraja > Leucoraja erinaceus. The sequence goes on from NC_073397.1 coordinate 34,903,069, forward strand.
CAGAGAGTTGTGAATTTATGGAATTCCCTGCCACAGAGGGCAGTGGAGGCCAAGTCACTGGATGGTTTTAAGAGAGAGTTAGATAGAGCTCTAGGGGCTAGTGGAGTCAAGGGATATGGGGAGAAGGCAGGCACGGGTTATTGATAGGGGATGATCAGCCATGATCACAATGAATGGCGGTGCTGGCTCGAAGGGCCGAATGGCCTCCTCCTGCACCAATTTTCTATGTTTCCAACCCAGCAATGAATACAGGCCGTTCTGGGGTGACAAGGGATCTCTTCGTAACAACTGTCTGTTAACTGAAATTTCACCTCAAGTCAGACATGTCCATTTTCCATAGCTAACCATATCATGTTCTATAATTCTTTCATTTCATTGAATGATCAAGTTAGTACTACCCATAATTAAACTTATGCAATGTATATACCGTATCAAGTCATTGATGAATACCTAAACATTGTATTAGGGTTCTCGTTACTAACATGAGAAATGCATGGGAGAATTTGTGCAAAGTTGGATTTCCTTAAATCTGTTTGCTTGTAACTGAATTGGTTGTTAACCGTAACTACTCAAGGCTTTGTCCTTTGGATTTGACGTGTGATTACAGATCATTTTGTGGAACTGAAGCTGTGTGGGCTGAGAGAGGGTGATGGTATTAATGGGGACTAATGTATCAAAGCTGCTGATGTGGTTCAGCTGGTTCATATTCTTAGATATGGTGTGGGAAATGAAGACACAAAGAGCTAGACAGCTGAGATTATGAAAGTGCCATTGTTAAGCGAAATAGAGAAATGCTGCTTCTAGAGGTAAGGGGGAGGAAGAAGGGAATGGAAAACGGAGAAAGAGGAAACATAGAAACATAGAAATTAGGTGCAGGAGTAGGCCATTCGGCTCTTCGAGCCTGCACCGCCATTCAATATGATCATGGCTGATCATCCAACTCAGTATCCTGTACCTGCCTTCTGTCCATACCCTCTGATCCCCTTAGCCACAAGGGCCACATCTAACTCCCTCTTAAATATAGCCAATGAACTGGCCTCAACTACCCTCTGTGGCAGAGAGTTCCAGAGATTCACCACTCTCTGTGTGAAAAAAGTTCTTCTCATCTCGGTTTTAAAGGATTTCCCCCTTATCCTTAAGCTGTGACCCCTTGTCCTGGACTTCCCCAACATCGGGAACAATCTTCCTGCATCTAGTCTGTCAAACCCCTTAAGAATTTTGTAAGTTTCTATAAGAGCCCCTCTCATTCTTCTAAATTCTAGAGAGTATAAACCAAGTCTATCCAGTCTTTCTTCATAAGACAGTCCTGACATCCCAGGAATCAGTCTGGTGAACCGTCTCTGCACTCCCTCTATGGCAATAATGTCCTTCCTCAGATTTGGAGAGCAAAACTGTACGCAATACTCCAGGTGTGGTCTCACCAAGACCCTGTACAACTGCAGTAGAAGCTCCCTGCTCCTATACTCAAATCCTTGGTGGTGAGTGCTGACGGGAAGTGATCGAAGTCTGGTTTTATTTGTTGTTGACATTATGGAAGGTGTCAACGTTATGAGTTGGCACGGTCAGGAAGCTTTGAGGGAGAATTTGATGGGTGGTTATAGAGTTGGGGTGGAGGTGATGGAGGAAAATTGCCAAAATAGGTTGACGCAAGACCTTTTCCAGTGTACTTTTGTGTGGCTACAATGAGGTTCGGAGTAGGGTGAGACCCTTGGAGGAATCTGTACCAGTGAGGGCTACAAACGTCAGGTGGTCTGAATGGAGCAAGCAGTAGCAGTTATCGTCATGTTCAGCCAGATTTCTATCAAAGCCATGTTGCCAACTTTGGTGTGCACAACAAGATCATTTTTAGTTCCCTGCATATTTCAAAAACAGCAAGTTAGCCAACAGAATATTTCTTAACTTACTGTTTATTTCCAAGGGAGGTGGGGCGGGGGAGGAGAGAAGACGTGGACATTAGCATTTTTCCAATATATGCAAAGGTGCATGAAGTAAGTTCAGCGATGTTGGAAACCATGGTGCTGATCAGAGGTAGACAAAATTGCTGGAGAAACTCAGCGGGTGCAGCAGTATCTATGGAGCGAAGGAAATAGGCAACGTTTCGGGACGAAGCCCAAAGGAAATAGGCAACGTTTCGGGACGAAACCCAAAGGAAATAGGCAACGTTTCGGGTCGAAACCCGAAGGGTTTCGGGACGAAACGTTGCCTATTTCCTTCGCTCCATAGATGCTGCCGCACCCGCTGAGTTTCTCCAGCAATTTTGTCTACCTTCGATTTTCCAGCATCTGCACTTCCTTCTTGAACATGCTGATCAGATGTCTTTTTAATCAAGCATGAAATTAGTGGGGTTTTTTCGAAAGGAGATTCGTGTATAACATTGAAGACTGGAAAGACTGAACATTTTAACCTTTTTCTTTTGCTTTTCTCTCTCCCTGAGTAAACCCCACCTACTCCCACCCCACAACACTAAACTGTCATTTATTCCCCCCCTCCCCTCTTTTAACTCCCATCCATAAATTGTGGTGATTTAAGTGCTCCGGCATTAGCTGATAAAGTAGGCTGACCTTTCTCTAAGTTTTTGGCCGTAGGGTCATATGTGTTGTTGATCTAGGCCAGTGGTACTTAACCTGGGGGTCGTGACCCCCTATGGGGGTCATTTGGGGTTTTGCCGGGGGTCACGAAGGGGACACGTATAAAATTATAAAAGGACTGGACAAGCTAGATGCAGGAAAACCTGAATGGTTGAAGTTAAAGCGACGGACCTGAATGGTTTATGGTGTTAGTGATGAATCCAACATAGTGACTATTTCTGAATAATATTTATGACATTGTACAGGACGCTTCTCTTGGAAGGGTTGTAACAATCTTTCTAGCCTCTAATCCTCTTTCAGTGCGCTACCCCGAAATAACCTGTGGACTCATTGATTTGTGGCATAGTCGTGTAGTATGTGACAAGGTCCTTTGGCCTGCCACTTTACTAATTCTGTTTGGGGTTTTTTTCCCCTCCCCGCACTTCCATCAACTTTACTGCTAATCCACGCACCAAGGAACAAACTAGAGTGGCCAATTACACACATCTTTGGGAAAAGAGGAGCATTTGGGAAGCCCACACACTGTCAGGAAGTCTGTGCAAACTCCACACTGGCAGCACTGATGGTCAGGATTGCACTCTGGTCACTGGAGGGGAGGGGGAGGGGAGAACTATGAGTGTACCTCACTTCTTCTCTCCATATCTTCATCAACTTATTTGCCAAACGTTGTTCTGAGGATGTTAGCGATGCAGGACCTTCTAAAAGTGCTTTCTGATCCATTTTTGTGAGGTTAAAATATGACTTAATTATTAAATGGCGGACCAGTAAAGGTTGGAAATGTTTAAATTTGCTCGAGCTTAGTGGTGGCTGTTCAAGTATCCCAGATGTTTGCAGGACGTGTGTAGTCTCCAGCGGTGCTCTCTTGTTACTTATAGTATATCTACAGTTATTTCCTGTGTCTTTCATGATTACTGAATAAATTCTCTTTTCTTTTAGCTATAAAGGCGCGTCTGTGAAAGTTGAAGATTTGAATAAGACAATTACTCAGTCTGAAGTGTGAGTGATCTTTCAATGGTTAAAAATTTGGTGCAGTTAAGTTGGGGATATTCTTTAATTTTGTGTTCGGAGAACCTTGTTTAGTTATTGCCCTGTATTGGGTACAGTTTTGTATAAGATTTGCCTTGCCTTGTGGGTGGCACAGTGATGCAGTGAGTGGAACCATTGCCTCTCAGGTCCAGCGCCCAGGTTCATTCCTGACTTTCTGGATGAGGTTTTGCATGCTCTCCCTGTGACTGCGTGGGTTTTCCCCACATGCTCCAGTTACCCCTCTCACCTCAAAGACATGCTGGCTGGTAAATTGGCTGCTATGCAAGATTTGACATTAACCTAAGCAGGTAATTTTAATTTTTAAGAAAGAAATGCAGATGCTGGTAAAATCGAAGGGAGACAAAAATGCTGGTGAAAAACTCAGCAGGTGAGGCAGCATCTATGGAGCGAAGGAATAGGTGACGTTTCGGGTCGAGACCCTTCTTCAGACTGTCTGAAGAAGAGTCTCGACCCGAAACGTTACCTATTCCTTCGCAACCTACCCTTATTCAGACTGTCTAAAGAAGGGTCTCGACCCGAAACGTCACCTAATCCATCGCTCCAAAGATGCTGCCTCACCCGCTGAGTTCCTCCAGCATTTTTGTCTACCAGGTAATATTAATTGATAATTTTCATCCACATGTAATCTGGTCAAACTGTGGAAGATACATTTCTACCGTGTGTATGGGTTGGTGTTTTGGTAGACCAATATTTTGAGGAGCCACCTAAGGATTAGATTAGCTGAGAACGGGTGCTGTCTGTTGTGAAAATGTTAATTGTTAATCTTGTTAGGCAGAGACCTTCAGGGAAGAATGGCCAGGAAGCAGAGGGTGATGGAGGAAGGTTGTTTTTTAAACTGGAGGCTTGTGATGAGTGATGTTACAGGTGGACTGGGTTGTGTCACAGGGTGGTGAAGAAGACTTTTGGCATCCTGAGCCTTCAGTCAGGGCATTGATGCATTGCAGTTGTACAAGGTGGACAAGTCGTGTATTGAACATTTTCTTTTGTATGTTTATTATGTTTGTGTTTGCAGATCTGTTGTGTTGCTGCAAGTAACAATTTCATTGTCCATTTTGGTACAATAGGTGCAGGGGTAGGCCATTCAGCCCTTCGAGCCAGCATCGCCATTCAATGTGATCATGGCTGATCATCCACAATCAGTACCCCGTTCCTCCCTTCTCCCCATAACCCTTGACTCCGCTATCTTTAAGAGCACTACCTAACACTCTCATGAAAGCATCTAAAGAATTGGCCCCCGCTGCCTTCTGAGGCAGAGAATTCCACAGATTCACAACTCTCTGGGTGAAATGAAATACTCCTCATGCTTGAACTGTCAAACAATTAAACACACCTGATGCTTGAACTGTCTTGCGACAATGCTGTAAACTCTATTCTACCCTCTATCTTATGCTTTGTTCTACTTGAGTATGACTTGATTGTATTTATCTATAGCATTATCTGATAGAATATCATGCAAAACAAAGATTTATACGGTACCACTGTACATGACAATAATCAACCTAAACCTACTCCTAGTCTGGCACTGTTGTGCTGCATGTGTGCTACACTATATCTACAATATATCTAGATGTCACTGCAGGCACCCATTGAGTTACTAATGGTCTAATGGCAGTGGAAATAACTGGAAGAGTAAAAACATGAGCAATATGTGGGGCTGAACCAAAGGTGTGTTGCTTACATGGAAGAAAATAAAGAGATCACTGCAGAAAAGAAACTTTGAAGTATCACAAATAGAGAAATGTGACGTGGTTTATCAGAGAGGAAAAAACCCGTTAAATTTCAGACCACTGAATCACATGTTTTAAAAATCATCCACTTTCAATTTCATGTGTACTGCTATCAGAAACTGGAAACGGTGGCAAAGGATGCAAGAATAATGTCTTCATTTTCATCGTAAATTTGTTTTTGATTTCCATTTTGATTTATTGTTCTGTGGGTGTTTTCATTTAAGTTTGGGTCATTTGTGAGCGGAGCTTTGGATCTCTGTAATTCTTCCGCTGGTTTGATGTGGTACTCAATGCAATTTGCATCATTAGCCACCTAGCTGTTCATTAAAAGTATTTTCTCCTCATCCAGAATTGTAGATCCACCTGCACAGTTCCTTCTGGCCTTCTCTCAATCTATGAATTGCTACCTGCTGATGGGGGCATTGAATGCCTTGGTTTTTCCACTCCCCTCACTAACTCTAAACTACTGCCCCTGGAACTCGCAATATTCTTCTCACTGAGAACCTATCCTGACATTGAGTCTGAAGAAGGGTCTCGACCTGAAACGTTGCCCATTTCATTCGCTCCATAGATGCTGCCTCACCCGCTGATTTCCTCCAGCATTTTTGTCTACTCTGACATTCTTATCATTCTACAAGGGTGGTGCTGTTCTATGCTGGCGATCTCTCTACGACCTTGCAGAAGTCAAACATCAGATTTAGGAGACATTCTTGTACCTCCCTCTGATTGCCCACCCCCCCCCCCCCCCCCCCCCCCTCCCCCACCCATCCTCTCCCAAAGGTTGAATATTAGGCTTTTGTCTCACATTATTGTTTCGTTTTCAAAGATGCAGCAAGGAAACGGGTTCTTTGGCCCACCGAGTCCATGCTGGCCATCCATCACCTGTTCACAGTAGTTCTTCTTTATCTTACTTTCTCATCCACACCTGACACGCTCGGGCCTATTAACCCAATAACCTTCACATCTTTGCAATGTGGGAGTAGACCAAAGCACCTGGAGGAAACTCACGGAGAATGTGCTAATTCTGCGCGGACCGCACCCAAGATCAGGATCACTGTTGGGCAGCATCTGTGTCGCTGTGTTGCTTGGGTTAATGGGCCAACATTTATTGACCTAATTTTCTTAGGAGATCTTCTCTCCACATCTTCCAACCTTGCAGTGCCCCTGGTCATCTCTTGCCCTAGATCCAGAAGCAGGTCTGACCAGGCAGGCCCACTGCACTTAGTTCTTCCTGCATTGACTCATCCTCCCCCACTCCCCCCTGTTCCAGTTCCGACCTGCTAATATCCATGGACCCAATTCTGGAGCTGAGATATTAACTGTAATCGCACATATTCTTTCAGCTCCTTATGCCCCATATTGTGTAGTTTCTAGGAGCACTTGTGTAGGAAGGAACTGCAGATGCTGGTTTGTACTGAAGATGGACACAAAATGCTGGAGTGACTCAGGGCCAGGCAGCATCTCTGGAGAAAGGAAGTAGGTGATTTTTCGGGTGGGAACTCTTCTCCAGAGATGCTGCCTGACTCGTTGAGTTACTCCAGCATTTTGAGTCTATCTCCCAGAAGCACCTCTTGGTTTCATGTCATATCTGTTTAGAGTACAACTACCAGTCCAGACTTACTCCTTCTCCTCCAGATCACTCACAAAGGTTTCTCAGCTTAGTATAATGTCCGAGCTCTTCCCATAAATGAACTGTATGGTATTGAGAGCGAAGAAAACGTTATGGAAATGATTTTTTATTAGAGGCTAATTAATGTAATATTCAGCTTGAAATTACATTAACTTTAAAAAATAGCTGTGATATTGGACAGGGATGTTTATCCTGAACTCTAGGTGAAAGGCTTGGGAATTGTGTGATGTTTTCAGGCTTTTCCTTCTGTTATTCCCACATCCAGTTAATTTAACAGTAAAATGATCTAAGGCGCTTGCCAAATGTTCTGGTCTTGTGCTGTATGAATCATTTACCTGATTGGATCATTTTGTATGAAAACTCCAATTGAAATATTCTGTTGACGAGTTTTAATCCTTGGGTGTGGTGCATAGTTCTGTTGTCAGCTGGTGCTTTGAGAATTGTTCGTTCATTTGCTGATGGCTCTGAGCAAGCTTCAGCTGAACATTGCACAGTTTAGATCAGTCTGAAGAAGGGTCTCGACCCAAAACGTCACCCATTCTCTCCAGCGATGCTGCATGTCCCACTGAGTTACTGCAGCATTTTGTGCCTACCTTCGATTTAAACCAACATCTGCAGTTCTTTCCTACACATTGCAGTATTTAGTTTAGAGATACAGTGCGGAAACAGGTCCTTTGACCCACTGTGTCCGCTCTGACCAGCGATCCCCGCACATTAACACTATCCTACACACTCGAGGGCCAATTTGCACTTACACCAAGCCAATATGCACTTACATACCTGTACGTCTTTGGAGTGTAGGAGGAAACTGAAGATCTTGGAGAAAACCCACACAGTCGTGGGGAGAACGTACAAACTCCGTACAGACAGCAGCAGTAGTCGGGATGGAACCCGGGTCTCTGGCGCTGTAAGGCAGCAACTCTACTGCTGCGCCACCCGTGGCTACCCACAGTGGAACTCCATGAATCTTCATCTTTTCACTTTAGAAAGCTTGACAAAATTGAAAGATTTGTTGAAGTCCTTTTGAAATGTGGAAACTTTAGACATGCGTTTTGCTAGATGAAAAATCCAGCAAAACTGCGTTGAATTGTGTAATATTGGATAATTTTGAAAAAAAAACTTGGTGTTACATCGAAGTGGCTTCCACCGGATATTGTTCAATCAAAACTTACTGTAGCCCACTGAATTACTGCACAAAGGCATCAGATAATAAAACCATGATTCGGTTAGTGATTTGGGACAAAATGTAATACATTCATTTCACTGCGCCTTCGGGTGCATGTGACGAATAAATTTGACTTTGACTTTAAATCTATTCTGTTACTTGGCCTGACCGTTCTTGAATGTTGCATTTACTTTTTCTTGAATGTTTGCCTTATTTATTTAAGCTTTAGATGTTTCTATTTTGTCAGATATTCCCTGTTTTTACTTTTGTTTTAAGATGCTCTGAGTTTGCGTCTTTGTTCCTATTTCCTTGTGACTAGGCCACAGTTTTTATTTGATAGTGCTTCTGCCAATTGCCTTGATCTGTTGCTACTGTTTACAGACATTGTACAGTTTTTGAATTATTGCCAGATTGTAATTTAAGTTTGGCTGGTGAATTACCCGGCCCCTTGTGAGTGTTGGCTGCCATTGTGTTATGTGAGGTGAAGTAGGCCAGGACATGTCTGCTTCCTGATGGGCATGTGTGATTCTTTAATACTTCCTCAGTCAGTACAAATTGGTACTGTCCCAACAGCATGTTCAGGTGAGGAGCTGGTGACATCTGTTGATGCGAAGAAAACCCTGAAATGGATAACAAAGAACGAGGTAATCAGCAAAGAAAATGAGGTTCCTGATCTGAAACATCACCTATCCATGTCCTCCTGAGATGTTGCCTGACCCGCTGAGTTACTCCAGCAAGTAGGACCCATCTATGTCCTCCTGAGATGATGCCTGACCCACTGAGTTACTCCAGCACTTTGTCTTTCATTTTTTTTCTCTTGAAATGGGTGTGTTTAATGCTTGCTTGGAAATAGAATTCCAATTCTTTATGCTTCCGTTCCTCAGCCTGGTTTTCGTTTTGAGTCTGTTTGTGTGTAGGAGAGTTGTGATTTTTATTTAGTTTTCATTTAAAATATTTCAAACAACAGTATTATGTATGTAAGGGTTTGCACTTTTAGTTCGTCATAAGTTTCATCCGAGAGTGCTGGACAATAATTTACAAAACATTTTAATTCACCCAGGCTTGAGAATGAATCAATAATTGTAATCTGCTTTTTTTTTTTTGTTGCCTACTTTCGGCTTGACAAATTGTCTCCATTTGTCATCTTGTCTAGTTATCTCATCATTGACGCCATGTGTGTAGCCACAATAAAGTTTCTAATCCACTCTTTTTTACATGGGCATTGGTAGGTAGGGACATTGTAGGGTTTATTTTGCGATTTCTTTGTATTCTGCAATGTTTAGCAGGTTTGATGATGTGATTAAACTAGATGTCAATAAACTAATCTTTATTTTTTTAAACACAGTTACAAGAAGACTCAAGCGACACTTTCTACAGCTGGATCCAAGACTTCGAGCGCCATATCTAGTGTTGGGTCAGTGCTGAGTAGGACGCTGGGTGAAATCAAGTAAGTTTGTTCTTGAAAGACTCTTGCACTTCAAAAAATTGTGATGCAGGCATTAAATTCAATTAGTGGCTCTTTAAATTATCTCATTATCTCTGTTAGTAATGAATCTTTAATCATTTACAATTTTCATGTTGTTTTGGTGTTTTTTCTTGAATTTGGTGAAACCTGGTAAAAATCCATCTTGCAGAAAAAAGTCTTCAAAATAATTTTGGCTCTCTCTCTTCCCCTGGAATAAATGATGCAATTGCAAAAATATTGGTATAGAACCAATCCACCATCACCTGACTTGCTTGTTCAACGTAATTATGCATCCAGTGTTTTAAATGAGCAGGGCAATGTAAAATGCCGATATTCTGATTATTGACAGTAAAAAAAGATATTGGCTAAATACACATGAAATTCATTTTAAAATCGGTCTATTGACATTAGGGTTAATTTTATCTGTTGCTGTTGAACTTTATTGTTGAGTTTTTAATGTTTAATGTTATTTTGTGGGGACTGTTAATATTCTCACCGCATATATCCCTACGTTGATATGTAGGAAAGAACTGCAGATTCTGGTTTAAATCGAAGGTAGACACAAAATGCTGGAGTATGAAGAAGGGTCTCGACCCGAAACATCACCCATTCCTTCTCTCCAGAGATGCTGCCTGTCCCGCTGAGTTACTCCAGCATTTTGTGTCTCCCAACTGTGATACTCTTAGTATTTGGGAACAATCTTGGCTGTGACTCCATGCTTTAATTATCCAAATGTCCCTTATAGAAATTGTACCTATATGGACAACATTTTATTTAATGGTGATTGATTGGACCCCAGTGTTGATGAAGGAATTGCATGCTAATCTTTAATTTAGTCGCCAACCTTGCATAGTTTTATCAAAGGCGCAAAATCATCATGACAATTAGATGGCATTTACTGTTAACTAATTGGGCTAGATGATTTTTTTTCTTGAATTTCAAAAACCAACGTTTTAATTCTCTACTGTTTAGAGCGTCAAATGTTGCATGTTGTGTCTAGGTTTCCTGCATTTCGTAATCTAACATCAGCTTCATTTTGCTATGAACTAGCTAATCAAACAAGTAATCTGCTGTGCTGTCACTCGCTTTATTAGTATGAAACTAAACTGCTGGACTAAGGTACAGAATATTTTTCTGTCGTGAAATGTGAACCTTGTATTGACAGGTAAGTATCATTTTAGCCTCTCTTCACATCAGTTACAGCATTACAGCGCCAACATCTGGTTTAATTGCAATCAGTCACAGTGAACTGAACCAGAAACATAATTTGAGATTTCTTCATATTGGACACAGTGAATAACATAGCCCATTTGACCACTTGATTTTTTTTTTACATCATTAATTTTATAAATGTTATGCAATGGGGTACAGACATGCAAATGTACAGACATGCATTAGTGCAGTATTAACAAGAGGCAATTTTTAATATCAATTTGGCTAATACTTAATGTAAACAAGAGTGCTTTGTTTCGCTCATTTTTCTGTGCAGTTCCCATGTTCATAAGGTGCTGAATTGTCTTTTGTGACCCATTTGACAAAGTATTTCAGCATCCTTCATATGTTCTGCCAGAGATTTTGTTTGCTCCCCCTCTCACAAAGCAACTATTTTGGAAACCAGTTGTTTTTTGTGCTATTCATAGAAACATAGAAAAATAGGTGCAGGAGTAGGCCGTTAAGTCCTTCGAACCAGCACCGCCATTCAATATGATCATGGCTGATCATCTAAAATCAGAACTCCGTTCCTGCTTTTTCCCCCATATCCCTTGATTCCTTTAGTCCTAAGAGGTAAATCTAACTCTCTCTTGAAAACATCCAGTGAATTGGCCCCACTGCCTTCTGTGGCAGAGAATTCCACAGATTCACAACTATCTGGGTGAAGAAGTTTTTTTTCTCATCTCAGTCCTAAATGGCCTATTCTTAAACTGTGTCCCCTAGTTCTGGACTCACCCAACATCGGGAACACTTTTCCTGCATCTAGCCTGTCCAATTGTTAAGAATTTTATGTTTCTTTCAGAACCCCTCTCATCCTAAATTCCGATACAAGCTCAGTCGGCCTATTCTTTCATCATATGTCAGTCTTGCCATCCCAGGAATTAACCTATGGCGAACCTATGCTGCACTCCCTCATTAGCAATAATGTCTTTCCACAAAATAGGAGACCAAAATTGCACACAATACTCCAGGTGCGATCTTACCAGGGCCCTGAACAACTGCAGGGTCCTACTTGCTCCTAAACTCAAATCCTTGCTATGAAGGCCAACATGCCCTTAGCTTTCTTCACTGCCTGCTGTACCTGCAAGTTTACTTTAAGTGACTGATGTACAAACACACCCAGGTCTCGTTGCACCTCCCCTTTTCCTAATCTAACACCATTCAGATAATAATCTGCCTTCCTGTTCTTGCTACCAAAGTGGATAGCCTCACATTTATCCACATTATATTGCATCTGCCCACTCACCAAGTCACCCTGCAGCCTCATGGCATCCTCCTCGCAGCTCACACTGCCACCCAGCTTTGTATCATCCGCAAACTTGGAGATGTCACATTTAATTCCCTCAACTAAATCATTAATATATTTTGTAAATAACTGGGGTCCAAGCACCAAGCTTTGCGGCACACCACTAGTCACAGCCTGCCTTTCTAAAAATGACCTGTTAATACCTACTCTTTGCTTCCTGTCTGCCAACCAGTTCTCTATCCATGTCAATACCCTACCCACGATACCATGTGCTCTAATTTTGCACACTATCCTCTTGCGTGGAACCTTGTCAAAGGCTTTTTGAAAGTCAAGTTACACCACATCCACTGGCTCTCCCTTATCCATTCTACTTGTTACATCCTCAAAAAATTCCAGAAGCTTAATCAAGCATGATTTCCTCTTCATCAGTCCATGCTGACTTTGGACCGATCCTGTCACTGCTTTCCAAATGTTCTGCTATAACGTTTTTAATAATAGACTCAAGCATCTTCCCCTCTACCTATGCAAGGCTAACTGAAGAAGGGTTTCGGCCCGAAACGTTGCCTATTTCCTTCGCTCCATAGATGCTGCTGCACCCGCTGAGTTTCTCCAGCCTTTTTGTGTAACCTATGTAAGGCTAACTAACTGGTCTATAATTCCCTGTTTTCTCTCTCTCTCTCTCCTTTCTTAAAAAGTGGAGTTACATTGGCTACCCTCCAGTCCACAGGAACTGATCAAGAGTCGAGAGAACATTGGAAAATGATCACCAATGCATCCACGATTTCTAAGGCCAGCTCCTTGAGTACTCTGGGATGCAGACGACCAGGCCCTGGGGATTTATCTTCCTTCGATCCCAACATTTCCTGACCAATGTGGATTCCCTTCGGTCCCATCGTATTTCTGGGAGATTGTTTGTGTCGTAGTGAAGACAGAGCCAAAGTACTTGTTTAACTGTTCTGCCATTTCCTTGTTCCCCCAATATCAATTCACCTCCCCCTGGTCTTCCACTACCACACCCTAACATTAAAACTTGAAAATGTGCTTGACTTTTTGAATAAAAACATCTAATTTCATTATGAATTCCAAATAGAGACCAAGATTTATTTGTTAGAAATAGAAGATCCAATCATGTGAATAGAGTCTAGAATGCTGCGGCTTTCAAAACCATCCTGCATGCTTCTTGTGTTGTGTGTTGGAAGGAACTGCAGATGCTGGTTTAAACCAAAGATGGACACAAAATGCTGGAGTAACTCGGCAGGACAGCCAGCGTCTCTGGTGAGAAGGCATGGGTGATGTTTCAGGTTGAGACCCTCTGAAGAAATGTCACATATTCCTTCTCTCCAGAGATGCTGCCTGTCCCCGCTGAGTTACTCCAGCATTTTGTGCTTCTTGCTGTGTTGTGCTTATGCATGTTAAAATTTGCATTTAGATTTTTGAATTTTGTTTGGAATTGAGTAGTTGCATGTCTTTACTTTAGTGTATTCTAGATGTGCTGATTTTTGATTTTTTGTTGTTAACTAATTTTCTTTTTAGGCACATCAAAAAAAAAAGTTGTTCCTTTGTCTCAATGTTGAACATTTTCCAAACACAGGACCAGGGTCATTTTTTTTTTTTTTTAATATTTAAGATTGAGGGAGATTTCTCAGAAGCAGCTATGATGTATTGTTTTAATTTAGTTTTAGTTTTAGAGATAAAGCGTGGAAACAGGCCCTTCGGCCCACCGGGTCAGCACCAGCCAGTGATCCCCGCACATTAACACTATCCTACACCCACTAGGGACAATTCTTATCATATTTACCAAGCCAATTAACCTACAAACCTGTACGTCTTTGGAGTGTGGGAGGAAACTGAAGATCTCGGGGAGAACCCACAGGGAGAACGTACAAACTCCGTACAGACAGCACCCATAGTCAGGATCAAACCTGGGTCTCCGGCGCTGCATTCGCTATAAGGCAGCAACTCTACTGCTGCGCCACCGTCACCGCCCAAAGTGCTGGACAAATATTGGGAAAGCTGTAAAATATTAACTTGGCTCTTTGCATACAATGTTGTATTGTTGTAGAGCTTGAATTTCAAGCTTTTATTACTAGATATTTGAATGAATGGAAGGGAAGGAGTTGAAACAAGCTTGGTACTCGGATGCTGTCTATCCCCAACATTGGATATGAGAAGAGATGGGTGGAAATGCGTCAGTGTGAGGAGCAGAGCCTCTTCAAACAGGACTTTCCTGGCAGCGAATTAGACATAGTCATTCGGTGTGGAACCAGGCCCTGCAGCCCAACTTGGACACACTGAACAAAGAGTCCCATCTACACTAGTTCCACTTGCCTGAGTTAGGCCCAATACCCTCCAAACCTGTTAAACCATAATTAAGCAGTAATTGCAAAGGGCATTTGTCCCTTGCCGTTGCGATACAGGTGCAGGGCTAAATGTCTTTCTTTGTAGATACGCATTTCTGAAATGTATCCTTATTTTCTTCAGAGGGAGGTGGTTGCTATTTAACCAATTGAGTTAATGCCAGCTCTCAGCACAGACTTACCAATTAGATTTCCCTTACTTATTTCCTTGTAACCCATTATTACCTCCCATTGCTGTCAACTCCACCCGGATTTTCCGCCCACTCAACCTGCAATGGAGATAATTTACTGTGAACAATTAACCTGGGGTGTGCGAGGCAATCCGAGCACCTGGGACAAGCCCAACTGGTCACAGGCAAAACATGCAAACGCTGCAAAACTCGCCTGGTGGTCAGGATTGAACTTGGTTTACTGTAGAGATACTGTAGCATGGAAACGGGGCCCTTTGGCCCACTGAGTCCATGCCGATCAGCAATCGCCCTATTCACGAACGTTATTCGTCCGAGAAAACGCCCGTGGTCACAGGGAGAATGTAGGATGGAACCTGGGTCTCTGGCGCTGTAAGGCAGCAACTCAACCGCTGCATCACTGTGCTGCCCTGTTAGGAAGGAAGCAGACCCTGTTACAGCACCAACTGTTAACTACACCTTCACTGTGACATTCAGTCTTTTGCATCGAGGACAGTCACAAAATACACACTGTACCGTCTGTTTTTGTAATTTAGTCCCATGTTACTTTATTTTGTGTTTCCAGCCACTGCAGCTTTTACCCATTTATTTGTCAAACTCTTGAGTTGTTGCCATGAATTTTGCTATTATCACCATGTGACTTCACTGATTTCATGGGCCTCTCTGCATTCTGCTGTAATTGCTTCCAATCTCCGTTAAAACACTTAAGCAAGACTGTTTCCTTTCTTTCTCTTAAGTTGGAAACGTACCAGTCAGCCTTCACTTCAATAATTAATTCCCTTCCTTCAAAATTGATTGTTTGCATCTATTGTAAAACAATCTTACAACATGTTCAGAGGCCAATTAGCCTTCAAACAGCATGTCTGTGGGATGTGGGAGGAAACTGGACCTCAGTCATTTCATCTCACCGCTCCCTTCCGGCAGAAGGTACAGAAGCTTGAAAGCGGACACCACCATACTCAGGAACAGCTTCTTCCCCTCTTTTATCAGGCTTCTGAACTGCCCTTCTATAAGCTAATTCACCTCTACCCCATTGCGAACATTGGTCTGTGGAACTGATCCATTCTGCATTTCCCCTTTGCTCCACCTGCTGTACTTGAGTCTGTCCTGTTTGTATTCATGTATGGTATCTGATCTGTTTGGATAGCACGCAAAACAAAGCTTTCCACTGTACTTCAATACACCAATCAGTAATAAATGTAAACATGGTCACGGGGAGACCATGCAAACTGCACACAGACAGGACCCAAGGTCGGGATCAAACCCAGGTCTCTGGGGCTGTGAAGCAGCGGCTCTACCAGCTGCACCACTCTGTTGCCCGAGCTGAGCCACTGGGCACTGTACTGAGCCGCAACTCTTGACTCCCTGGGAATCTCTAAGCCATGACCACTCCGAGCAAAGGACGCACATTTTTGGAGGGAATGAGAACCTGGAACGCCTGCTTTGGGAGCAGCAGAAAGTGCCTATCAACTCAAACGACCCATCTGCCTGCCCCGTCAGATATCTCTTGTTCAATCAGTGCAAGAGCCTGTGATTCTTGCATTAGAAAACGTAGAAAACATAGACAATAGGTGCTGGGGGAGGCCATTTGGCCCTTTGAGCCATCACCGCCATTCATTGTGATCATGGCTGATCATCCACAATCTGTAGCCCCTGCCTGCCTTCTCCCCATATCCCTTGATTCCACTAGCCCCTAGAGCTCTATCTAACTCTCTTTTAAATTCATCCAGTGACTTGGCCTCCACTGCCTTCTGTGGCAGGGAATTCCATAAATTCACAACACTCTGTGTGAAAACGTTTTTTCTCATCTCAGTTTTAAATGGCCTCCCCTTTATTCTTAGACTGTGGGCCCTGGTTCTGGATCCCCAATATTGGGAACATTTTTCCTGCATCTAGCTTGTCCAGTCCTTTTATAATTTTATATGTTTCTATAAGATCCCTTTAAATTCTTCTAAATTCCAGTGAATACAAGCCTAGTCTTTCCAATCTTTCCTATGACAGTCTCACCATCCCGGGAATTAACCTGGTGAACCTACTCTGCACTGCCTCAATAGCAAGGATGTCATTCCTCAAGGAGAGGAGACCAGAACTACACGCAGTACTCCAGATGTGGTCACAATAGGGCCGTGTAAAACTGCAGAAGGACCTCCTATACTCAAATCCTCTCATTATGAAGGCCAACATGCCATTAGCTTTCTTCACTGGTCTGGTTAGCTAAAACCCAGAGCCTAACCAACTCTTGCTCAAAGATGGCAAACAGCTAGATAGTTTATGATATGTTTGCAAAGAATTTATAAATCCTAGTATTTTTGTCTTGACTCAGAAATACGTTCTCTCATATTAGTCCATTGTGTTCAGTTTGTATTACATTTTTTCTCTTTTTACAGGGAGTTATAATAATTCGGATATCATTTAATATTTGGATGTGTCTGTCGGATTTATTGCTTTGTGTCCATGTTTTGGAGTGTACTTCTAATCTATTTTTCATTCCATTGTTTTTCAAATGAACCACTTCCGAGAGTACATTTGTATACTTGAGTGCGATTTGTGATTTCCAAAAGCGGACTTTGTAATTAGTTCACAGCCCAAGATCTTTTGCCTGGAAATGCTCAGTATGGCTTGTTACATAGTTTTGGGTATTCTTTCCTGATGTTTAATTATTTTGAAATAGCACTTTAGAATCATTTGCAATGACACTTTGACTATCATCATCATGCTAGTCATCGGATGATTCTGTTGCTCTTCCATGAAGCAAGCTGGTGATATTTTATTGGCCTGGATTATCTCTGTTCTGGCTGACCTATCTTTCCTTTCTGTTATTGCCTTATTTCAGGTCTCACCCTTTTTCTCAGTCCTTTAGGTAAGATAAATGTGTCGCCTTCATCTCGGACATAGTTGAACATTTGACGGGGATTTCTGTGTTTGTGAAATTGCTTGATCACAGGCCTTGATTTGGCAGATTCAATTCCTGTTCAAAAGTGCATTCACACCACATCTGTGGCTGTCGTGTGAAGTGGTGTTGAGCAGTAAAAGGTGTTGAAGGCCATAAATTCAGTCTAAATTTGATTCCACACTGGAGCATAAAAATGCGAAGTGGTAGTTCGGTTTTTTCACAGCTCTGGCTATTCTGTTTCTGAACACAGTTCCCCCGCCTTTGATCTCTGTCCCTTGTTAAACTGGATTACAAAGTCATTCTTAGTCTAGACTACCTGGCGTGTTTTTGGAAGAGTTTGATTGAATGGCGGAGTAGACTTGATGGGCCGAATGGTCTAATTCTGCTCCTGTCGCTTATGATGGGGTGAAGGGCTGAATGGAGGGTGAAGTGTATTAGTAACTGACCTCCAGCCTTGTGCACTGCTCTTGATAATCTTACGCAGATTTAAGTTGTGTAAATTTATCAAAAGCCAATCAAAGAAATGGGGGATTCCCTGAAGGCGCAACTCTTCTGACATATTCAGATGGAGCCTGCTGCTGAAGTTGGTGTTGGGTTTGGGCCCCAGTGAACAGTCAAGTTAGCACTGCTCAAAGTTGACAATCTGGCTGTATTAATGATATCACCCCCCAGACACAATTGCTGCCCACGGCATAATGATTTGTAGCTGATGATTCATGGCTGTGTATATTCAAAGGTGATTATAAACACACCTATTGTAAGCCAGTTCCTCAGAGTGTGAGAACTGATGGACATCCCAGTGCTCATGCACTGTCTTCAGGCTCAGGAACAGTTCCTGATGCAGGTCCACCACTGATTTTCCGGCACCTCCTTTAATCCGGCCAAAATTATGCAAGCATTGCGTGTGGCTCACACTCTTTGGGGACCCGTGTCTCCATCTGAAAATACTTAAATCTTTGCTTTGTTGATCGTTAATTCTTTATTCAAGTTTCTAGCAGTCCATGGAGCTCCAGAGACAAGGGAGGAGTATAATTAGTGGGTCAGAGGTGTCCTGTTGGATTATTATTACATGACTTCTGTTAGTCTGGCATAACGGGTAATCTAGCAAGGCTCTGGAACCAAGGGTGCTGAAAAATTGATGGTGGGCCTGTACCCGTGCAATAGGTTTGGGACATGAGGAGAACTTGGTGTTTGTCAATCATTTACATTCATCATTCATTCATTCCCTGTATATTTGAACATTAATTAATTTGAAGATTGTAAACTTCTATTAAACTTCTTGTTGGTTGTAAGCCCGTGTTTACCTAGCTATTTAATTTGCTCTCTAATGGTTGATGTTGAAAAACTAATGTTTTGCTCTGTGTAACAATCTATCATGCCCTTTGGGCGAACTCAACTTTTTAACTTGAGCTATTTTTCCCTTTCTTAATGCTTCCAAGTAGCAGTTACTCCATACGTCATTCAATAAGCATGCCTGCCATGAGGTAATGTATTATTACACTAAAACTCGTTTTCCTTTGTGAAGTTACTACATTTCTGCTTGCACCTCTTGTCCAGGAGGTCACCTTTTGATTCCCCTCCCAAGTTTAGTGCTGCATTTTCAGGGCTCATTGTTTTGGTGCAGTTGTACAGTTTCAAGATTTGTGTACGATGTATTCTAGCGAAGGCCTCGAGATGGCTCTGGATCAGGAGCGAAGGTTCACGAGGAGAGCGAATGCCACCTGAACACGAGTCGGGGTCTGATCAACCACGGCTGGGTCGCCTGGGTGAGGGTGTCTGATGTTGAAAGACTCGAAACACCCAATGACCCCAGGCTACATCACACTGATGATGTGTTCAGGAGCATCAAGAGATGTATTTTTATCAATAATATTTAGAGAGAGATACGTTTCCACATTCTGTGGCTCTGACCTGTTGAATCGTCTGTAGATGTGTGTGTGTGTGTGCTTAATTATGACGCATTCAAACGTTTCCTCTTGTTCTTAATTTCAGGGAATCGCCTACCTTCAAATCATTTGAAGAAAGCGTTGGAAATCTAAAGGTACGATAAGAAATCTCAAATCCCAGCCACATTGTTTTAAAAAAAACACTGCTCATTGGAAAGCAAAATCAGGTTTTTAGAAATGGATTCACACTTAAAGCAGTTTGATTTTTTTTTTTTTACACACTGCAGCAAAAAGCTATTCTCACCCAGAAAACTTAACGAAGTGTAACCAAATTGTGGGTTCTAATTGACCATGTGGCCCTTGATGATAATTAACAAAGCTTTCCATGAAGTGTTGAGTGAGTTTTCAATCCATGTTCTATCCCGCAAATACCAATGGCAAAGTGGTTGAGGAGGAACTGCAGATGCTGGAAAATCGAAGGTAGACAAAAATGCTGGTCTCATGCTGCCTCACCCACTGAGTTTCTCCAGTATTTTTGTCTCCTTTAATTGCAAAGTGGCCGTGTTAGCGCATTAAATGGCGCAGCACGGTGGCACAGTGGTAGAGTTGCTGCTTGCAGCACCAGAGACTCGGGTCGATCCTGTCTGTGTGGAGTTTGCACGTTTTCCCAGTGACCATGTGGGTTTTCTCCAGCTACTCCGGTTTCCTCCCACACTCTAAAGATCAATGGTTTGTAGGTTAATTAGCTTTGCTAAAATTGTAAATTGTCCCTAGTGTGTAGGATACAGTTTATGTATGGGGTGATCGTTGGTCGGCACGGACTCGGTGGGCTGAAGGGCCTCTTTCCATGCTGTATCTCTGAAGTCTAAAAGGTAATTTACAATGATGGTCAATAATATTCTTAAAACACTTCATGGTCTGGGCCACAAATTAATAAAACAAATTTGGGAATCCCTGGGAATTTGAAACAATATTTATGTTCATTAATTCAAATTAGCATCAGATATCACCCTTTTTTGAGGGATTTTTATCCAATATTTTAGTAACTAAATTCAATGTTGAAGTGAAAGTTGCACAGAACTGGATTTTAGTGTTCTTCTGCTGAATCTCAATGCAAGTTATCGAACGGCCCTCGAAGGGACCATTGGCAATATATTTAAGGTGGGAATAGTCTAAGTAAAATGTTCAAGAGCTCTTTCTTACTGTGTACTGAGACTCTATCTTAATGGTAATTTTATGTTGCATGGAATTTGTAATGTTTGTTGTTCTACCCTTGGCTACAACCCCGACCTACATCACGCCTCTAACAGTCATCGCACAAGGATTTTTCCTATTGAAGGTTAACCCGTTATGCAGCGATGCTTAACATCAACTACTTGTACTGCTACTTAAAGCTGGCTAAACCGTCGAATCCTCAAAATCCATACATGCACCTACCGTATTGTTCATGTATTTTGACTGCTTGTATTACTAATTTGAGCTCACTAATACGTAGAATTCTCCAGTTCATACTTGTATCTATACTTGTATCATAGGTATCTATAATATGAGGATGTTGCCAGGACTTGTGGGACTGAGCTATAGGGAGAGGTTGAGTAGACTGGGACTCTATTCCTTGGGGCGCAGGAGGATGAGGGGTGATCGTATGGAGGTGTACAAAATAATGAGGGGAATAGATCGGGGGAATAGATACAGAGTCTCTCTTGATTAAGGTGAGGGATGAAAGATTTAATAGGAATCTGAGGGGTAACTTTTTCACACAACGGGTGGTGGATGTATGGAAGGAGCTGCTGGAGGAGGTAGATGAGGCAGGGACTATCGCGACGTTTAAGAAACATTTAGACAGGTTCATGGTTGGGACAGGTTCAGAGGGATATATGGGTCAAACACAGGCAGGTGGGACTCGGGTGAATGGGACATGTTGGCCGGTGCGGGCAAGTTGGGCCGAAGGGCCTGTTTCCACCTTGTAAGACTCTTACGATTCTAGTGTTGTCACAACACTCTTTAAGAGTTTTGCTTTGCCTTAACTCAGTGGAGTCCATAAATGAAATTGCACCAGGGTATTTACACCATACTTACAATTATTTTTCTGACCGAAATTGAAACGACTTAGAGAATTAATTGATTCGCAGGTTGAGTGGCTGAGCTGCTTCTGGCCTAGGAAAACGTGGGATACGGGGAGAAAGCAGGAACGGGGTACTTATTTTGGATGATCAGCCATGATCATATTTAATGGCGGTGCTGGCTCAAATGGCCGAATGGCCTGCTCCTGCACATATGGCCTGCTCGCTCCACATATTTGCTATGTTTCTACGTAGGAAAGATGGTGTCAATTGGAGACACTTGCTCTGTGGCTAAGATTTAAAGCATGCTGGATGATTCTGAGAATTTAATGCTCTTGCTCTGGGTAAATGAGGATAAACCCAAAAGATAAATACAAGTGGAATTGCCTGGAATGCTTAACACTGCATTTTATGCTGCTTCTGGCTGGAAAACTCTGTAACCTTTCATGAGCATCAAGAGGAGAGTTGATGTACGACAGGCTTGAAAAGGAGAAGGATTGATTTTTAACTTGTGTCAATAGAAATTATATTTGAAGAGTATTCCATATTTCGAAGAGCTCAATGCAACCAGAACACTATATTCCTGGTCAGACATAGATTGAAACAAGATATTAATCTTGCATTTCTACTTTTTTAAACTATCTGTGAATAGTTTTGTATAAAAGCCATTTCCGTTGCACATGTGATATGAATGATGGATTCTTCTGAATGGATTTTTTGAAGTTAGTTTTCATTCTTGGATGACATTGCAATGCCTATATTTGTTTCCTCGGTAGTAACAGTTGAGTTTTTCTGTGTTTGCAGTTATTTAACAAGCAAAACTTAGCCAGTATTTTGAAGAAAAACAGGAAAAAATGAGAGGGTGAGTTAATTATTCGTATCGGTTAGATTAATAGTGACAGACACTGAGCATTGGGTCCAGGCACACAGAATATGATTCATTCTCAGCAAAGATCTGAGAGTTCACACAATGTTATGTTTTTTTTGCTCCGTTTAAAACCTCCATTTTTGGAACAAGTATAATCTTGCACTCGTGCCCATTGAAATCTAAAACCATTTGGGCGGAATTTCAGTCACACCCATTAGTTCTACAATGTTCAATTAAGTCTCCATACTTTTCAGAACCCAAGCTTTAGTGTTTAAATTCTGTCTATTGCAGCTTCAGAAATCAGAGCAGCCAATTGATTTTTTTCCCCAGATTCAGCTACCAAATTATTTATTTGAATTTTGTAATCTTCAGCTTCTTATATAGAGACAGTTTTGGATTAAGTCATATTGGCCTTCCTCGACGGTGGAGAAAAGTCTGAATTGGAGAACTGATGGGTTGCTGCAAATGACTGTGCATGGTGATATTTTTTTTTTAAACCTTCCACTTTTCCCCCATAAGCAACATTTAATAATGTATATCATGGCAGCAGCATAGATTCTCAGCAGAGGCAGCCACACACAAAATGGCCTCCAGTCTTCAATAGCAAGTTAAAATAGCAATGAAGACTCGCATGTCTATCGCCATCTGCTGGGTAGTTTAAACTGTTGAAAGTTTTGAGAAAAGCCTGCAGGTTTTAAATACATATACACGATGATTATTCCTGGTGATCTTTTTCAGCCGGAAGTAGTTCATATTTGGATAATTGTGCAATAAATTCACACGTTTGCAACCTCTCCAGTGAATCAACTGTGAAGTGCTGTCAAAAAGAAAAAAACAAATGTACACTAAGAAACTTATTAATGCAGATTAGAGGGAGATGCAAGGAGGGAAGAAGGGACAATGACTTTGGGACTTTAAACTGTGTTGAGTGTTTGTTATTTATTCTATGTTATGACTGCAGGCTAAACCATTTTGTTGCACTGAAAAGTCCAAATCCATCCAAATCCAAAAATGATTGTCAGGATTCTGGTGCTTGAGTTTCTAATGCCCCTGTCCCACTTAAGGAAACCTGAACGGAAACCTCTGGAGACTTTGCGCCCCACCCAAGGTTTCCGTGCAGTTTCCGGAGGTTCCTGGAGGTTTTTGTCAGTCTCCCTACCTGCTTCCACTACCTGCAACCTCCGGGAACCGCACGGAAACCTTGGGTGGGGGGGGGGGGGGGGGGCAAAGTCTCCAGAGGTTTCCGTTCAGGTTTCCTAAGTGGGACAGGGGCATTAACTCTTGGTGCTCTGCGGGTAAATGTACACAGAGTACGCAGCAAAACAAACAGGTGCAATTATAATCTCCAAATGTCCACAGTCACCCCATTAATTTGCCCTGCCGTAGAGAACATTTTATCGGGAAGCATCACAGCCTGGTTTGGGGACAGCCCCATCCAAGACCGCAAGAAATTCTAGCGAATTGTGGACTCCACCCAGACCATCACACAAACCAACCTCCCTTCCATTGACTCCATCTACACCTCACGCTGCCTCGGCAAGGCCAGTAGCATCATCAAGAACGAGGCCACTCCCTCTTCTCCCCTCTCCCGTCAGACTAAAGGTATAGAGGTGTGAGAATGAACATCACCCGATTCAGGGACAGCTTCTTCCCACGTTATCAGGCAACTGAACCATCCCACCACGACTAGGGAACCTCTGCCTATCTCATTGGTGACCCTCGGACTATCTTTGATCCGACTTTACCAGCTTTGTCTTGCACTAAACGTTATTCCCTGATCATGTATCTGTACACTGTGAATGGCTCCATTGTAATCGGGCATTGTCTTTCTGCTGACTGGTTGACATGCAACAAAAGCTTTTCACTGCACCTCGTTACACGTGACAATAAACTAACACTGATAAACTAAAGCTAATTGCCTCTCATCTAATAGTATAGTTCTGGGAATGAAACCCTTACAGATCCCAGGAACTGCTCAAAGTCTTGTCCCTAAATGCTGGTCTCAACCAAATTTAAAAAAAACCTACAAAACCCTTCATCTTCACTGGTCTGTGTTAATATCATTAATCTGTTGCAGAGATGGAGGCCATAGATTTTTATTTTTTTTAATTTAACTTATTGTGGTTTTAAGATAATTTTCAAGTGTTTGTTTAATCCAGTAAATTAAAGGATTCTTTACTGTGTGGGGGGGTTGGATGGATTCCATCTAAAACTGTTATCAGGGCCGAATGCAAGACTTGGAAAGAAAGCTTTCTTCATTTATGTTGCAGTGGACAGCGTTGTTAACCAATTTGAAAACAAAGCAAAGGGATGGTGATTTAGACAAAAGTCCAACAAATGCCTAAATGCTAAAGTAAGAATTAAAAATGTAGGGAACAATTGGTCAGACAGCATTTGTAGGGAGAGAGTTTTTAGCATTTAGACAATAGGCAATAGGTGCAGGACTAGGCTTTTTGGCCCTTAGAGCCAATCAATGTGATCATGGCTGATCATCCACAATCAGTACCCTGTCCCTGCCTTCTCCCTTATCCCCTGACTCCACTATTTTTAAGAGCCCTATCTAGCTCTCTCTTGAAAGTATCCAGAGAACCTGCCTCCACCACCCTCTGAGACAGAGAATTCCACAGACTCACCACTTTCTGTGAGAAAAAGTGTTTCCTCGTCTCCATTCTAAATGGCTAACTCCTTATTCTTAAACTGTGGCCCCTGGTTCTGGATTTCCCCAACATCAGGAACATGTTTCTAGCGTGTCCAATGTGTACATTTCTGGTGTGTGTGTGTGTGTCCTTTCATCACAAGTGGCTGTTGAATGATCATTGACCTGAAATGACAATTTGTTTATAGGAGCAGGGAGGTTCTACTGCAGTTGTACAGGGTCTTGGTGAGACCACACCTGGAGTATCGCGTACAGTTTTGGTCTCCTAATCTGAGGAAAGACATTCTTGCCATAGAGGGAATACAGAGAAGGTTCACCAGACTGATTCCTGGGATGTCGGGACTTTCATATGAAGAAAGACTGGATAGACTCGGTTTGTACTCGCTAGAATTTAGAAGATTGAGGGGGGATCTTATAGAAACTTACAAAATTCTTAAGGGGTTGGACAGGCTAGATGCAGGAAGATTGTTCCCAATGTTTGGGGGAGTCCAGAACAAGGGGTCACAGTTTAAGGATAAAGGGGAAATCTTTTAGGACCGAGATGAGGAAAACTTTTTTCACACAGAGTGGTGAATCTCTGGAATTCTCTCCCGCAGAAGGTAGTTGAGGCCAGTTCATTGGCTATATTTAAGAGGGAGTTAGATGTGCCCCTTGTGGCTAAAGGGATCAGGGGGGTATGGAGAGAAGGCAGGTACAGGATACTGAGTTGGATGATCAGCCATGATCATATTGAATGGCGGTGCATGCTCAAAGGGCCGAATGGCCTACTCCTGCACCTATTGTCTATGTTTCTATGTTTCTCTCTCCGACGTTGAATTGTAAGAATCATAAAACCTCCAATAGCTCAAGACTTCCGATGAGTTGAAGTGAAGTGTGATGGAAAAGTGTCACAAACATCGTGTTTCCCTCTTTAAATGTTTTAGAGCGACCCTCTCAATTTGAGGATGATGTCCCCATGATGCTGGTACTAAAGTTGCACATTCACCTCGGATGAAGAAGTGGTGTTTAGTGGGGAGGTGCAGCTGGAGAGGTTTATTGGTTATTCACTGTGAATCCAAGTTCAGGCAGCTGAAAATAATTTTCATTTTCATTTATAGAAGCAGATAAAGGTTTGTTCGTACTGCTGAGCATCTAAATTCTTAAGTAGATACAAGGAACTGGAGATGCTGTTTTACAAAAAAAAAACTAAGATGCAGTGCTGGAGTCACTCAGCGGGTCAGGCAGCATCCCTGGAGAACATGGAAAGGCGATGTTTCGGTTTGGCACCCTTCCTGTAGTGCTAAGAAGGGTCCCGACCTCCTCCTCCTTCTTGCCTGTGGCGTGCACAGCCTAAAGCTGTAGATCAAGTGGCATGATAAACAACATCTATTTGTTTGTGCCCGTCAGGTTGATTGCATTAGTCGAAACGGGGTCCACCAGGTGAAGGTTGCAATCTCCCATCCCGACTTGAAACATGGTCTTTCCATCTTCTCCAGAGATGTTGCCTGACTCACTGAGTTACTCCAGCACTTTGTGTCTTAAATTCTTACGTTTTTTGAATTCTTAAGTTTTCTGTGTCTTCGCATTTTTGGAAAAGTTGAGGCATGGTGTCTTTGAATGCATTTATTTCTTATAGACAATGGACAATAGGTGCAGGAGTAGGCCATTCAGCCCTTTGAGCCAGCACCGCCATTCACTGTGATCATTGGTGATCATCCACAATTACCCCTTTCCTGCCTTCTCCCCATATCCCCTGACTCCGCTATTTTTAAGAGCTCTATCTAACTGTCTTGGAAGCATCCAGAGAATTTGCCTCCACTGCCTTCTGAGGCAGAGAATTCCACGTGCATTGTATTTGTGCTTTTTCTAAGAAAACCCAGTAATGGGTTACCTTATTCCCCCCCCCCCCCCCCAGCAAGTCGGAGATATTATTTAATATCTCACAACCAGCCGCAGATGTCTGTTTAAGAGCATCAAAAATGGAAATGATCAGTGCTGAGATCTGCAAATGAAGAAAATTAACGAATGCACTACTTTAATAAGAATCTTAACTTCTAAACCTGTTTTTGTGAATACTCTAATCTTGAATTGGAAACGTAACCTGTTGGCTGGTGCCAACATTCGAAAGAATCTTCTGTTGAGCCCAAAATATACTTGCATTATAATTCCAAGTGCGTATGGCAATGGGTTCAAGTTTAGTTTTTTTTTTAAATAATTCTTAAATATGTTAAAAAAACTAACTACATATCCACATAGCTCCATTGGAAGCAGAAGCCCCAATCTACAGTGCTAAGTACCAAAGATCCTATAAGATCTTTGCTAAGTACTGCCTAATTGGATCTCGTGTTTGCCTGTTTACATGCAGATGAAACTTCTTGAGAGCTACTTGGAGAACGTTCGGTAGCACTTCTCAAGATCGTCAACCACCCAGCCAACTTCCTTCTGCTTGTCCATCCATCCAGAATCACCAAATAAACTCACCATTTTGGCACCCGCCTGTCCTTCACATGCGATGATTGTCTTTTGCACAGCCCATACTCTTAGAAATCACCATTAGCTCGCATTTGAAAACTTCGGATGATCAATGTTAAATTTACCAGTTGAAGTTGTGTTCCCTTGCCCCCCCGCAAAGTTTACGATAATTGAGATTTTTGTTCTCGATGGTTATGTTAATGTCACATATACCAAAGGGACACCCACCCGCTTGGCCCCGCGAGACCTCCTGCCGCCCGTCCCTGTGTCAGGCGTTGCTGGTGGCTCGGGGATGATCAGGGCCTAGGGTCTAGTCAGCGGCCCCACGACGAGCCCTTGGTCTCGCACCATCTGGCCACGCTGGTTCTCAAACATCTCGTACATCTTCCAAAATCCTTTAACATGAGGGATGTACCTGGAAGTGGAAGAAGCCTCTGCAGCTTTGTACCAGATCTTCTGATACTATTTTAAGGCGTTTTGCTTTTCTCTTCCATTTATTTTCACACAAGGTTTTCCTTCCCCCAGTTGGATCTTGGGAAATGTTTTCCTTTCTCATTTTTGCTTTTGGGTTATCCCACAAAGGTTTTCCTTCCCCCAGTTGGATCTTGGGAAATGTTTTCCTTTCTCATTTTTGCTTTTGGGTTAATTGTTAACTGAATTTCAATCACAGGTTTTATTCAGACAATGAGACATTTTGAGTCGTCTGAAGAACGGCCTCGACAAGAAACGTCACCCATTCCTTCTCTCCAGAGATGCTGCCTGTCCTGCTGAGTTCCTCCAGCTTTTTATGTCTATCTGTGATCTGGTTAACTTTATTTTTCCCTCTGGAAACATCCCTCTTGGATAGTTTCTCATCACAGAAGCGTGCAGTTTAGCAGTGACTTCTGTAACTTCTATCATGATGTTAATTGTTATTGAGAGCTGTCATTGTTAGCTTTTCAGAGGACATGTTCTCAAACGCTACTGCATTTTGGATGTTCTATTTGTTTATATGGACGTGAAACCCTTCATGTCACTACTTGCAATGCAAAGTGCTGTCAGTTTCGCTCAAATAACTAGAGGTGACCATAGCTTATTTCAAACGGATTCTGTTGTCGCTGTTCCCTGAACTTTCTGACCTCTCAATTAAGAAAGATTTTATCACTAAAAGATTTTATGGGGTTAGAGCAGAATTTTCCCACACAATCTTGAGAGTACGGTGATGGGTTAAGGATGCAGCCCTACATAGAAACATAGGAAAGTAGGTGCAGGAGTAGGCCATTCGGCCCTTCGAGCCTGCACCGCCATTCAATATGATCATGGCTGATCATCCAACTCAATATCCCGTACCTGCCTTCTCTCCATACCCTCTGATCCCCTTAGCCACAAGGGCCAAATCTAACTCCCTCTTAAATATAGCCAATGAACTGGCCTCAACTACCCTCTGTGGCAGAGAGTTCCAGAGATTCACCACTCTGTGTGAAAAAAGTTCTTCTCATCTCGGTTTTAAAGGATTTCCCCCTTATCCTTAAGCTGTGACCCCTTGTCCTGGACTTCCCTAACATCGGGAACAATCTTCCTGCATCTAGCCTGTCCAACCCCTTAAGAATTTTGTACGTTTCTATAAGATCCCCTCTCAATCTCCTAAATTCTAGAGAGTATAAACCAAGTCTATCCAGTCTTTCTTCATAAGACAGTCCTGACATCCCAGGAATCAGTCTGGTGAACCGTCTCTGCACTCCCTCTATGGCAATAATGTCCTTCCTGGCTACTAGTGTTGAGAATGATCATGCAGCTTGTTTTGTCATCTATCCGTGCTGACATGCTGGCCATGGGTCAGCAATGCAAGGATCCAGTGGCAGTGGAAGGATTGCTGCATCATCTGTCCTAGTACACGGTTGGAATTGTATTGCTGAAGGTGAAACTGAAGTCCATGAAGTAGACTACGCTCAGTCCGCCTTGGCCTACCTGATCTCCCATTTGCCAAACATTTTAATTCTCACTCCCACACTGACCTTTCTGTCCTGGGCCGTCTCCACTGTCAGAGTGAGGCCACACGCAAACCGGAGGAACAGCGTATTTCATATTTCACTTGGCCAGCTTACAACCCAATGTATGAATGTTGATATCTCTAATTTCAATTAACTTGCATTCTTCTCTCTCTGTCCATCTCCCCCCACCCTAGTTCCACCGTTTGTATCCCTTCATTATCATCTCGTCTGCAGCCAACAATGGACCTTTGTGGGCTCCACCTTTCCCGAATCATCGGTGCCGGCTCTGATTTCTTCTGTACCCTTTATTACCCCGACTTTCCCTCTCTCATGACTCCCAGTGTGAAGAGGGGGTCTGGGCCCAAAACGTCATCTGTTCCTTTTCTCCAGAGATGCTGCCCGAGTCGCTGAGTTACTCCAGCTTTTTGTGTTTATCTCCAATGAAGTGGAGTCTGAAGTAGGTTGTCCTGGCTATCCAGCTGTTCCAGGGATGTGTGTAGGGCCAGGGAAATGGAATCTGGTGTGGGTGGACGTGTTGCAGAGGTAGTCAGATTGCAGAGGATGGTATGTGTCTAGGAGGCTGCACCTGAAGTGTGCCATGATGAACTCCTCCAAGCACGTGATGGTGAATGTCAGAGTCACTGAATGATGGTGTTTAAGGCCAGCTACCTTGTACTGCTTTGACACCAGGATGATAGTGAGAAAATAAATTTCCAGGGACGAGGAATTTCAGCTATTTAGTTTCTTTGGATAAGCCAGAGGTGCTGGGAGCAATGAAGGGGGAGAAGGGACTGAAGAAGGGACCCAACACAAAACATCGTCCCTCCACGTTCTCCAGAGATGCTGAAGATAGACAGAATGCTGGAGTAACTCAGCGGGACAGGCAGCATCTCTGGAGAGAAGGATGGGTAACGTTTCGGGTCAAGACCCTTCTTCAGACTGAGGAAGGGTCTCGACCCGAAACATCACACATTCCTTCTCTCCAGAGATGCGGCCTGTCCCGCTGAGTTACTCCAGCATATTTGTGTCAATGGTTTAACCCTACATCTGCAGTTCCTTCCTGCACATTCTCCAGAGATGCCGCCCGACCAAAGTTACTCCATCACTCCATCACTTTTTTTTTTTTGTCCTTTTCTAACCTGCAGGATGGTGTCAGCCGACACAATTCTCTGACTCCTTGCCAAAAGTGCTGCCTTCTAACGTTGTGCTTTTTGTTTCAGGCTAAGGTTGTTGGAAATGAGAACAATGCCAAAGACGGCTATCAATCTCCCACTGCGACAAGTCCCACCGCGGAGGAAAAGCTACCCCAGGATAGTGCACCCTTCTGAGCAAGAGATGACCTTCTCACTACCCGAGACGCCGCTCATTTCCAAACGCCAAATTTCTTGCAAGCATTACGTAAATGTACATATGGTTGTTGGAATTTGGAGAGGCGTATTACTGCTGTTCTAGAAATCTGATAACCATTTTGTAATATGTAAATCCTTAGGGGGAGGGGGGGGAGAAGAAAATATAGACCTTCAAACTTCTGACAAGTTTCAAAGCCTCAGCTTTTACTTTACTAAACTATTGTCACCAAGAAAATTTAGCTTTGAGTACCTTTTTTGGAAACCTAATTTTCGACAGTTTCAAGCACACTACTTTTGACGATGGTTCATATCATACCTGCCTTATTTTGTGCTTAAATTACACTTTTATAATTCTGGGACAGAAGTGGGTTGAATTTCCAGCACCTGTCTAATGACTGATATTTGAAGAGTTAATTTGGCCACGGATTTCTTCTGCTTTTAGTGTATCTCCAGCATCTTTAAATATGTTTACGACATTTATGTTAGCAACCGAAGCATGCAGACTTTTCCTTTCGGAAGAAAGAGCAGCCAAAAAAAAAAATACCAGTTGGATACATGCTGTGGTTTGTACACACAGTGGGCTATAAGGGACATTAATATAATCGAGTTGGGTTTTAATGGAACGAAACGGAATTTAGTTTAGAATGTTTTGATGCATAATGGATCATTCTTTGACCATTCTTGTTTTCAGACAAAAATGGGAGTTGGTCTAATGTTAGGTGTATACCAGGGTGTAATTGTATATTTCCCTTTATATCACTCGAATGCTCACAATAAAATTGGTTATTAAAGCAATATCAAAGAACAAGTGTTTTTCTTCTATAAAAATCCAATGTCATTATTTATTGTCATTCAGACTTTTCAGTCTGAACGAAATTTTGTGCCTTGCAGTCATAACATAGAATAAAATAACGAAACACACAATAAACACAGATTTAACATCCACCACAGTGAGTCTACCAGGCACCTCCTCACTGTGATGGAAGGCAAAAGTCTTAAAGTCCTTGTCTCTTCCCTCCTTGTTCTCCCTCTGCGTTGAGGCGATCCAGGCTTCCGATGTTGTGACCCCGCCGGGTGATGGTAAGTAAGTCCCGCGGCCGAATCCAAGCTCCTAGAACGGGCCGGTTCAAACTCCGCGGCCCGGGGCGGTTGAAGCTGTTGTTGCGGGAGCTCCGGGGGCTGGGATCTTGAGGAAAAAACTAAGTTTTCCACTCTGGAATTCCTGCCAGATTGTTTCATCAATATCTTCTGTTGAAGGTCGAGTGTTGAACTTTCACTTCCTGTTTAATCAAATCCCTCCCTTTCTCCTCAACACCCCTCCATGATCAAAAGAAGTCCTTTCACCATGCCAACAGCTTAACGTTCAGCAAAAATCTGTTCTGTTTCCAGTCTGATTCAATTATAGACAATATAGGTGCAGGAGGAGGCCATTCGGTCCTTCGAGCCAGCACCGCCATTCAATGTGATCATGGCTGATCATCCCCAATCCATACCCTGTTCCTGTCTTCTCCCCATATCCCCTGACTCCACTATCTTTAAGTGCCCTATCTAGCTCTCTCAAAAGTATCCAGAGAACCGGCCTCCACCACCCTCCAAGGCAGAGAATTCCACAGACTCGCAACTCTGTGAGAAAAGGTGTTTCCTCGTCTCCATTCTAAATGGCTCTTATTCTTAAACTGTGGCCTCCCCCAACATTGGGAACATGTTTCCTGCCTCTCGTGTGTCCAAACCCTTAATAATCTTATATGTTTCAATAAGATGCCCTCTCATCCTTCTAAACTCCAGAGTATACAAGCCCAGCCACTCCATTCTCTCAGCAATTCAATTCAATTAAACTTATTTTTGGCACATATACCAAGGTAGGCTGAGATGCTTTGCACATACAACCTGGTAACATCACACAGCAGACCTCACCAAGGCAGTGTACAAGTGTTACAACCAACAAAGTTTACAAAAGTTCACCAAACAGTCCCATCCTCCACCAAAATGAGATTGCCATATCTTTCGTATCAATGGTTTTGAATAATGACAAACTTTGAACATAGAGCCACCTCACATATAGGTCTAGATCGTTTGTGAGCTGCAGTGATTCCTTTCAGCCCTGTATTTCTTTGTAGGTGACATGTTACCAGCTGATGCAAATGTATCAGAGGCTGAACGATGTGATGTGGAGGGGTGTTTTATTGTCGTGTGTCCCAGATATGACAATGAAATTCTTACTTGCTGCAGCACAGCAGAATATGTAAACATAGTACATAACAGGGGAGGGAAAAAAAAGTTCACTGTGTGTGTGTGTGTGTACGCATGCACACATACGCAATAAATAACAAATATAGTGCAATAATAATAAGTCTGTTGCAGTTCAGAGCTTATTTGCTATTGTGTTTAATAGCCTGATTGCTGCAGGGAAGTGTCTATTCCTGAACCTGGACGTTAACAGTTTTCAGGCTTTTGTACCTTCTTCCCGATGGCAGGGGTGAAATGAGATCGTGGCCAGGGTGGTGTGGGTCTTTGATGATGTTGGCTGCCTTTTTAAGACTTCCTTGCCATTTGGAATCCCAGGATACGCTCTCTAAAGCAGAGCTGAGTTTCCGGGCAGTGAATGCGGGCGATGCACAAGAGCTGAAGCACGTCAGACAGTCTCCCTTTCACTTGGTGTGAGAACTGCTGAGAAACTCCTTCATGAACTTCATTGAAGTCTTTCTTTGAACTTCATTGAAGAGCGTGGTAGCTGGCACAAGTTGTGAACTTGTATTAACTCTCCTCACATTGTGTTCCAAACTAAGGAAGATCAGAATCGGTACATAACATAGAAACTTATAAAATAGCTGCAGGAGTAGGCCATTCGGCCCTTCGAGCCAGCACCGCCATTCAATATGATCATGGCTGATCATCCGGAACCAGTACCCCGTTTCCTGCTTTCCCCCCATATCCCTTGATTCTGTTAGCCCTAAGAGCTATATCTAGCTCTCTCTTGAAAACATCCAGTGAATCGGCCTCCACTGCTTGGACAGTGTGGCAGAGAAATCCACAGATTCACAACTGTGTGTGGAAAAAGTTTTTCCTCATCTCAGTCCTAAATGGCCTACCCCTTATTTTTAAACTGTGACCCCTGGTTCTGGACTTCCCCAACATCGCAAACATTTTTCCTGCGTCTAGCCTGTCCAATCCCTTGAAAACTTTGTTTCAATAAGATCCTCTCTCACCCTTGCAAATTCAAATAACTTAACCAGAAAAAGCTTCTGATAATTGCTACTAGTTATTTAGATTTACTTATTTTTTTCCTTGGAGTTTTTATTCCTGTTGGCAATGTGTGCTGCTCCAAGGTGAATAACATGCAACCAGTTCCATTTCTCCAACCATCTATATCCCTTCCTCTAGCTTCACATCTCGGCGCATGGTGGAGCACCGCTTCACTATGCCAGAGGCCCTGCTTAGATCCTGGTCTTGGGTGCTGTCTGTGTGGAGTTTGCATGTTTTCCCTGTGACCGCGTGGGTTTCCTCTAGGTACCCTGGTTTCCTCTCACATCACTATGACGTGTTGGGTTTGTCCGTTTCTTCCCCCCCCCCTCCTCCACTACACTCTAAAGAAAGGCCCCAAAGCAAGATGTCATCTCACCATTCCCTCCACAGATGCTGCCTGACCCGCTGAGTTCCTCCAATACTTTGTGCCTGCTATTTGTAAGCCAGAATCTGCAGTTTCTTGTCTCTGTGTTCTGCAGAATGGCATCCTCTTTCTGTGGCCACGGTGCATTTCCACTCAAAGAGCAATGGCCCAGTGGTGGAGCTGCTATCTCATCGCCAGAGACCCGGTTCGATCCTGACCTTGGGTGCTGTCTGTGCGGAGTTTGCATGTTCTCCCTTAGACTGCATCCTCCCACATCCCACAGACGTGCGTGTTTGCAGGTTAATTGCTCTCTGCAAACTGCCCCCAGTGTGCAGAGAGTGGATGAGAAAGTGGGATAACATAGAACTATCGGTGGTCAGAGTGGACTCGGTGGGCCGAAGGGCCTGTTTCCGTGCTGTGTCTATTTAAACAACTAAAGAAGAAGCTAGACACAAAATGCTGGAGTAACGCAGCGGGTCGGGCAACATCGCTGGAGAGAAAGGATAGGTGACGTTTCGGGTCCGAACCCTTCTTCACACTTCAGACATTTCTGACCCGAAATATCACATATCCACGTTCTCCGGAGAACCTACCTGACCCAGTGAGTTACTCCAGTATTTTGTGTCTTATCTTTGGTATAAACCAGGATCTGCAGTTCCTTCCGCCACATAAGAGACAGAAGCCGCCTTTAAGTGTTTCCAGTTTCTCACAGTTTGGCATCTCTTGTGTGTAGACACTTACATGCGCGCACACTGCACGCTGCAATCATTTAAATGAACAAGCAGCAGGAAACTGGCACGCTGCCTACACTGAAAATAAAAGAAGCAGCTCCATTCAGCGTTACAATGCACGAGGTAGACAGAAAATGCTGGAGCAACTCAGCGGGACAGGCAGCATCTCGGGAGAGAAGGAATGGGTGGCATTTTGGGTTGATACCTGTAGATTGGTTAGGGGGTGGGTGGCACAGAGATAAAATGTAGTCGGGAGGCAGTAAGACTGGGAAGTGGGAGGGGATGGAGAGAGAGGGAAAGCAAGGGCTATTTGAAGTTGGAGAAGTCAATGTTCATGCCGCTGGGGTGCAAGTTGCCCAAAGCGAAATATGAGGTGCTGTATCTCCAATTCGCGCTGGGCCTCACTCTGACAATGGTGGAGGCCCAGGACAGAATTATTTCAAAGTATTTGCAGCTTTGTTTTGGACATAGAGCGTGGAAACAAACCCTTCGTCCCACTGTGACCATGCTGACCATCGATCACCCGTACACTGGTTCTATCCTACACACTGGGGATGATTTACAGAAGCCAATTAACCTACAAACCTTGTATGTCCTTGGAGTGTGGGAGGAAACCGGAGCACCCGGAGGAAACCCACGTGGTCACGGGGCGAACGCGCAAACTCCACACTGACAGCGCCCGTAGTTAGGACCAAACCTGCGCCTCTGGCGCTGTGAGGCAGCAACTCAACCGCTGCGCCACTGTGCCGTTCCTTCGTGATCTTGACAAACCTTTTGATTCAAAGCTCATGGTTACATGTGAAGGACATTTCAACTGAGAAACTAACATTATATCCATTTAGAGATGCAGCATGGAAATAGGCCCTTCAGCACACTGAGTCAACGTTGACCAGCAATCACCCATTTGCTCCAGTACTATAAGTATAACTATTCCATTTTCTCATCCACTCCCTACGCACTAGGGGGAAATTTACAGGGGCCAATTAACCTACAACTACAGGGGCCAATGGCACATAACGCCAATTCTGGCCTCCCTCCACTGGCTCCCGGTGCACTTTCGAGTTCATTTTAAAATTCTTTTATTTGTTTTTAAATCTCTAAATGGGCTCGCCCCGCCTTACCTCTCTGAGCTGCTCCACCCATATGCTCCTGCCCGGTGCCTCGGGTCAGCTGATCAGCTGCTCCTGGAGGTACCGAGGTCTAAGCGGAAGCTCAGAGGGGATAGAGCCTTCTCTGTTGCTGCTCCGGCACTCTGGAACACCCTGCCGTTGCACATCAGACAGGCCCCCTCACTGTCCATCTTCAAAACCAGTATTAAAACACATTTATATTCCTTGGCTTTTGACACTGCTTGGGACTTTGCTCCTGTTTTTAGTGCTTTTAATGTTTTTAATCTTTATTGTTTTTACTCTTTCGTTTAATGTTTGTGTTGTTATGTAATAATTTCTTGTCCATGATCAGTCACGTTCAGCACTTTGTTGCAACTGTGGTTGTTTTAAAGTGCTCTATAAATAAAGTTATTATTATTAAAGTTATTATTACAAACCCGCATGTCTTAGGGAAGGGGGGAGGAAGTCAGCGGGAGAACCTGCAAACTCCACACAGGCAGCACAGGATCAAACCCGTTGGCAAAGTAGAATTGCTCATGACACAGTGATGCAGCGGGTGGAGACCCGGGTTTCATCCTGACCTCGGGTGCTGTGTGTGGGGAGTTTGCACGTTACCCCTGTGACCTCCGTGGGTTCCCTCCGGGTGCTCCGGTTTCCTCCCACATCTCAAAAGACGTGTGGGTTTGTAGGTTAATTGGCCCTGTGTAAATTATCCCCTAGTGTGTAGTCTGTAGTGAGTGGATGAGAAAGTGTGAGAACAGGGATCTAGTGTGAGCGGGCGGATGATTGATGGTCTCAGAGGGCAAGTGGGGGCCTGTTTCCCCTGCTGCATCTTTCAGTCAGTCAATAACAGCGCGGCTCCCTTTGTGATACAGTTAACAAGTCGGAACATGTTTGGTGTCTGCATTGTGTTAACAAAAGTGAAGGAAATCAAATGCCTCAGCGCGCAAACGTACTTGATGTTAGTGAGGAAAATGGGAATCTGCTATTTCTTGTCTCAGCAAGACAGGCCCACAGCTGCATGGATGCTGCAAATGTCTGCACAAAGCCAGTGTAATGAAAGTCCGAGCAGCAGTGTTGCTCTCAGGCAAGGACGCCCGTCACACGGTGATTGGGTTTCAACAGTTTCTGCCGTGTTGTGGGAAAATATTTTCAGATCCTCTGGCATTTCTGCAGGAGGCCAGCCTCTCCCAACTGCAGTTTTGGAGACACTCGTACATAGATTTCTATCACACTGCTGATCAAGCAGCTTCACATTCCGCTCTGATGAACCTTCCTTGGCTAACGATTGCCAGCTGTTGAACTCTCAACTTCACCCACATAACTCGACTCATTATATCTTCCTTTTTGCACTGATGATCTTTGCATCTAAAGGGTGATTTCACGAAAGGTCACTGGAGCGTAGGTCCGCACCCACGTGGAGGACATGCTAGACATCCGGTACATGTTAGTGGATGGGAAAACACGCACTTTCACACCCGTTAAAAACATAGAAAACGGCCAGGTTTTGATCTGCAATTTATTGTGCCAGTCGGGGTGACTGTGAGGCACAGCTACCTAGATTTACAGTCCAAAAAAAAGATAGAAACTAAGGTAAATTAAAGAGGGAACTGAAGGTGCAAATCCAGCGGAAGTGAACAGCGGACATTTGCCGTGGAGATTTAAAGGTCCAAAATATCGGGAATTATCGCGTTTGCTCGCTGAATTTCATCAAAAGTAAATCAATAATGCCTTACTTTTGATGAAATTCAGCGAGCAACGCGATAAGCATTTCCTTTAAATCTCCACGGCAAATTGGCATTTCCGCTGGATTGGCACCTTCAGCTCCCTCTTTAATTTACCTTAGTTTCTATCTTTTTTTTTAACTGTAAATCTAGGTAGCTGTGCCTCACGGTCACCCCGACTGGCACAATAAATTGCAGATCAAAAACTGGGCGTTTTCTATGTTTTTAACGGGTGTGAAAGTGCGTGTTTTCCCATCCACTAACATGTACCGGATGTCTAGCATGTCCTCCACTTGAGATTTTCGGTCACGTGGGTGCGGATCTACGCTCCAGTGACCTTTCGTGAAATCACCCTATTGCTCGATAAGTTAACAACTAAGTTAGAAGGAAGTTATGCAATGATTTAAAGACGCACTCACAATTAACTCAAGTTTCATTATCAATGTTTGGTCCAATAATGATACTGGAAACATACGAGTTTAGAGAATTAGCGTGGAAACAGGCCATTCGGCCCAACGAGTCCATGTCAACCAGCGATCACCCCATACACTAACACTATCCTATACACTAAGGACAATTTACCCATGCTGTCAAGGGGAGAACGTACAAACTGCATACAGTTGATTTTAATGACTTCTAGGTTTCTAGTTACAGAGTCATATGGAAAAATGCAATTGATTCTGAAGATAATCACAAAACGCTGGAGTAACTCAACAGGACACGCACCATCTCTGGGGAGAAGGAATGGGAGGTGTTTCGGGTCGAGACCCTTCTTTAGAGGGTATAAGCAGAGGTTCTCTACCATAAACGCCACCCATTCCTTCTCTCCAGACCCACTCAGTTGAGCCCCTTCCTCTTCTCCCTCTACACTCTCGACTGCAAACCCACCCACGAGGCCAACACCATATTAAAGTTTGCAGATGACACCATCGTGGTAGGCAGGATCACGAGTAACAACGAGGCAGCCTACAGGACAGAGGTAGAGTACCTGGTGAGCTGGAGCCGTGGGAACAACCTGATCTTCAACGCAGCAAAAACAAAGGAGATGATCCTGGACTTCAGGAGGAGACCGAAGACCTTCGTCCATCAGCCCATCGCCATTAACGGCGAGACAGTGGAGGCTATGCAGAACATCAGGTACCTCGGGGTCAACATCAGCCACGACCTGACCTGGATCGTCAACATCATGGCGACGGCCAAGAAAGGACTTGAAAGGCTTCACTTCCTGAGGTGCTTGAAGAGGGCACGTCTCCCACAACAGCTGCTGGTGAGCTTCTACAGGTCAGCCATCGAGTCAGTTCTCACATACTGCATCACAGTATGGTACTCTGGCTGCACCGCAGAGAACAGGAAAGCTCTCCAACGCGTCATTAAGAGGATCACTGGCACCCAGCTCCCCAGACTGGAGGACATCTACCGGACCCGCTGCATCCGGAGGGTCAAGGGCATCATTAGAGACAGCACACACCCTGGACACTGCCTCTTCACCCGCCCCGCCCTCAGGAAGACGATACAGGACACTGAGCGCCCGCACCACAAGACTAAAAAAACAGCTTCTACCATAGAGCTGTGACACTACTGAACTCTAACCCCCTCCCACACTGATCCCCCCCTCTCTCTCACACAGATTCAGATTCAGATTCAATTTTAATTGTCATTGTCAGTGTACAGTAACGAGACAACGAAATGCATTTAGCATCTCCCTGGAAGAGCGACATAGCAAATGATTTGAATAAATAATAACAAGTGTCCGGGGGGGGGGGGGGTGGTGATTGGCAGTCACCGAGGTACGTTGTTTAGTAGAGTGACAGCCGCCGGAAAGAAGCTGTTCCTCGACCTGCTGGTCCGGCAACGGAGAGACCTGTAGCGCCTCCCGGATGGTAGGAGGGTAAACAGTCCGTGGTTGGGGTGAGAGCAGTCCTTGGCGATGCTGAGCGCCCTCCGCAGACAGCGCTTGCTTTGGACAGACTCAATGGAGGGGAGCGTGGAACCGGTGATGCGTTGGGCAATTTTCACCACCCTCTGCAATGCCTTCCGGTCGGAGACAGAGCAGTTGCCATACCATACTGTGATGCAGTTGGTAAGGATGCTCTCGATGGTGCAGTGGTAGAAGTTCACCAGGATCTGAGGAGACAGATGGACCTTCTTCAGTCTCCTCAGGAAGAAGAGATGCTGGTGAGCCCATACTCCTATATGTTTATAGTCTAATTTTTTAATAGTTCTTTTTTAAACGTATTTTTATACTCATATTCCTGTGCAGCTGGAGGACTGCTCCAACAAAATTTCGTTGTCTTGTACAATGACAATAAAGATTATTATTATTATTATTAGTTACTCCGGCACTTTGTGTCTATCTTCGGTGTAAAGCAGCATCTGCAGACCCTTCCCCATGCAATTGATCCTATTGACCTGACAGAGGGTTTCTAGAGTCATTGAACAGCGTGGAGACAGACGTGCAGTGAGGGTGCATTTGATTTTTTTATTGACTGTGTGTGTGCATTTAGAGAGCAGCTTCCATGGACATGGGGAATCCCGCGGCTGCAGCGATGATGAGGGCAAATCCGGGCCCGGGCGAGCTGTCAATCAGGCGGCTCGGGGGAGGCTGGGCTCGCAGGCGCGGCTGAGCAACATCTTGCAGAAGCTCAGAGCAGACGCACCTGCACCCACTCGCCTGGCCAGATAGCAACGCCGAGATCTATGCAATCCACCGGCCACTTAGCAATGCAGAAGAGACCGATGCAATCTACCGGCCAGTTAGGGTCTGTGCAATCTACCGGACAGTTAGCAATGCAGAGATCTGTGCAATCCACCTCCTCCGACAGCGAACTGGACATTGACGATGAGAAAGGGTAAAGTATCTCTCAATCCCTTCCTGAATTTGAAAGTGAAGTTTGCAAACTTCCTGTGTGGGACAGGGACTGCAGGTGCTGGTTTACACCGAAGATAGACACAAAAATGCTGGAGTAACTCAGCGGGACGGGCAGCGTCTCTGGAGAGAAAGGAACGGGTGACCGTTTCGCGGTCGAGACCCCTTTGTTCAGACGGAAGACTGAAGACTGAAGAAGGGTCTCGACCCCGAAAGATCGCCCACCCTTTTTTCTCCAGGAATGCTGCTGCCTGTCCCGCTGAGTTACTCCAGCATTTTCCTGCCTGGCTTTGCAAACTTCCTCGTGGATTGTGCAATGTTTTTGTAGCAAACTGCAGAAAAATGCCAATGCACCTCACTTATAAGTTCCTCACTTTAAACAAAAAACAGGAGCAGGAAGGGATCTCATCCCGGGAAGCCGGCCGCTGTTTCCAGGAAGCAGGCACGGAGGAAGAGGCGTGGGGTAGGTGCACAGTGCGTGTTTAAAGTGCCGCTTGCTTTGCTTTTACCCAAAGATGCTCCTCTGGTATCTTTGCTTTTACCCAAGGACGTGATGTTGCAACAATTGCTTCATTTGCAGATCGTGGAGAAGCGGCGCCGAGATCGCATTAACCACAGTCTGGCCGAGCTCCGCCGTCTGGTTCCCTGCGCCAGCGAGAAACAAGTATGGCACAACTCATTGCTACAGGGTTTAGCTTGGTCAGCATTGTCACCTGCACCGAGGTACAGTCAACAGATTAGACACAGACAGAGGGAGACACAAATGCTGGAGTAACTCAGCGGGCCAGGCAGCATCTCTGGAGAAAAGGAATGGGTGACGTTTCGTCTTAGATTATGTTGGCTGCTTTCCTTATTGTATTGTATTCAAATTTATTGTCATTGTCTCAATTTGAGACAATGAAATGCCCTTGTCCCACTTAGGAAACCTAGACGGAAACCTCTGGAGACTTTGCGCCCCACCCAAGGTTTCCGGAGGTTGCAGGTGGTTGCCGGAGGTTGCAGGTAGTGGAAGCAGGTAGGGAGACTGACAAAAACCTCCAGGAACCGCACGGAAACCTTGGGTGGGGCGCAAAGTCTCCAGAGGTTTCCGTTCAGGTTTCCTAAGTGGGACAGAACTCTAAGGCAGCCTGAAGCAAAGATACTAGCTCCTCTATAGTCTTTGGCCTGAAGTGCAGGTTCTGGATTAGTGCGGGTGTCAGGGGTTGTGGGGAGAAGGCAGGAGAATGGGGTTAGGAGGGAGAGATAGATCAGCCATGATTGAATGGCGGAGTAGATGATGGGCCGAATGGCCTAATTCTACTCCTATCACTTATGATCGTAGATGGAGTCTGTGGTAGGGTGTGTGGTCTGTTTGATGGACTGGGCTACATCTACAATGGTGGGGAGTGTGGTCTGTGTGATGGACTGGGCTACATCTACAATGGTGGGGAGTGTGATCTGTGTGGTGGACTGGGCTACATCTACAATGGTGGGGAGTGTGGTGTGTGTGATGAACTGGGCTACATCTACGACTCTCCAATTACCTACGGTCTTAGGCGGAGCAGTTCCCAAACCAAAGAAAGACACAAAGTGCTGGAGTAACTCAGCGGGTCAGGCAGCATCTGTGGAGAACATGGATAGGTGACGTTTCACAGAGTCCTGGAGTAACTCAGCGGGTCAGGCAGCATCTGTGGAGAACATGGATAGGTGATGTTTCACAGAGTGCCGGAGTAACTCAGAGGGTCAGGCAGCATCTCTGGAGAACATGGATGGGTGACGTTTGGACCCTTGTTCAGTCCGTTGCCAATATAAACTGTGCTTCATCCCGCCAGTGTGCTATCTGTTGTGCACTGTGAGCTTGATGTTGGATGCCCACAGCAGGGACAGATGGCGATTCTTCACGGTCACTGTTTTTTGGAACTAACAGAGCAGGTTTGAAAATAATCTCATGGGAAGAATGTTGAGGGATCTGAAGGTTGAAGATGGAGTGGGGTGGCACGGTGGCGCAGCGGTAGAGTCGCTGCCTCACTGCGCCGGGGACCCGGGTTCAATCCTGATTTACGGGCGCTGTCTGTACGTTCTCCCCGTGACCTGCGTGGGTTTAGTCCGGGGCGTACAGGTGTGTAGGATAGTGCCAGTGAACGCGGGCCGCTGGTCGGCACGGACTTGGTGGGCCGAAGGGCCTGTTTCCCTGCTGTGTCACTGAACTGTGCCACTGAATTAAAACTAAGGATAGTAGCCAAAAATGCTGGAGAAACTCAGCGGGTGCGGCAGCATCTATGGAGCGAAGGAAATAGGCAACGTTTCGGGCCGAAACCCAAAGGAAATAGGTAACGTTTCGGGTCGAAACCCTTCGGGTTTCGGCCCGAAACGTTGCCTATTTCCTTCGCTCCATATATGCTGCCGCACCCGCTGAGTTTCTCCAGCACTTTTGTCTACCTTCGATTTTCCACCATCTGCAGTTCCTTCTTAAAAATAGAACAAGGAAAGATCTGTCCTTTTGTCTTGGTTTGCAGGGATCAATGAAACTGGAAAAAGCGGAGATACTGCAAATGACCGTGGATCATCTGAAGGTCCTTCATACCAGCCGTGGGAGAGGTGAGTGTGGTACAGCCAGGTGGCGGTGTGGGTGGCAGAGGTAGGCATGAGGCAGGAGCGATAGGTCTAGTGTGGGGAGAGGTTTTCTCCGGATGTCATAGAGGGATACAGTGTGGTAACAGGCCCTTCCGCCCAACTTGCCCACACCGGCCAACCTGTCCCACCTGCCTGCGCTTGGTCCATATCCTTCCATACTGCATCATGGCAGATGCAGTATAATGTGGATAAATGTGAGGTTATCCACTTTGGTGGCAAAAACAGGAAAGCAGACTATTGTCTGAATGGTGGCCGATTAGGAAAAGGGGAGACCTGGGTGTCATGGTACACCAGTCATTGAAAGTAGGCATGCAGGTACAGCAGGCAGTGAAGAAAGCGAATGGTATGTTAGCATTCATAGCAAAAGGATTTGAGAATAAGAGCAGGGAGGTTCTACTGCAGTTGTACAGGGTCTTGGTGAGACCACACCTGGAGTATTGCGTACAGTTTTGGTCTCCTGATCTGAGGAAAGACATTATTGCCATAGAGGGAGTACAGAGAAGGTTCACCAGACTGATTCCTGGGATGGCAGGACTTTCATATGAAGAAAGACTGGATAGACTCGGCTTGTACTCGCTAGAATTTAGAAGATTGAGGGGGGGATCTTTTTTATAGAAACTTACAAATTTCTTAAGGGGTTGGACAGGCTAGAAGCAGGAAGATTGTTCCCGATGTTGGGGAGGTCCAGGACGAGGGGTCACAGTTTAAGGATAAGGGGGAATTCCTTTAGGACCGAGATCCTGTACCTTCAGTATCCTGTACCTGCCTTCTCTCCATACTCCCTGATCCCTTTAGCCACAAGGGCCACATCTAACTCCCTCTTAAATATAGCCAATGAACTGGCCTCAACTACCTTCTGTGGCAGAGAATTCCAGAGATTCACCACTCTCTGTGTGAAAAAGGTTTTCCTCATCTCGGTCCTAAAGGACTTC
The DNA here is from genome assembly GCF_028641065.1 of Leucoraja erinaceus. NCBI lineage: Eukaryota > Metazoa > Chordata > Chondrichthyes > Rajiformes > Rajidae > Leucoraja > Leucoraja erinaceus. Next base: position 34,947,412 of record NC_073397.1, read on the forward strand.
CCCCTTATCCTTAAACTGTGACCCCTTGTTCTGGACTTCCCCAACATAGGGAGCAATCTTCCTGCATCTATCCTGTCCAACCCCTTAAGAATTTTGTAAGTTTCTATAAGATCCCCCCTCAATCTTCTAAATTCTAGCGAGTACAAGCCGAGTCTCTCCAGTCTTTCTTCATATGAAAGTCCTGACATCCCAGCAATCAGTCTGGTGAACCTTCTCTGTACTCCCTCTATGACTAGTACAATCAATACACATCCGACACCGACGGCATCTATTGTCTATGTTTCTATGTCTTGCACAGATTCTCACAGAGTAATTTTGAACTAACAGGTTACATGGAAACTCCGGAGCTTGCTACTGACTACGGGGTGCTGGGATTTCGGGAATGTCTGTGGGAAGTAGCCCGGTACCTGAGTGTCACAGAGGGACTGGGCCGCTCCGACACTCCGCAGTCCCGCCTGGTGTCGCATCTGAGCACGTGCGCGTCGCAGAGGGAGGCCGCCACGATGGAGTCGCAGCGCCAGCGCTGGAGCGCGGGGTGCGCGCGCCAAGCCGCCATGTCTCGCGTCCGGGCGGGGATCCTGGCCGGCCTCTTCCCCACCGTCAGCTGCCTCCGTCTGGAACAGTTCATGAGGATGTCACCCCTCCTCCCCGCCACCGGCCGTGCGCTCCCAATGCTGACCAACACGGAGCCAGCGCCACCACTAGCCACGGCAACAACGACCCCCTTCCGTTTGTTGCCAACTCCAGCGGCCACATCGCAACTCCAAGCCGTTAAAATCGGGCAACATCTCTGGGCCACCGCAGTCGGCGCTTTTTAATGCCGCCGTTTAATTATTAAAAGATTATGACAACGTTTTCTGTGGTCGTGAGATGTAAACACCATGAGCACCCATGACACGATGAGTCAATAGTGGAACACAAACATAGAACATAGAACAGCAACAGGCCATTCGGCCCACATTGTCTGTGCCCAACATGATGCCAAAACTTTTAGACTTTAGAGATACAGCGCGGTAACAGGCCCTTCAGCCCATCGACTAGCGGTCACCCCGTACACTAGCTCTATCCTATACACTCGGGATAATTATTACCGAAGCCTAATTAACCTAATTGATTTACTATCTTTAAAAGCAGTGCATCAAAATTCATTCATTGCCACAAATGCACCCATGTAAAGATAGCAGAGGAATTCTTCTGGTTGCTTCATAAAGAACTGAATGGAAACACCACCGTACAGATCTCCTGTTAGTGTGGAAACAAATAGAACGTAAGTGCCGAAACGCTGGAAGAACTCAGCAGGTCAGGCAGCATCTGCGGAAGGAATGGACAGACGACATTTTGGGCCGGGACGCTTCAGACTGATCCATTCCCTCCACGGATGCTGCCTGACCGGCTGAGTTCCTCCAGCATTTAGTGCAATGTTCAAGATTCCAGCATCTGCAGACTGATTCCCCTACCTCCCCCTCCCCCCCCCCCCCCATTCCCAAATCTTTGCACAACCCCAATACCTTCCACTTGTCACTTTAATTCCATGTACCTTGTGTTTTTATGATTCAGCCGATCAATTTCCCAACTGGGATAAGTAAAGTTCTTGTCTCCAATATAAAAGAAAACCAGGAAGAGAGTTCAAGCACATCAGGAATTCCTCAAGGTTCCAGGAGGGGGCAGTGCAGCTCCAGTACTGTAACTTCCAGATATCCAACATCAATTTTGTCTATTTATGAATTTAGATTTTTTATTTTTATCAATGAGTTCTGAATGGCATGAATGAATGGAATTAGTTAGCACTAGATATTTTAGATAGATGCAATCAAAATTTATAATTTAAAGTAAAATAAAACAAAATTAATGGATCTTGCATCAATTAAATACATGACATATATATATATATCAACAGTTTTCAACACAAACATTTTATTATTCCAGGCATATTCATGCCCTTCAGGTTTCTATTTAAATCTTTCCCTTCTCACCTCTGGTGGCCTTGGTACAGGATGGAAGATAGATACAAAATGCTGGGGTAACTCAGTGGGGCAGGCAGCATCTCTGGAGAGAAGGAGTGGGTGACGTTTCAGTTCGAGACCCTTCATCAGATTACTATAGGATGGATGTCATTAAGTTGGAAAAAGAGTGCAGAGAAGATTTACAAGAGATGAAGAGATTTTACCCAGTTTTTTTGTTTTGTGTATATTATATATTTCAAATACTGCATCTTTTTTTTTGGGGGGGGGGGTTGCCAACATGCAAAATATTGCATAGAAAGGTTGAAAAAAAAGTACAGAGAAGATTTACAAGTGGTGAAGTGATTTTGCCCAGTTTTATGTTTTGTATATATTATAATTTTTATTTTATTGGGGGGGGGAGCAAACACACAAAATATTGCATTGAAAGGCAGAAAGATTGAGGAACAGCTTCTTCCCCACAGCCATCAGACTATTAATCACAACTTCAAACAAACTGAACTAATATAGCCTATTGCACTTTATCTGTTTATTTATGTGTATATATATATATATATTATGGTATATAGACACACTCATCTGATCTGATCTGTATTTATGCCTACAATATTCTGTTGTGCTGCAGCAGGCAAGAATTTCATTGTCCTATCTGGGACATGACAATAAACTCTTGACTTGATTGGAAAAAAAGTGCAGAGAAGATTTACAAGAGTATGATGAAGTGATTTTGCCCAGTTTTTTGTTTTGTATATTTAAAATACTGCAAAAAAAATGTATTATTATTATTTTTTGGTGGGGGAAAACACACAAGATATTGCATTGAAAGGCAGAAAGATTGTGGAGAGCAAAAAAAACGTGTGTTCCCTGACCGGGAATCGAACCCGGGCCGCGGCGGTGAGAGCGCCGAATCCTAACCACTAGACCACCAGGGAGCTCTACAAGTCAGAGGCAGAATCTGCTTCTTCTGGTGATCGTCTTGCTGCCTTTTGCAGCAGCTTGTGGTTCTTTCTAACTCTTTTTTCGAGCTGATTAAGGAATGCATCCACACCCACAGCACCCCCCACGGCAAGAGGAGGCTGCATTTGTTCCCTACAACCCGTTTTAAAAAAAAACATAAAAAAAACCGCTCAGAACCTCACAGCATTTGTTAAAATTGCTCTAAATAAGACAACATTTTTAATTGCATTGGCCCAAATCTCGTTGCACCTATGTGCAATGACAATAGAATATATTATTATTGCGTATTGCAGTATTTGGTGCCGCCAGGGGTCCTTGTTGTTTTTTTGTGGCTTTAAAATACAAAATAAAATAGAAAACAAAAATATATAAAATGTTGCAAATAAGACGTGCATTTGCAATTTTTTATTTGGTGTCGCCAGGAGTCATTGTTGTTTGTTCCTGGTTGCATTTAATACATAGAAACATTATCCACAGATGATAGGTGCTGGAGTAGGCCATTCGGCCCTTCGAGCAAGCACCGCCATTCACTGTGATAATGCCTGATCATCCATTAATAAAATATAAGCAGTACAAGCTGTAACAAAAGTATACCCCCCCCCCCCCCCCCCCCCCCCCCCCCCACCCCCCACATTCCTCCATCAAGATTTAACAAAAGAGAAGAGGGAATCAACAAAGTGCTGCTGTTCCCGGACCGGGAATCGAACCCGGGGCAGCGGGAGAGAGAGAGGGAGAGAGAGCGCGGGGCTGGGGGGGAGAGGAGGAGCGACAGCTCACGAGTGAGGGGGGGGGGCGGGACGATGATGGGCAGCCCGGGGGCGGTGCCGCTTGGGGGGGCTTAGGAGGGAGAGAGACTCATTCGGGGGCGGGGCTGGACGGTGATTGGCAGTTGGGGGCGGGGTCTGTGTGGGGGGACGGGGCTGGACGATGAACTGTGGGGGCGGGTACTATGTGGGGGCGGGGACTATGGACAGTCGGGGGCGGGGCGGGGGGGAGGGGGCAGGACGATGATGGGCAGTCGGGGGCGGGGCAGGGATTGGGGGGCAGGACGATGATGGGCATCGGGGGGCGGGGACGAAGAGGTGGGCGGGGCAGGACGATGATGGACAGTCCGGGGGCGGGGACGAAGTGGGGGTGGGGCAGGACGATGATGGGCAGCTCGGGGGCGGGGCCGAAGTGGGGGCGGGGTTTGACGATGATGGGCATCCCGGGGGCGGGGCCGTGTGGGGAGCGCGTCTATAAGAGTGGTGGGCAGGACGGTCCCCCCCAGCTCACGGGACAGAGACGAACAGAGACAGAGACAGAGACAGAGACAGAGACAGAGACAGAGACAGACAGAGACAGAGACAGAGGACAGAGGAGACAGTGACAGAGACAGAGACAGGACAGCGATGAGACACGTTCTCAATGGGCCCTTTCGTCTAGGGCCCGCCTCCGTCACTCACAGCAGCAGGATTCGGGGGGGGTGGAGAGACAGCTCACTCGGGGGGCCTCGGGGTTTGTGCGCAGCGGATGGTGGACATCCCGGGGGCGGGGCTGGGATTGGGGGGGAGGAGAGACAGCTCTCACTCGGGGGCGGGTTTTGACGATGATGGACCTCCCCCCGGGGGGAGGGGCCGTGTGGGGAGCGCCCCCATCCTCTAAAGGGCGGCGCGTCCCCACTCACGAGACCCCCCCAGAGACCCTCTCCCCCCCCAGAGACAGAGACCCCCCCCAGAGACAGAGACCCCCCCCCAGACTCTCTCCCCCCCCCCCAGAGACAGAGAGACCCCCCCACCCTCAGAGACAGAGACCCCACCCTCAGAGACAGAGACCCCCCTCCTCTCCAATGGGCCCTTTCTCTAGCGTCCGCCTCCGTCACTCACAGCAGCGGCTCCTCGACCCTCTCTTAACGGTGAGGGGGAGTGTAGGCCCGGCCTCATATGCCTCGGCCTGTGTTTTGTTTGCAGCGGGTGGTTTTGCACGTTGCCCTGATTTCAGGGAGGGAGTGATAGTCTGACTTGACTTTCTGCTCCAACCATCCTCCCTAATCCCTGGGGGAGGCCCCCACCCTCTCTCCCTCTCTCTCCCCCCCCTCTCTCTCTCTCTCCCTCTCCCCCCCCCCCTCTCTCTTATGAGGGTGGGGAGGGGGAGTTCCCCCCCCCACCCTATCTCTCTCTCCCCCCCCATATCTCTCTCCCCCCCCCCCCCCCCCCCACCCTTCTCTCTCTCCCCCCCCCCTGTTTCTCTCTCCTCTTCCGCCCCCACATTCTCCCCTTTCATCTCTCTCTCCCCATCCTCGTCTGTGTCTGTGACAAATAAACTTGACTCTCTCTCTCTTCTCTCCCCCCCCCCCCCCACCCTCCTCCCCCTCTCCCCCTCCCTCACTCTCTCTCTCTCCCCCCCCCCACTCTCCCTCTCTCTCTCTCCCCCCCCCCCCCCTCTCTCCCCCCCCCCCCCTCTCTCTCCCCCCCTCTCTCCCCCTCTCCCCCCCCCCCCCCCTCTCTCTCTCTCCCCCCCCCTCCCTCTCTCTCCCTCCCTCTCTCCCTCTCCTTCCCCCCTCTCTCTCCCCCCCTCCCCCTCTCTCTCTCCCCCCCCCCCTCTCTCTCTCCCTCCCTCCCTCTCCCTCCCTTCTCCCTCTCCCCCCCTCCCTCTCTCTCTCTCTCTCCCCCCCACCCTCTCTCTCTCTCTCTCCTCTCTCTCCCCCCCCACCCTCTCTCTCTCTCTCTCTCCCCCCCCCTCTCCCTCTCTCTCTCTCTCCCCCACCCCCCTCTCTCCCCCCCCCTATCCCCAGCTTCAGACCCCCCCCCACCCCTTGTCCACAAGACTGTCCCCATTCCCCCCCCCCCCCCCCAGCCTGTCTCCCCCCTCCCCGCCTCAGCCTCTCTCTCCCCTATCCCACATCAGCAACTTTTTGAGCCAGCTCAGCCTTGGCGGGACAGCTGTACCCTGAGCTCACCCCCAGCTCACCGCTCCCGACCTTGTCCTCTGCACAACTTGTTAACGGCTCTGACTGCGCAGCGTTGTCATCAACTTGTTGTCAAGGTTTGGGGAATATCAGTGGCCGCTAGTATGTAGGATATTTCTCCTTGGATGCAATTACACAAGACTCTAGATTTCTCGAAGATAACTGGCAGTTACTGCAAACTGCAAAAAGTTGGACCAAAATTACTTGCACAAATTACTTGTAACTTGCAGATTTGCAGTGTGTGAGGCGGTGTTTCTAACTTGTAGGATTACGATGCCAAGTAATGTTTATTAACCTGTAGATTTGCAGTACAAGGTTGTCTCTTAACTCGTATCTTTGCAGTGTGTGAGGCGGTGTTTCTAATTTGTAGTGCAGGGTTGTTTTTAACTTGTAGATTTGCAGAGGGGTTGTGTTTAACTTGTAGATTTGCAGAGTGAGGGGTTGTATTTAACTCGTACATTTGCAGTGCAAGCCTGTTTGTAACGTAGATTTGCAGTACATGGTTGTGGTTCTAAACTTTGCTTTGCAATGCCAACTTGTGTTTATTAACTTGTTGGTGTGCAGCACAAGGCTTGTTTCGATGGTTACGGGGAGAAGTTTTTTGTTTAGTTTATTGTCACGTGTACCGAGGTACAGTGAAAAGCTGTAAGGACCTGTCCCACTTTCCCGAGTTATTCACGAATTCTCCCGAGTTTTCAAACTCGCAGAATGTTCGTAACGAGTCCGTGGATATATCGTAGCGGCACGTCATGCCAGCCGCAGGTACTCTGGGCATCGGGTAATTTGAGACATTTTTTTCAGCATTTTTAAAATGCCCATGAGTAAAACAAATAGCCCCAAGTACTTACGGCTGGCGTAACGAGCAGCTACGCTATATCCACGGACTCCTACAGACTTGTTACGAACATTCTGTGAGTTTGAAAACTCGGGAGAATTCGTGAATAACTCAGGAAAGTGGGACAGGCTCTTTAGTTGTGTGCTATCCAGTCAGACGAAAGACAATACATGATTACAATCGAGACATTTACATTGCATAGATGCATTAAGGGATACCTTTTAGTGCAAGGTAAGGCTAGCAAATGTCTGATCAAGGATAGTTCAAGGGTCACCAAAGAGTAGTTCAGCACTACTCAAGTAGTTCAGCACTTGTTAGTCCTTGCTGTCTCCTCCCCTTCCTCAGCCCCCCTGCTGTCTCCTCCCATCCCCCAGCCTTCGGGCTACTCCTCCTTTTCCCTTTCTTGTCCCCACCCACCCCCGCCCCCGATCAGTCTGAAGAAGGGTTTCGGCCCGAAACGTTGCCTATTTCCTTCGCTCCATAGATGCTGCTGCACCCGCTGAGTTTCTCCAGCTTTTTTGTGTAACCAGTAGTTCAGCACTTCTCTCTGGTTGTGGTAAGATAAGGGAGCAGAATGGGGTTGGGAGGGGGAAATAGATCAGCCATGATTGGATGATGTAGTGGACGCAATGGGCCGACTGGTCGAATTCTGCTTACTATGTCATGGTTTTATGTGTGTCACAAGGTTGTTTAACTTGTAGATTTGCTTAACATGTTGACTACTATAGCTGATGGAAGGTAAACATAGTATATCGTAACATAAGGTCGTTTCCATGAATTCTGACTTTCCTTATCCACCCCATCACAATATCGTACTTTTGCATAGTGTCACCTAATTAATGTGCATTTTCCCCGTTGTATTTTATAAATTAACCTAATTGCTTTCTGGATTACTGAACAATTTGGCATTTAAGTTTTAGATTTTGCTGTTTGTGAATTTGGAATTTTGGATACAGTTGGGCGGTTCAACTTTAGTGCCAGTTATCTTAAGGCAACTGTTCAGATACGTTATCCAGTGAGAGTAAACATGCTAAATATATCCCAGTCAAAAATAGGTTGCTGGATACTGTTTATTTTGGACTTGCCCCAGTTTTATCTATGAACCTTTGGACGTGATATTGACATTTCTATTACTTTGGCTGTTTTCTGTCCTTGTATAGACCTGAATCTAATAACTGGTTAAATAGTTAACGTTTGTTAACCAAGACGAAAAAGAGACTAAACACAAAGAACTACAGATGCTGCTTTAAAAAAAACAACCTAGTGCTGGAGTAACTCAGCGGGTCGGGCAGCATCTGTGGAGAACATGGATAGGTGACGTTTCACAGAGTGCTGGAGTAACTCAGCGGGTACAGCAGCATCTATGGAGCTAAGGAAATAGGTAACGTTTCGGGCCGAAACCCTTCCGGGTTTCGGCCCGAAACGTTGCCTATTTCCAGAAGGGTTTCGGCCCGAAACGTTGCCTATTTCCTTAGCTCCATAGATGCTGCTGCACCATAACTCAGTGGGTCAGGCAGCATCTGTGGAGAACATGGATAGGTGACGTTTCACAGAGTGCTGGAGTAACTCAGCGGGTCAGGCAGCATCTGTGGAGAACATGGATAGGTGATGCTTCACAGAGTGCTAGAGTAACTCAGTGAGTCAGGCAGCATCTGTGGCGAGCATGGATAGGTGATGCTTCAGGCCGAGATCCTCTTTCAGACTGGATGTGAGGTGGTGGGGGGAGCAGTAAGCTGGAAAAGGAGAGAGTTGTGGGAGGCAACAGGTTCCCAGGGGCAAGAAGGGGATTTTGATAGGTAGATGGCTGCTGGAATGTGGAACAAAAACAGACCATCAGCGGGTGTCAGTGAGCATCTGTGGAAGCAACAAGTAAGTGAATATGTTTGGTCGGGTCCCTGTGTCAGGGTTGAGGGGAAAAGTACAAATTGTCTATCAGTACAAGGAATGGGAGGGTGGAGGAGGAGAGGGCTGGTAGGCGATAGGTAGAACATGATGGTTAGGTGTTGTGTGTTGGCAGGTATGGGAAGGGGGAAGAAAACTAGATGGACAGGCAAGGTTCAGAGGAGTTTTTCTAATTCACAGGCAAATGGGACTGGCTCACATGGGGCAACTAGGTCAGCATGGAGGAGCTGGGCCGAAGGGCCTGTTTCCATGCTGTATAACACTGACTCTTAATTGGGCATGTGTGTGTGTGTTAGCAGAACTTTGTGGCTGTGGGTTACTGGACGTAGGAATATTTTATGTTCATAACATTAAATTGTATGATTTACCTAAGGACAGTATATGTTAAAATCTGGAGGCAGGTTTTGTGTGGCAGGAACTCAGTGGGTCAGGAAGCATCTGTGGAGGGAATGGACAAGGGACATTTCAGGTCAAGACCCTTTTACAGACCAAGGGAATGAGATGTTTTCACTAAACCTTGTCCCTCAAATTGGTTTTACAATTTTTATTTAGAAACAAAGAAAATAGGTGCAGGATCGTGGCTGATTCTCCAGAATCAGTACCCCGCTCCTGCTTTCTCCCCATATCCCTTGATTCCGTTAGCCCCAAGAGCTGTATTTAACTTGACAATGCTCTATGTACAAATAATTATTTTCAATTAGTAGAATATTAGCTTAATATTATATGTTTCTTCTTGTGTATGGCGTGCACAGCCTAAATTTGTAGGACAACTTGTTCTATTTGATCTTATTTGATTGTTGGGTTGTTGCCAGGTTGATTGCATTAGTCGAAACAGGGCGGGCCACGTGAAGGTTGCAATCTCCCAGCCCATTGTATGTTTACTGTCTCTACTGACTGAAGTTGTAATTCTGCTCAGTAAAATACAAGTGACGTTAGTTTTAAGAAGCAGTTTGATTTAACGTTGTTGTTTTTGCTCCTATTCAAAGGTCACCATCTGGAAACGGGATTGAAAGATCCAAATGGCCTCCATTCCATCGACTGGATCGCTCGCAGCAACCCATGACTATTACAGGAGTAAGTAATTCTTTCTGGGAAAATACACATTCTTATTGGTTGGCGGTGCAGGCTCGAAGGGCCGAATGGCCTACTCCTGCACCTATTTTCTATGTTTCTATTGCAGTAGGTGGAGGATAAATGGAACAGCTGGTTTGTTTAGAGCCGACTTCTTACTGGTTGGCCAACTTTCCAAAGGGGGGAAAAAAAAAACTTTTTAAACATGTGCCGTTTCTTTCAAATGAACTCAACTTGTTGAATTTGGCAAGCTAGTCTTTAGCCGAATTCTCAGAACCAAGACCCATGAATGATGTTATTCTTTAATAATGACACTTTCTGCCAAGAACCAGCAGCCAGCCATGTTGACGTTGCCTGGTTGCAAGATTCATCTAGAAAGACTTTCCAATTAGGGCTTTGTTTTAACTGAAGTTGCAGGGAGAGTCACCAGTTAATTCATCTCTATTTCTTCTCGGGCTTATTATTTCAGTTCATCATCTATCCTGCTGGAGATAGTTTCATTGTTTGGCTGAGGATCTCACCATTTTCTGAATAATTCTGCAAGGGTACAGGTTGTAGATTTCTTGGTTCAAGGGTAAATTGTTACACAATCACAATTTTCTCTTGACATTTGACGGTGCTGCAATTAAGTTGAGAATGGTTTATGACTTGTTTGAATGTCTGGAGTTACGTAGAAACATAGAAAATAGGTGCAGGAGGAGGCCATTCGGCCCTTCGAGCCATCACCGCCATTCATTGTGATCATGGCTGATCGTCCCCAATCAATAACCCGTGCCTGCCTTCTCCCCATATCCCTTGATTCCACTAGCCCCTAGAGCTCTGTCTAACTCTCTCTTAAATCCATCCAGTGACTTGGTCTCCACTGCCCACTGTGGTAGGGCATTCCACAAATTCACAACTCTCTGGGTAAAAAAGTTTTTTCTCACCTCGGTCTTAAATGACCTCCCCTGTTGGAATGACCTAAACTGTTGGAATGCCCTTTCTGGGGTAGGGATAAAGGAATTCTAAGTCGGATGCTTCCATTTAGTGAGATCTAAATGTTCCTTGTTGTTAATTGCCACAGAATTTTGGACATCTGGAGCTTGGCTTATCGATTTATGAAGCCCTGAAGAAGAGTCTCGACCACAAACATCACCCGTCCCTTCTCTCCAGAGATGCTGCCTGTCCGACTGAGTTACTCCAGCTTTTTGTGGTCTCTCTTTGATTTAAACCAGCACCTGCAGTTCCATCCTACACTCACTTTTTCACTTAATCTGTACAACAGTGTATTTTAATGTAGAAACATGGAACTGCAGGTGCTGGTTTACAAATGACTCTAATGCTTCAGATACACACAAAGTGCTGGAGTAACTCAGCGGGTCAGGCAGTATCTCTGGAGTGAAGGAATGGGTGATGTTTTGGTATGATACCCTTCAGACTGAGTCGGGGGAGAGGGGAACTAGAGATATGGAAGGGTACAAGACACATGTACGGTGTGAAAAGGACACATTGCAGCGATCCCTGCTGGTCGATAGCGATTAACACTATCTTACCTACACAATTCACACTTGTACCTAGCCAATTAACTTACAAACCTGGTACACAAAAGTACTGGAGATACTCAGCGGGTGCAGCAGCATCTATGGAGCGGAGGAAATAGGCAACGTTTCGGGCCGAAACCCTCAACTAACAAACCTGTATGTCTTTGGAATTTGGGAGGAAACCGAAGATCTCGGAGAAAACCCACGCGGTCATGGGGAGAACGTACAAACTCCATACAGACAGCACCCGTAGCCTGGGTCTCTGGCGCTGAAAGCGCTGTCAGGCAACTTGCTCTTGCTCAAGGTTTTAGTAACTAAAAACATCAGAACACCAAGTCCACGCTGGCCTTCTCCTGTTCTGTCATCCCACATACACATCCACTACCAACACACTTTGGGGGACAATTAAACCCTACAAACCCACACACCTTGGCAAGGCAAATATGAGCATTCAGTTTGAAATCTGTTGGACATTTTGCAATTGAAGTTCCAGCAATTTAAATGTTCTTTCGAAGGTTAATGCATGACAATTGGTCGACTAACAGAACAAATCTCTCATTCCAGGGCGAATTGGATCAACCTCCAGTAATAGTTCATGCGGTAGCTCTGAGCACATTGGGGAAGTTATTCCACACACCACAGGTAAGAAGAGGCTTGTTAACTAAACACAGTTAAATGGAGGTAATGCTGAACAGTTTACTTAAGTTCATTTATTTCCCCAAACTGGTCTACTTTAAAACCATTGTGTGGAGGGGTGGGGGTGGGGGGGGGGGGGTTAGTGACAATCATTTATTAAACCCAAGTGTTAGAAGTGTTACAAAGTCTTTGTAGTTTCTGTTTTGCACGAGGATCTTAACTAGAATAACTTGCAATGAGGTTTTCTAAGCACATGAAGATGGACACAAAACGCTGGAATGGGTGATGTTTCTGGCCGAGACCCTTCTCCACCCGACTTCTCCAGACGACTTCCAAGCATGAGTTTGTTTGCTGTTAGTTTTCAGTATTGTTGAAGGCATATGTGGATGGGTCAAAAGGTAATATAACTCTTTGTATTTATAGGGTTGCCAAAGTCTGCGTCGGGCCAATGGTGGCTCAGCTTTTTCTTTGGAAAAACCCAGAACCTTCCAGTAATGACCACTCTAACTGAGTCATCTGAGAGGTGAGAGCAGGGATAGGGTGGGGGGGGGAGGAGGGGTGTGTGGGGGGTGGGGGAAGAGAGGGGTGTGGGGGGGTGGGGGGGGGGGTGGGGGGAGGGGGGGTTGAGTGGGGGGGGGAGTGGGGGGGGGGGGTGGGGGGGGGGGGGTGGGGGGGGGGGGTGGGGTGGGGGGGGGGGGGATCAAGTAACTTTTAACTGACACCAGTGGAGTCCAAAGTGGAGTCCAAATAAGGTCATGGCGAATTGGAAAACTAAGATGAGAATATTTAGTGATTAGTTTTGCTTAACTGAGCCAGTGCACTTGCCAAGTGGGAAGAGTGACTCAGCTATGGTTTATGTTGGATGTCCAAAATGCTGTTGTTTATTGGATTTACAGATTGGGTTGCTTGACTCCCATTTGTCGTCAAGATCAAATCTTGACTAAAACATGCATGTAATAACTTGGTTGAAGTTAACTCGTATTTATGCTTTTTCACATCTACTGAGGTAGATTGGAGCAGTTCAAAGTTCTTCTGGTTGCATAAAGTTGTGAGGAATGGATTTGGACCGGGGGTGGGTGGGGGGAAACCAAGAACAAATGGGGACCTGGCCTGGAGAACAAATTGGGACCAATGCAGACCACATGGAATTCTTTGTAACTTTGTTGATGCCCTTTATGTAGTAACTCTTTACATACCTCGTGTACGGAAAATGAAATTATCAATCTATAAATACAGCTGTATAAAAAGTTTGGCAAGGCATTGGCTTTGATCTTGGTATTTGGATGGATGAACAAATTGAGAAGATATGAAACTGTAACCTGAGCCCAGAGCAATCTCATTTGATTTGTTAGTTGTTGGACTGCATCAACGTTACTACTTTTATTTTCTCTCCAGTGGGAAGATTAACTGCATCCTCCCTCAAGACATGGTGAGGAAAAGACACGCCAGTGAGCCCAGCAAACCATCATCTTGAGGACTTGAGCTGCTGAAGAAGACGCAAGGATTTTTTTGCTGTTCCTAACTAATTTTAAAAGGCTGCTTAAAATTTGTACTCCTAACCTCGTCCCCAGATAATCAGTGATTTTTATGGATTGTTCCTATCTGACTTCCAACACCTTGTAATAAACTTTAGCAGCCGATCTGTCTGTGCTTCCATTTCTTTATCTGTCTGATCTTTAGTTGCTGGATGAAGATGCCAAAATGGCTAATTGGTACATGGCTAAATGACTTGCATGCAGCATCTTGCTTGTCAGTTGCTGAACGATTAAAGTTTGGTTCAATGGCTTTAAGGTGAGAGGGGCAAAGTTTAAAGGAGGTGTGTGGGGCAAGTTTTATTTTTTCACACGGGCGGTGAGTACCTGGAACGCTTTGCCCGGGGTGGTGGAGGCAGATATGACAGCGGCATTTAAGAGGTTTTCAGATAGGCGCATGGATGGATATGCAGGGAATGTGGATCGCGTGCAGGCAGAGGATATTAGTTTATCTCAGTTCAACAAGTGTTTAAGTCTCTTCCATATCTGCTTCAAGAAAAGACTAACCAATTATTATTTTTTTTTAAAAACACCAAGAGGTGACTGAAGGAATGTCAGATGTTGGAATCTGTAGCAAAACACTATGCTGGAGGAACTCAGCGGGACAGGCAGCATCTGTGGAGACAATCTCATGCTTGGCACAGACGTGGGCTGGAGGGCTTGTTCTTTCACTGCTGTATTCTGGTTTTATGACACGATAGGTCTTTGACTGCGTAACACGTTCAGAATCTCGACTGCTGATTTCAGTTCAGTTTTAGTTTATTGTCACCTGTGAAAAGTTACAGTGAAACGCGCTTGTTGGTGCTAGCCGGCCAGTGGAACGACAATACATGACGGCAACAAGCCATTTACAGATACAGAAGGGAGTGACTAGTGTCTAGTGCAGAGAACAGACTGATCTGAGAAGAGTTTAAAATCACAGTTAAAGTAAGATATCTAGTTGTGGAAGTATAGATTTAAAAATGCGTATCTATTTCGGACCGAAACGTCGCCTATTTCCTTCGCTCCATAGATGCTGCTGCACCCGCTGAGTTTCCCCGGCACTTTTGTCTACCAGGTCGGTAGGTTAAATGGCAGCTGTACATTATTCCAAGCATAAGTGAGTGGTAGAATGTGGGGACTTGATGAGAATTTGGGGTGAATATATATGGGATTTGAAGTGGAACAGGCCCTTCTGCCCACAATGTCGGAACCGAACATTGATGCCAAGACCATATTGTTTATTGACCTGTATAGCTGAAGGGCAGTGTGGATACAATCGGCAGGTGGGCCTATTTCCATGCTGTACGCCTCTTGACTGAGACTCACAAAATTCCACGGCTAAAGAATGAGCCTGCCAGACATTGGGAATTAATATTTAATTGAGTTTTTCAATTTGTAGCTGTTGCACTAATTAATTGATATTGGATTTGCGTCGAACAGGGTCTCGTGTGTATTTTAAGCATTGTTTGGGTGAGAGTCATAATCGTACAGTGTGGAAACAGGCCATACAGCCCAACATGCCCACGCCAGCTTAGATGTTCCATCCACACTTGTTGCAGCTGATGTGTTTTGCCCATATAATAGACAACAGACAATAGATGCAGGACTAGGCCATTCGGCCCTTCGAGCCAGCGCCACCATTCAACGTGATCATGGCTGATCACCCCCAATCAGTCCCCCTTTTCCTGCCTTCTCCCCATATCCTCTGACTCCACTATCTTTAAGAGCCCTATCTAATTCTCTCTTGAAAGCATCCAGAGAACTGGCCTCCACCCCCCTCTGAAGCAGAGAATTCCACAGACTCACAACTCTCTGTGTGGAAAAAGTGTTTCCTCGTCTCCATTCTAAATGGCTTGCTCCTTATTCTTAAACTGCGGCCCCTGGTTCTGGACTCCCCCAACATCGGGAACATGTTACCTGCTCTAGTGTGTCCAATCCGTTAACAATCTTATATGTTTCAATAAGATCCCCTCTCATCCTTCTAGATAAAACAGTACCCAGTTCCTGCCTTCTCCCCCATATCCCTATAAATATTTTATATCCACATACCTGTCCAAATGTCTGATATTTAAAGTTTATTCACCAAGCAACAGTGGAGTAGAGACTCCGTTATCTGTGTCGCATGATAAACAACCTGCTCATTAAATGCTAATATTAGCTTAGAGATATTGTCAACACAGGCCCTTTGGTCCACTAAGTCCACGCTGGCCATCGGTCACTGGTTCACGCTGGTTCGCCCCTGTACACAAGGGACAATTACAGAGCGTCTGCATCTTTGGCAAGTGGGAGGGAAGCCCACACAGTCACAGGGAGAATGTGCAAACTGTGTGCAGACAGCACCCGAGGTCAGGATTGAACCTGGGTCTCTGGCGCTGTGCTGCCCTCTATGACGAGCCATCTGTTGCATTCCAAGTTTGCCAGTCTGAAGAAAGGTCTCGACCCGAAACGTCGCCCATTCCTTCCCTCCAGAGATGCTGCCTCACCCGCTGAGTTGCTCCAGCATTTTGTGTTTGCCTGTTTGGGAGTCTGTTTTGGTTGAGGTGTGGTGACGTATAGCTGAGTGCAATGGTCATGTTTAACTAGTTGGAGCAAATAGATTGTGCAAATGACATTTGAAGCACTTCTGGGGAGCACCACAAAAATAGAACTCTTTACCAAAGATCCTATAGCGAGCAAGATAGATCACTCGACCAAAAAGACCTAGTACGGTCATGGGCAGATTCATGGGTAATTTTTGGCCCCATTTCCGTAACCGGCTTCCGTCTCCGCACCGAAGATCCCGTAGCGGAGCAAAGATACTAGTGCGGAGACGGAAGCCGGTTACGGAAACATCCTCGTGAAAATAAAAGTTATTTTGGAAAACCTTCTCAATTTCAGAATTATAATTTATTAACGCAAACTGTTCCCCCGCAACGTTGATTACACTGCGAGTTGGGTCGGGTTACTGAAATGGATGAAAAAAAGGCCCACGTTCAGCCCCGCGCAACGCTGCATTGTTCAAATCCCTTTGTATTCTTACGCTAAATGCTCCCTTGTGCATTCTGCCACCAGATATTATTACAGTGTTTTGCGGGGTAGAATTCTGGCGTTCAGCTGAGCGTCACCATCCAAACCTACATTACATTATTTGCATCGTTTTGCTGACTACAAAATGTCTTTTGTATTTGTGGAGCAGCTGTTGGCCGTCACCCACACCCTCTGGGGCTGTTTGCAATTCCACCCACTGCCCAAACGACCTGTCCACTGCTTCGGAGAAACGGGAACGGTTGCCAAAGATCCTCTTAAATACAAATACTTTTTTTGCATATTGCATAATTGACAAAGCTTGAGATTGTTTTTGTGTGTGGCGTAGAAAGGGAGATATTTGAACTTTTTATTTCTGACTTCCATCACAGTGAGGAATGTGGTGGAGTCATGTTGGGCTGCCCCACTGTACGAGCTAATTCAAGAGTTCTCCCGTGTTTCCCCCGATTCAAACTCGGAGAATTACGATAATGGCCACTCGTAGGTACTCGGAGCTCTCGTGGACATTTTACATCATGTTGAAAATGTTTAAAAATCTTCACGAGCCTTCACGAGCTTACCGTGTTTCCCGAGTACCTGCCGTTAGCGTTACGAGCCGCTAAGAGACGTCCTGAGCACCGACGTACCCGCAACATACATTCTACGTGCTTACCACGAGTTTGATTTTTTTTAAACTCGGGAGAGCTCTTGAATGCACTTGTACAGTGGGACAGGGCCTTCACTCTGGTGGATTTTATGTTAGAATGTATTTTGTGTGTTCCATTGCTTTTTATTTGTATGACTGACTTGTGGCAAATGAAATTCCTTGTATGTTGCAAAACATACTTGGCTAATAAAGTATTATTGTGATTGATCTGATTTGAGATTTTTATGCAAGAAAGAACTGCAGATGCTGGAAAAATCGAAGGTAGACAAAAAATGCTGGAGAAACGCAGTGGTGAGGCAGCATCTATGGAGCGAAGGAAATAGGCTCAATTTTGGGTTGAGACCCTTCTTCGGACTGTGGGGGCGGGAAGAAGAAAGGAAGAGGCGGAGACAGTGGGGGAGCTGGGGAGGGGAGGGGAAGGAGGGAGAAAGCAAGGACTACCTGAAATTGGAGAAGCCAATGTTCATACCGCTGGGGTGTAAACTACCCAAGCGAAATATGAGGTGCTGCTCCTCCAGTTGGCGCTGGGCCTCACTCTGGCCATGGAGGAGGCCCAGGACAGAAAGGTCAGAATGGGATTTGGGGGGGGAGTTGAAGTGCTGAGCAACTGGGAAATCAGGTTGGTTAGTACAAACTGAGCGGAGGTGTTGGGCGAAGAGATCGCCAAGCCTGCGCTTGTTGCTCTCTGATTAATGCAAAATCTTCTGTTTGAGGGGAAAATGTATTGATATTATTGAGAACTGAATCTTTGATGCATTTTCATTGGGTTCCTAAGTTTTGTTCATCTTGCGATTTAGCTGGTGGCATTTCTATTACCAGAGTTTCTTTAATGTTGCATTTTGAACATGTTGCCAGAGGAGGTAGTTGAGGCAGGTTCAATAACAGCATTTAATGGACAATTGGGCAGGTACATGGATAGGAAAGTACACAGGCAAAACGTGGGCAAGTGGCTTGGTCGGGATGGGCTGAAGGGCCAGGTTCTGTACGGTACGACTCTGTCATTCTGAAGACATACAGAATAGTGAAAGACTTGGATAGCGTGGATGTGGAGAGGATGTTTCCACTGGTGGGAGAGTTAGACCAGAGGTCATAGCCTCAGTATTAAAGGCCGTTCTTTTAGGAAGGGTATGAGGAGTAATTTCTTTAGCCACTAGGGGGTGCTGCATTGATGGCAGCCTCTGCCGACAGTCTGTCCGTTTTTCTATCTTTTTTTATTTTTAATCTGTTTTAAAAGTATGTTTTGGAGGTTTCTTTAGTTTTTTCTATGTGGTAGGGTAAGGGGGAAACCGTTTCTCAGTCACTTCCTTGCGGCGTACCAACTGGATTGGCGTGGCCTTTCCTGCCGGGGGACCGGCCAGGGCTTCAGCAGCGGCAGCGGAGCAGCACTGGATTCACCGTGGAACGGGAAATGCTTTACCTGGATCGCCGTTTGAAGCTCCGGAGTGTTGTGCCTGCTGCTTCAACATTGCGGAGCTGTGGTTCATAGAGTTTCCAGCGCGGGCGGTGCTGACTTCAACATTGTGGAGGCCTGGGACCTTTTGCCGAGGGTCGCCAGCGTGAAACTCCACCCAGCGCGGCCTGTGGACGTAGGGAGGCGTGGACGTGGCAGATTCAGAAAACTTTCTTTAAACGTTGGGATAGTCCCAGCCTCAACTACCTCCTCTGGCAGTTTGTTCCATACACTCACTGCCATTTGCCTCTCAGATTCCTATTAAATCTTTTCCCTTTCCCCTTGAGCCAATGTCCTCTAGTCCTCGATTCCCCTACTCTGGGCAAGAGACTCTGCGCATCTACCCGATCTATTCCTCTCATGATTTTATACACCTCTATAAGATCACCCCGCATCCTCCTGCGCTCCAAGGAATAGAGACCCAGCCTACTCAACCTCTCCCTATTGCTCAGAGCCTCTAGTCCTGACAACATCCTCGTAAATCTTCTCTGAACCCTTTCAAGCTTAACAGTATCTTATAACATGGTTCGACATAGTCCCAGGCTCGACCCGAAACGTCACCTATTCCTTTGCTCCATCGATGCTGCCTCACCCGCTGAGTTAACGCAGCATTTTTGTCTACCTTTGATTTTTCCAGCATCTGCAGTTCCTTCTTGCATAAAAATCTCAAATCAGATCACAATCACAATAATACTTTATTATTACATGACACCCTAGTGGGACAGGCCCTTTAGAATTGAGTTGTTTTGTTCACCCTGCGTCAGACGAGTTGAGAGAAGAGTTGTTGCCAAGCGCAGTTGTAGACTGATGTTCCTCCACGCTGTGCGGGACTCTAAGTTCACCAGCGGGTTCTGCAGCCAACTAGGGAGGAATAAAATGTGAAAGAAATGTCAAGCATGTGTTATTGAGGCTGCCCTTGTGCAGAACATTGGGTTAGGTTTTTGTCCCAGCTGGTGTGGTAAACATTGATGTGCGCATGCCTCCAGCCCTGTTTACATTGAACTCGGAGATGGGGAGAGAGGAAGGGAGGGGGAGAGAGAGAGAGAACTAGAATTTTCCTTCTCTAGGCTGTTGCAGCAAGCAGCTTGTCTAGTTTAATCCAATCACAGGAGCTTTGACCCCATGGAAACCCACTGACCTTTCCCCCAGATGGAGTGATAAACCAGAGCAGGATTAAAACCAGTCGCACTCGGCCAGTCAACTCTATCTGTTAAAGAAACAACACTGAGATGAAAAAAAACATGCTGCAAATATTATTGAGCGATACCTTTTTTTTTTTGCAAAGTCGTGAAACCTAATCCAACGGAAGCTAGTAATTGGTTTAAATAGTAATCGTGATGTGTCATTTCTCGGAGGCACTAGGAAGTGCAGATCTTGAGCTAAGTTTAATTTTCTATTATAAGCTCATCACTCAAGCTAAGATAGGCATGAAGTGCTGGAGTAACTCAGCAGGTCAGGCAACATCTCCGGAGAAAAGGAACAGGTGACGTTTCGGGTCGAGACCCTTCTTCAGGCTGAAAGTCGAGGAGAGAGGGAGTCTAAAGATATGGAAGGATAAGGTGTGAAAACGACAGATCAAAGCAGATGAAGCCAAGGAAATGGAGAATGGTACATTGGTAGCTGATGGGGAAGATGACAAGTACGTTTTGGGTCGAGACCCTTCTTCAGGCTGAGGGTCGGGGGAAAGGGAAACGAGAGTGAGAGAAAGAGATACAGATGAATGAAAGAGATGCAGAAAAAGTAACTTCACTGTGGCCTTGGTGTAAAACGGATAGCAGACAATGAGACTAAACAAGACGGCTATGAAGATGTACAACAACTTGGGTAGAGGAGGGATGGAGAGAGAGGCGATGCAAGGGTCACCTTGAAATTAGAGAAATCAATATTCATACGACTGTGTTTTGATCTGCCCAAGTGAAATATGAGGTGGTGTAAAGCAATTATTATTACACGGCATTAGTGTACAGCCACACTTTGTTGTTTGTCGAACGGAGCAAGTGATGTTTTATCTAGAAGGATGAGTTTCGAAGGATGAGAGGGAATCTCATTGAAACATATAAGATTATTAAGGGTTTGGACACGCTAGAGGCAGGAAACATGTTCCCGATGTTGGGGGAGTCCAGAACCGCAGTTTAAGAATAAGGGGTAAGCCATTTAGAACGGAGACGAGGAAACACCTTTTCACACAGAGAGTGGTGAGTCTGTGGAATTCTCTGCCTCAGAGGGCAGTGGAGGCGGGTTCTCTGGATGCTTTCAAGAGAGAGCTAGATAGGGCTCTTAAAAATAGCGGAGTCAGGGGATGTGGGGAGAAGGCAGGAATGGGGTACTGATTGGGGATGATCAGCCACGATCACATTGAATGGCGGTGCTGGCTCGAAGGGCCAAATGGCCTACTCCTGCACCTATTGCCTATTGTTCACCAGCGGGTTCTGCTGCCAACTAGGGAGGAATAAAATGTGAAAGAAATGTCAAGCATGTGTTATTGAGGCCGCCCTTGTGCAGAACATTGGGTTAGGTTTTTGTCCCAGCTGGTGTGGTAAACATTACCTGTGCGCATGCCTCCAGCCCTGTTTACATTGAACTCGGAGATGGGGAGAGAGGAAGGGAGGGGGAGAGAGAGAGAAAACTAGAATTTTCCTTCTCTAGGCTGTTGCAGCAAGCAGCCTGTCTAGTTTAATCCAATCACAGGAGCCTTGACCCCATGGAAACCCACTGACCTTTCCCCCAGATGGAGTGATAAACCAGAGCAGGATTAAAACCAGTCGCACTCGGCTACTCCTGCACATATTGTCTATTGTCTAGATCATAGAAAAAAGTACAGCACAGGAACAGGCCCTTCAGCCCACAATGTGTATGCTGAACGGTCAAAGTATACCAATGTAATCTAGCCTCATCTGCCTGCACATAGTCCCCACCCTTCTGTTGTCCCTGCTGATCCATGTGCCTATCTAAAGGCTTCTTAAACACCACCAAGGGCGGCACGGTGGCTCAGCGGGTAGAGCTGCTGCCTTGCAGCGCCGGAGACCCGGGTTCGATCCCGACCACGGGTGCTGTCTGTACGGAGTTTGTACGTTCTGCCCGAGACCCACGTGGGTCACCTCCCCCACCCAAGTCTTCGGTTTCCTCCCACACTCCAAAGACGTGTACACAGGTTTGTAGGTTAATTAGCTAGGTCCTAAGTGTAAATTGTCGTGTGTGTGTGTGCGTGTGTGCGTGTGTGTGTGTGTGTGTGTGTGTGATCATGGCTGTGTGTGTGTGATCATGGCTGTGTGTGTGTGTGTGTGTGTGATCATGGCTGTGTGTGTGTGTGTGTTAGTTAGTTAGTGTTAATGTGCGGGGATCGCTGGCCGGTACGGACCCGGTGGGCCGAAGGGCCTGTTTCCGCGCTGTATCTCTAAACTAAACCCAACTATTGTATCTGTAGTCTCCCCCACTAAACGGAACAATGAAATTCTTACTCGCAACAGCACACGAGGGATGTAAACACAATACTCAGTGGATGTCGTATTAAGCAACAAGGAGTTTAATACATTTAAAGAAAAATAATATGGTGCAAAGACAAAACAAGTCCCCAGCACAGTCAAAGCAGTTTGGCGTTTGCAGATTAGTTGGACTTTGAAGTGTCCTATAGCCTGATAACCAGTTGTAGGGCAGGAACATAGAACATTTCACCCAGAGAGTTGTGAATTTGTGGAATTCCCTGCCACCAAGGGCAATGGAGGCCAAGTCACTGGATGGGTTTAAGGGAGAGTTAGATAGAGCTCTAGGGGCTAGTGGAGTCAAAGGATATGGGGAGAAGGCAGGCAGGGGTTATTGGTTGTGGACGATCAGCCGTGATCACGATGAATGGCGGTGCTGGCTCGAAGGGCCGAATGGCCTCCTCCTGCACCTATTTTCTATGTTTCCGAAATAGGTGCAGGAGTAGGCAGTTCGGCCCTTCGAGCCAGCACCGCCATTCAATGTGATCATGGCTGATCATCCCCAATCAGTATTCCCCATACCCCTTGATTCCGTTAGCCCTAAGAGCTCTGTCTAACTCTCTCTTGAAAACATCCAGTGAATTGGCCTCCACTGCCTTCTGTGGCGTAGAATTCCACTGTCTCTGAACCTGGTGGTCACAGATTTCAGGCTCCTGTACCTTCTCCCTGATGGCAGGAGTGGAACGCGAGCGTGGGCAGGGTGGTGTGGGTCTCTGATGATGCTGCCTGCCTTTATGAGGCAGCCACTCCTGCAGGTCCCTTCACCGGTGGGGAGGTCAGTGGCCACGATGGGCCGAGTGGCGTTGTGGACTCTGGATTTTTTTTTTTTATTTTTTTTAATATTTTTTATTTTATTAGAAGTAAGTACAGTCATATGGCACCAAAGTGCCTAATATATATTTTCATAATACATTTTATGTACAACTTTCTTTTTTTTTTTTTTTGTTACCTTGAAAAAAGATGAGAATAAGAAAAAGAAGTTAGATAGTAAAGGATAGAAAGATGTGAAATATATAGTGTGTGAAGAAAGAAAACGAGTAAATGAAGAAAGTTGAGAGAGAAAATAGAGAAAAGAAAATAAAATAAAAAAGAAAAGGAGATCATTATTTATAATCTTGACCAAAACCCTCGTCCAGTCCTGAAACAGTTATTTTTTACAATTGTGTTGCACCATATGATTCCAAAAAAACGACGAATGGAGACCAACTCGTTATGAATTGGTCTGATTTATCCATTAGGAGGAATCGCATTTCCTCAATATGAGCGGTGTCCAACATACTTGCAATCCACATTTAAGACTCTTGATTCTTAATAATAATAATAATAATAATAACTTTATTTGTTAAGCACCTTAAAAACAACCAAAGCTGACCAAAGTGCTGTACAGAAAAAAGAAAACAAGCAAGACATCATAAAACAGGCAGAACAACAGAACATATAACTAACACGAGGCGCATAAATTACATACAAAAATCCAAACAATAAATTAAAAAAAAACATAAAACACGAGTACGAACAACGCAGCAAAACCAAGCAAATAAAGTTAATAAACAATTCAACACCTCACTGGTCTACAAAGGCCATGGAGAATAGATATGTCTTCAGGAGTGACTTAAAAACAGCTAGAGAAGGGGCCTGTTTAACGTGCAGAGGCAATTCATTCCATTCATTCAATTCTTAACCACCTTCAATTGTCACACAGTTAGTTGCCTCACACATGGCTGCAGGGAGCTGACATCCACCACCGGCCAGCCAGTTGCTCAGCCCTGTCTCCACAGCCTGACAGCTGAGGGCTGCCAAACATACCTCCGAGCGTCTGCATTGGCAGAACTACACATGCGGGCGAGGATTATACATGTCAAGATCACCCTGACCCCTATGTTATGGCTGGAAATACACAACAAATAATAATTAATGGAGGGGGGATCTTATAGAAACGTACAACATTATTAAGGGGTTGGACAGGCTAGATGCAGGAAGATTGTTCCCGATGTTAGGGAAGTCCGGAACAAGGGGTCACAGTTTAAGGATATGGGGGAAGTCTTTTAGGACCGAGATGAGAATTTTTTTTTCCACACAGAGAGTGATGAATCTGTGGAATTCTCTGCCACAGAAAGTAGTTGAGGCCACAGTTCATTGGCTATATTTAAGAGGGAGTTAGATGTGGCCCTTGTGGCTAAAAGGATCAGGGGGTATGGAGAGAAGGCAGGTACAGGATACTGAGTTGGATGATCAGCCATTGATCATATTAAATGGCGGTGCAGGCTCGAAGGGGCGAATGGCCTCCTCCTGCACCTATTTTCTATGTTTCTATGTTTCTAATATTCTATCATACAAGGTATAGGTGTAATCAGCCATAATCCTATTATTAAGACTAGAGCATAGAACGGTACAACACAAGAACAGGCCCTTCGGCCCACAATGTTTGTGCCGTACATGATGTCAAGTTTGTTTAGTTTAGAGATACAGCGCGGAAACAGGCCCTTCGGCCCATCGGGTCTGCGTCGTCTAGCGATCCCAGCATACTAACACACACACACACACACACACACACACACACACACACACACACACACACACACACACACACACACACACACACACACACACACACACACACACACACACACACACACACACACACACACACACACACACACACACACACACACACACACACACACACAAGCCACACACACAACCTACAAACCTGCGCTTCTCTGGAGTGTGGGAGGAAACCGAAGATCTTGGAGAGATCCCACGCAGGTCACGGGGAGAACGTACAAACTCCGTACAGACAGCACCCGTAGTCAGGATCGAACCCGGGTCTCTGGCTCTGCGTTCGCTGTAAGGCAGCGACTCTACCGCTGCCCCCACCGCGCAGTTAAACTGATCTCGTCTGCCTGCATGTGATCCATATCCCTCTATTCCCTCCACGTCCATGCGCCTGTCTAAAAGCCCCGTTAACACCACTCTCGTATCTGCCACCACCACCACCCCTGGCAGCGCGTTCCAGGCACCCACCACCCTCTGTGCAAAAAAAACCCACTTGCCCTGCATATCCCCATTAAACCTTCCTCCTCTCCCCTCATAGTTACTCCCTCTAGTGTTGGAGGGGGGGGAGGGGTAAAATGTTTTGACTGTCTACCCTATCTGTGCCTCTCATCGGCCTCTTTGAATTGTCCCTGGTGTGTAGGATGTGGATGGGCAGCATGGTCTCGCTGGGCCGAAGGGCCTGTTTCCCTGTTGTATCTCTAAACTAAGAAGGCAACTGGTATCGGTTTTAGCAAGGCTTTTGACAATTATACATAATCATTAACTTTAGTTCATTTATTCGAAATCCATTTTACCCGTGAAATATCTAATAGTTTGAGTAGAGATACCTTAAAATAGACAAGGATTTAGCAGCTCGAGAGAGAGGAGAAAATTGGCAGGTTTTGCCTGTACATCGGAAAATGTGGATGATCCACTTAAATAGCTTCTTGCACC
This sequence comes from Leucoraja erinaceus, assembly GCF_028641065.1. Classification (NCBI taxonomy): domain Eukaryota; kingdom Metazoa; phylum Chordata; class Chondrichthyes; order Rajiformes; family Rajidae; genus Leucoraja; species Leucoraja erinaceus. The sequence goes on from NC_073397.1 coordinate 34,972,843, forward strand.
ACACACTGTGTCAATGTCACATGGCCCTTTGATCAAACTCGCCATTGTTAGTAACCTAGTAACACCACCATTTTCTGCTTCAGTAAGCATGATTTTGGAAATATTAAAAAAACGACAGTGGATGACTAAGTGGAAAAAGCAAACATCTATTTGGAGAACATTTACGGTGAGAGTGGGAATGTTTCATGGAGGCTAGGGCAAGGGGGACCCGTTGGGTCCCTGTCACACATGAGGCCTGGTCTCCCCAACGCAACCTGTAATGTCTGCTGTCAGACCCTGTTGTGACTAGAAACATAGAAACATAGACAATAGGCGCAGGAGTAGGCCATTCAGCCCTTCGAGCCTGCACCGCCATTCAATATGATCATGGCTGATCATCCTACTCAGTATCCTGTACCTGCTTTCTCTCCATACCCCCTGATCCCTTTAGCCACAAGGGCCACATCTAACTCCCTCTTAAATATAGCCAATGAACCATGGCCTCAACTACCTTCTATGGCAGAGTATTCCAGAGATTCACCACTCTCTGTGTGAAAAAAAAAATTTTTCTCATCTCGGTCCTAAAAGATTTCCCCCTTATCCTTAAACTGTGTGTGTGACCCCTTGTTCTGGACTTCCCCAACATCAGGAACAATCTCCCTGCATCTAGCCTGTCCAACCCCTTAAGAATTTTGTAAGTTTCTACAAGATCCCCCCTCAATCTTCTAAATTCTAGCGAGTACAAGCCGAGTCTATCCAGTCTTTCTTCATATGAAAGTCCTGCCATCCCAGGAATCAGTCTGGTGAACCTTCTCTGTACTGCCTCTATGTCTAGTACAATCAATACACATCCGACACCGACGGCATCGTGTAAGAAGAGGTTATTTTCAACAACTAACTGAAACTTCTAGAAGGTCACTTAACCTCAGTCACGAGGCACGGGCACATTCGCCAGCTTCTGCTCTTGGCCTCAAGGGGGCGCTGGCATTTACATTACATTTATATTCCACACTCACCCGTTCCCTCAACACAATATTCCACCACTCACCCGTTCCCCAACACAATATTCCACCACAATATTCCACCACTCACCTGTTCCCCCAACACAATATTCCACCACTCACCCGTTCCCCCAACACAATATTCCACCACTCACCCGTTCCCTCAACACAATATTCCACCACTCACCTGTTCCCCCAACACAATATTCCACCACTCACCCATTCCCTCAACACAATATTCCACCACTCACCCATAGCCCCAACACAATATTCCACCACTCACCCGTTCCCCCAACACAATATTCCACCACTCACCTGTTCCCCCAACACAATATTCCACCACTCACCCATTCCCTCAACACAATATTCCACCACTCACCTGTTCTCCCAACACAATATTCCACCACTCACCCGTTCCCCCAACACAATATTCCACCACTCACCTGTTCCCCCAACACAATATTCCACCACTCACCCGTTCCCCCACATGCGCAGGCGCGGCTCATTTCCCCTCATCCCCAGCACTCTTCATCCTCTCCCTTCTTTCCCCTCTCCTCCTCCCCTCCCCCACTCCCTCACCTCTCCCTCCCTCTCCTTTCCCCTACCCTCAGTCACTCACACCCTCCCTCCATAACCCCTCTCCCCTCCCGACCCCCCCTCAGAGAGGGCGATGGCCTGGGGTGGTGATGGAGGCAGATATGATAGTGACATCCAGGAGGCTTCTGGATAGGCACGTGGAAGTGCAGGGATATGGACCATGGACCAGGCAGAGGAGATCAGTTTAACTTGTTTCACGTTTGCCATGAACATTGTGGGCCAAAGGACCTGTTCCTGTGCTGTATTGTTCTATGTATAGGAAGGAACTGCAGAAGCTGGTTTACACTGAAGGTAGACACAAACTGCTGGAGTATTTCAGCGGGACAGGAAGCGTCTCTAGAGGAAATGAAGAGGTGACTGTTCAGGTTTCTTTAGTTTAGTTTAGAAATACAGCGCAAAACAAGCCCCTCGGCCCATCAAGTCCACACCGACCAGCGATCCCCGCATGACCTATAACCTCCTGAGTACCTCACAACATATGTATATGTAAAGTTCATGAGCTCTAGGAGCAATATTAGGCCATTCGGCCCATAGTCTACCCTCCTATCCCCATTCTCCTGCCTTCTCCCCATAACCCCTGACACCCGTATTAATCAAGAGTTGTCTCACCCATTTGTGATAAATGTCAGTCACAAGAAGCTACCATAGCGCACTCTTTTGTTTTCTGTATAAAAATTCAAAAATTCTGGAACGAAATATTTGAAATCTTCACAAAATTATTTAAAATAAAACTTGTACCAAAAGCAGAATGGATCATTTTTGGAATATCGGAAGGTAACCCCGAATTAAACGTGTTTCAAAAGAACTTACTTAACTACGGGCTAATAGTGGGGAAAAAAAGCTTATACTCAAATTTTCGAAAAATGCTCCAATGCCAACAATAAAAATGTGGAAGGTACACAAAAAAGCTGGAGAAACTCAGCGGGTGCAGCAGCATCTATGGAGCGAAGGAAATAGGCAACGTTTCGGGCCGAAACCCTTCTTCAGATTGTTCGGGGGCGGGGACAAGAAAGGAAAAAGGAGGAGCCCGAAGGCTGGGGGATGGGAGAGATACAGCAGGGAACTGAGGAAGGGGAGGAGAGACTAGGGACTATAGAAACTTACAAAATTCTGTAAGGGGATGCACAGGCTAGATGGAGGAAGAGGTGCTGTTCCTCCAATTTCGGTGCTGCTCGCTGTGGCCATGGAGGAGACCCAGGACAGAGAGGTCGGAGACGGAGTGGGAGGGGGAGTTGAGTGCTGAGCCACCGGGAGGTCAGCTTGGTTATTGCGGCCCGAGCGGAGGTGTTCGGCGAAACGATCGCCCAACCTCCGCTTGGTCTCACCGATATAGATCAGCTGACATCTAGAGCAGCGGACGCAATAGATGAGGTTGGAGGAGATGCAGGTAAACCTCTGTCGCACCTGGAACAATTGCTTGGGTCCTTGAACGGAGTCGAGGGGGGAGGGAAAGGGACAAGTGTTGCATTTCTTGCGGTTGCAAGGGAAAGTGCCCGGGGAGGGGGTGGTACGAGAGGGAAGGGAAGAATTGACAAGGGAGTTAAAATGTGGATTTCAAACCTGTTCGAAACACTACACTTGGAAGAGATGAGACTCCTCCTAGCAGGCAAAGCAGACCACGTCCAAAAGACGTGGTCTGCATTTACGGAACTATTACAAGCATAGGTGCAATAGTAATTTAAAATATAAATGGTACCAGGATCTGGTAACGGGGGGTATAAAATATATATTTTTTTAAAACACGGTTGGTATATCCTTTTTGCGGAGTTTTGTGTTACAATAGAGCGATTGTTTTTCCTTTTTTTTTCTTTTCTTTCTAGGGTCTTATTTCCTTTCTTTACTTCCTTCTCTAACTCCTTCCCTAAGGGGTTCTCTTCTCCCAACACTTTCCTGCACCTTCACGATTCTTGCTCACTTCCCTTACTTCTTTTATTTCTACTTTTTTTAAAGCTCGAAAAACGAATTGGTACAACAAAATGTAATAAGATATATCTGATGTGTATTACTGTAATTTACTGTACTTCTAATTTTTTTTTAAATTAAAAAATTGACATTTTATGACATTTTCTGTTTTATTTAGGATTTCCAGCATCAACAGTTTTCTTTTTAATTGTTCTGGTTTAATATAAATGCATGATGTTGAAGGCTGACAGCGTCTTCACTAACGTCGCAAATGACGGGCGCTGGGCTGCTGCACACTCCCAGCAACTCAGCATCACTTGGTGCAGTGTGTTTGGACATCCGTCCGGGCACGGCATCCGGTAGCCACGAGAAACCACCCTCACCACCTCCTGGTTGGCCATTCCTGCATCGGAACCATTGATAGCGTCACAGAGTCACAATAGACAATAGACAATAGGTGCAGGCCCGGCCCTTCGAGCCAGCACCGCCATTCAATGTGATCATGGCTGATCATCCCCAATCAGTACCCCGTTCCTGCCTTCTCCCCATATCCCCTGACTCCGCTATCTTTAAGAGCCCTATCTAGCTCTCTCTTGAAAGTATCCAGAGAACCGGCCTCCACCACCCTCTGAGGCAGAGAATTCCACAAACTCACAACTCTCTGTGTGAAAAAGTGTTTCCTCATCTCCGTTCTAAATGGCTTACTCCTTATTCTTAAACTGTGGCCCCTGGTTCTGGACTCCCCCAACATCGGGAACATGTTTCCTGCCTCTAGTGTGTCCAAACCCTTAACAATCTTACATGTTTCAATGAGATCCTCCTCTTATCCTTCTAAACTCCAGAGTGTACAAGCCCAGCTGCTCAATTCCACACAGCGTGGAAACAGGCCCTTCAGCCCAACCTTGCCCAACATGCCCCATCTCCACTAGTTCCCCCCTGCCTCTGTTTGTTCCACCCAGTAACTGATGCTGTCCTGGCCTGGATGTCTACTGTTGAATGCATCAGTGCATTCCTATCCATATGCCTGTTCAAATGTATTTTAAATGTTATGATAGTACCTTCCTCAAATACCTACCCTGGCAGCTCATTCCATATTCCCACCACCCTCTGCAGAGACTAGTGCGTTCGGCCGAACGCACTATGGGAACTCCACTCGCTCCCCCCTGCAGGACCTATACACCAGGAGCCAGCAAACATAATGGGGGACCCCTACCCCCCCCAGCAACGGACTCTTCTATTCTGTTGTTCTGTTGTTCTGCACTATCCCGCAGGCATTGCCACTTTCATGTCACTGTACATCTTGTATGTGTGTGTGGCAAATAAAGTTGAATTAACGAAGTTCCATGACTTACCTGGATAAGGAGTTTTTCCATAAGTGATGACTTCATAAAGGAGGATGCCAAACGACCAGACGTCGGACTTCACGGAGAAATAACCAAACTCTATAGCTTCTGGGGCCGTCCATTTGTAGGGGATTGCAGTCGACAGTGAAACGTATGTCCCATCCTGGATGTGACAGAAATGACAACATTGCATATGAACAAGGCACAGAGTGCTGGAGTAACTCAGCGGGTCAGGCAGCATCTCTGGAGAACATGGGACATGGGCAGGTGATGCTTTGGGTCGAAGGTGGACACAGACTACTGGAGTAACTCAGCGGGACAGCATCTCTGGAGGGAAGGAATTGGTTCATATGCGGTCGGGTCAAGAGTGACAGGTGGATAGAGGTGAGGGGGATTGAAAACAAGGGAAGTGTATATGGTCCCAACATAAAATCTGTTGTAATAATTAGGATACGTTAAGCATGCAGGTACAGCAGACAGTGAAGAAAGCGAATGGCATTTGCCGTTCATAATAGAGTTGAGTACAGGAGCAAAGAGGTCCTTCTGCAGTTGTACAGGGCCCTAGTGAGACTACACCTGGAGTATTGTGTGCAGTTTTGGTCTCCAAATTTGAGGGAGGACATTCTTGCTATTGAGGGAGTGCAGCGTAGGTTCACCAGGTTAATTCCCGGGATGGCGGGACTGTCATATGTTAATAGAATGGAGCGGCTGGGCTTGTACACTCTGGAATTCAGAAGGTTAAAAGGGGTCTTATTGAAACATATAAGATTATTAAGTGATTGGACACGCTAGAGGCAGGAAACATGTTCCCGATGTTATGGGAGTCCAGAACCAGGGGCCACAGTTTAAGAATAAGGGGTAAGTCATTTAGAACAGAGATGGGGAAAAACTTTTGTGAGTCTGTGGAATTCTCTGCCTCAGAGGGCAGTGGAGGCAGTCTGAAGAAGGGTTTTGGTCCGAAACATCGCTTATTTCCTTCGCTCCACAGATGCTGCTGCACCCGCTGAGTTTCTCCAGCATTTTTGTGTACCCCCAGTGGAGGCAGGTTCTCTGGATGCTTTCAAGAGAGAGCTAGATAGGGCTCTTAAAGATAGTGGAGTCAGGGGATATGGGGAGAAGGCAGGAACTGATTGTGGATGATCAGCCATGACCCCACGGAATGGCGGTGCTGGCTCGAAGGGCCGAATGGCCTACTCCTGCACCTATTGTCTATGGTTAAGATCCGAGTTTAGTTTAGTTTAGTTTCTTGTTTTTTTTTTGTTTTTTTTTTTTAAATTATTAAAAAATAATATTTCCACTACAATAAAACAAGCCAGAACCCACCACCATAAATACAATACAAACATATATCCATAATAAACTATTATACAATTATGATACAATCCTTATGGAGGATACATTCAACACCCTGCGGAGCCCAGCGGTCCCGGAACTCCCTCAGGGTGCCCACAGACAGGGCGTATTCCCTTTCTAATCCCACCCGGGCACAGACGTAACCCCGGAAAAGGGGCAGGCAGCTGGCTCAGGTAGAGCCCTCCGCCGTCTGGCGCCATGACTCGCGGATGGCCAGCTTGGCCAGGCCCAGGAGCAACCCAACCAGGACATCTTCAGCCCTACCCTCTCCCCTACGCACAGGGTGTCCAAAGATGAGGATGGTGGGTGGAAAATGCAGCCAGAAGGCAAGGAGCGGCCCCTTTAGATATTCAAACAGTGGCTGCAGCCTCACGCACTCCATGTACACGTGGTACACAGACTCTTCCAGCCCGCAACAGTGGCAGGCGGCTGGCGAGTGTGTGAACCGCGAGTTTAGTTTCTTGTTGTCAGGTGTAGCGAGGTGCAGAGTAAATATTCTGTCTGAGCGCCACAGTCAAAGAAAAGACTATATGTGATTACAATCAAGCTGCCCACAGATAAAGGGTAAATCATTTAGTCTAATATAAAGTCTGATTAAAGATGGTTGAAAGGTCACCAATGGGATCGACCGGTGTGAGGGTAGATTTAAGAGAGCATAGTTAGAAATGCTGCTGTTGAAATGAAGATTGCAAAGAGTGCAACCACTATAATGGATGATCGCAGATCCAATGGATGGAAGAGTTTGCGGTTTACAGTGATTCACCCCGATTGTTTTGCTAGTGCTGCCCCTCTGTGGTCATGCTAGGGACGGCAGCTCTGTGCCCAAGGTGTGGCCATCTCGGACCTTGATGGTCTCACTAAGGCAGGGTTTAGTTTAGTTTAGAGCTACAGCGCGGGAACAGGCGCTTCGGCCCATCGAGTCCACGCCGACCAGCGACCCCCGCACACCAACACTATCCTACACACACAAGGGACAATTTACACTAGATGCCAAGTATACAGACCCAAGCCAAATGGGTTGAGTGTGTATAGTGTAATTATGCAACCTGTATGTCTTTGGAGTGCGAGAGGAAACTGAAGATCTCGGAAAAAACCCACACAGGTCACGGTGAGAACGTACAAACTCCGCGTAGACAGCACCCGTAGTTGGGATCGAACTCGGGTCTCTGGTGCTGTAAGGCAGCAACTCTACTGCTGCGCCACCATACTGCCCTAAAAAGTGGGTAGTTTGCCTAAAACTGGAGAATTCAATGTTCCTACTGCTGGGGTTGTAAGCTGCCCAAGCCGGATATGACCAGAGGAGGGTCTCGACCCGAAACGTCACCTATTCCTTTTCTCCTGAGATGCTGCCTGACCCTATGAGTTACTCCAGCTTTTTTTTTAATGTATTTATTTAAACTATTTATTATTTGTTGTTGTTTTTTTGCAGTGGCTGCAATGTTTGCCATGTCCACGTTCGGCTGCTCCCAGCTCACTCTCCCAATGCCATTTAGTGCTTAGTTTTAGTGTGGCACGGTGGCATAGCGGTAGAGTTGCTGCCTCACAGCGCCACAGATCTGCGTTCGATCCTGACTTCGACTGCTGTCTGTGCGGAGTTTGCATGCTCTCCCTATGACTGCGTGGGTTTTCTCCGGGTGCCCTGATTTTCTCCCACACTCCAAAAACGTGCAGGTTTGTAGGTTAATTGGCTTTGGTAAATTGTAAATTGTCCCTAGTGGGTGGTGCTGTAATAGTGTACGGGGTGATCGCTGGTCGGCACGGACTCGGTGGGCTGAAGGGCCTGTTTTCCCGCTGTATCTCTTTAGTCTAAAGTCCCACAGCATGGTGGACCAGCACGCGAAGAGCCGCCATTCACCACCATCTAATTACTAGAAATGCCATTAACTCCTGTATACAAAGCAAGGAGTAGGATGTTCCAGTCAATCAATCTTATAAAACCCCATGCCTGGAGATGCATCTTTAAGGACGGCTCTAACGACAGCAAGCCAGTCTGATTCCAGTTTTTGCTAAAACATGATACAACCACCAGATGGTGATGCTGTTCCAAGGTCCTTTATCTGAAACCTAGCTCTGCCGAATGGTATGAAGCGCTGGAGTAACTCAACGGGTCAGGCAGCATCTCTGGAGAACATGGATAGGCAACGCTCCGGTCTGCCCTCCAGTCTTTGACATTTCCACCCGAGGATAATTATTCCATCTGCTGGTTCCTGACCCAAAACGTCACCTCTCCACGTTCTCCACAGATACTGCCTGACCCGCTGAGTAAAGGGGCCTGTCCCACTTTCACGACCTCTGCCGAGTTTGCCCTTGACTCCTACTCGCAGCATGGTCGTCACGAGGTCGTAGGTAGGTCGTAGCAGGTCGTGATGCTAGTCGTAGGTACTCGTGGGTCGGGGCGTTTTTCTAGCCTGATGAAAAATGTCCACGAGTAAAAAAGGTTGTGAATTAGGTCGTGAAAGTGGGACAGGGCCTTTACTCTGGTGCTTTGTGAAACGTCACCCATTCCTTGTATCCAGAGATGCTGCCTGACCCGCTGAGTTACTCCAGCACTTTGTGTCCTGTTTTGTAAACCAGCATCAACAGTTCCTTGTTTCTACATTCTAACTGTTTTTCCTCTCGATGCCTCTCATCATTTGATATAGTTTTAACTTTGCCCTCTAGTACTTGGCATTCTCACCCTTGTGGAAAGGTTCTGACTGTCTACCCTATCTGCATCTCTCATTATTCCCCGTGGGGTGAGTGGCGCAGCGGTAGTGTTGCTATCTCCTAGCACCTGAGGCCCAGGTTCATGCCTGACTACAGGTGCTGTCTGTACAAAGTTTGTATGTTCTCTCTGTGACCACGTGGTTTTATTTTTAGTTTAGAGATACACCGGGTCCGCGCCGGCCAGCGATCCCCGCACATTAACACTATCCCACACCCACTAGGGACAATTTTTACATTTACCAAGCCAATTAACCTACAAACCTGCATGTCTTTGGAGTGTGGGAGGAAACCGAAGATCTCGGAGAAAACCCAGGTAGGTCACGGGGAGAACGTGCAAACTCCATACAGACAGCACCCGTAGTCGGGATCGAACCTGGGTCTCCGGCGCTGCATTCGCTGTAAGGCAGGAACTCTGCCGTTGCACCACCGCCACTGTTTTCTCCGGGTTCTTCAGTTTCCTCCCACACTCCAAAGACGTACGTACAGGTTTGTGTTTTTGTTAGTTGTAAATTGTCCCTAGTGTGTAGGATAGTGCTAGTGTACGGGGTGATCTTTCCGCGCTGTATCTCTAAAGTCTAAAGTCTAAAGTCTAACCTCTGGTCTTCCAGAGAAAATTATCCAAATCTGTCTAACGTCTCCCTGTCGCTGGCACATCCTAATCCAGGCATTATTCTGGCAATGATATGAAGGACAATGGTCTTTTTTGATAGGGAATGAAAATCAACTTTACTGTACCCGGATAATTCTGGCTAATCCAAAATCTGCAATCTTACAACTGTGATTCTCCCCAACCAGGATATTCCTCGCGGCCAAGTCCCGATGGATGTAGTTTTGCGATTCCAGATACTCCATCCCTTTGGCCACCTGGACCGTCATGTCCAGCAAACACTCCAGGTTCAAATACGATCCTTCGTTGCCTGAGAGAACACACACTTTGCCATAAGCATTGATGCTTCATGTCACAGGGTCATCCAGCATAGAAATAGTATCACGCAGCACTGAAAGAGGCCCTTCGGCCCATCATGTCCATGCTGACCATCAAAGACGCCCACCTGAATACAAAAACACAAAGTGTGGAGTTTGCACGTTCTCCCCGTGACCCCGTGGGTTTCCTCCGGGTGCTCCGGTTTCCTCCCACACCCCATTGACTTGCAAGGCCCTCTGTAAATTGGCGCTGGTATGTAGGGAGTGGATGAGTGGATTCTACTCTCTAGAATTTAGAAGATTGAGAGGGGATCTTATAGAAACTTACAAAATTCTTAAGGAGTTGGACAGGCTAGATGCAGGAAGATTGTTCCCGATGTTAGGGAAGTCCAGGACAAGGGGTCACAGCTCAAGGATAAGGGGGAAATCCTTTAAAACCGAGATGAGAAGAACTTTTTCACACAGAGAGTGGTGAATCTCTGGAACTCTCTGCCACAGGGGCTAGTTGAGGCCAGTTCATTCGCTATATTTAAGAGGGAGTTAGATGTGGCCCTTGTGGCTAAAGGGATCAGGGGGTATGGAGAGAAGGCAGGTACGGGATACTGAGTTGGATGATCAGCCATGATCATATTGAATGGCGGTGCAGGCTCAAAGGGCCGAATGGCCTACTCCTGCACTTAATTTCTATGTTTCTATGTTTCTATGAGGATAACATAGAACTAGTGTGTACGGGTGATCGATGGTCGGCGTGGACTCGAAGGGCCGAAGGTAGAGACAAGGAACTGCAGATGCCGGCTTATAACAAAGATAGACAGAAAGTGCTGGAGTAACTCAACAGGTCAGGCATTTCGGGTCGGGGCCCTTCTCCAGTTTGAACCTTATCCATATTCTCCAGACAAAATGTGTAGGAAAGAACTGCAGATGCTGGTTTAAATTGAAGAAAGACACAAAATGCTGGAGTAACTGAGGAAGGGTCTCGACCCGAAACATCACCCATTCCTTCTCTCCAGAGATGCTGCCCGTCCCGCTGACTTACTCCAGCACTTTGTGTCCAGGTTGTAGGTTGCGAATTAATTTCAATCTGTCAGGTGCCTGTCACCAAATATCTTCTCGTTAACAAGTAAACAGTAATAAAATTGCAAAATAATTAATTCTAAATGGTAAATGGTTGTGTGATTAAAGGGCCTGTCCCACTTGGCGATTTTTTGGCGACTGCCCGAGTCATATTAGTGTCGCCAATAGATTTTGAACATTTCAAAATCCAGCGGGGAGACAAAAAATGTTGCAATAGACAATAGACAATAGGTGCAGGAGTAGGCCATTCGGCCCTTCAAGCCAGCACCGCCATTCAACGTGATCATGGCTGATCATCCACAATCAGTACGCCGTTCCGTTTGGTCGTCACTCCGCGAGTTTTTCGGTGACCTGATACATCAGTCAATGATGCGGGCAGTCGCCGAAAAAATCGCCATGGGAGAGGCCCTTGACTGAGTCTGACGAGGGGTCCCGAACTGAAATGTAACCCGTCCTTTTTCTCCAGAGATGCTGCCTGACCCACAGAGTTACTCCAGCACTTTGTGTCATCTCTTCAAGAGGCTGAAGGACCTCTTTCCGCACTTCATCCCCAGACTAAAGGAAACTAAAGGAAAAGTAACAAGGATGTCAACTCAACTTCGTAGATAATTCAGCAGGCTGCCATATTCCATCAGCTCGGTCACAATGTAGAACGGATCAGAGGTCGTGCACGTTGCGTAGAGAGACATGAGGTGCGGGTGCTGCAGCCTCTTCATGATCTGCGTCTCCATCTGGAAGTCTCTCTCCGTCATTAAATCTAGGGTAGAAAACGCGTGACATCGTCACGAACGGAAAAATGAACGAAAACAGAAAGTGGCGGAAAATCCAAAAAAGAAAATGCCGGAAAAACCTCCGTGTGTCGGGGAAAAAAACGCTTCAGGTCTAAGGCTTGATGTTTACTGAACCTGACATTCTAACATCGAGCGTGGACATGACCAAGATTAAACTATCTCCAAGCATGTTTATCCTACCCCTCACAATCCTTCGTATAACTTAGCACGGCACGGTGGCGCTGCGTTGTAGTTGCTGCCTTTTGACCCCGACTACGGGTGCTGTCTGTGCGGAGTTTGCACGTTCTCCCTATGACGGTGTGGGATTTCTCCGGGTGCTCCGGTTTCCTCCCACATTCCGGGTTTTGTAGGCCAATCGGCTTTTGTAAATTGTCCCTAGAGTGTCGGATAGAACTAATGTGTGGTGTGATGGTAGGTTGGTACGGACTCGATGGGCCGAAGGGCCTGTTTCCATGCTGTATCACTGAACTAAACTAAACTACACAAAGTGTTCAAGAAGGAATGGAAAATCGAAGGTAGACAAAAATGCTGGAGAAACTCAGCGGGTGAGGTAGCATCTATGGAGCGAAGGAATAGGCAACGTTAGAGGCAACGCCCATGACCAGCGAGTAGTAGGGAGCTGTATCGTAGAGAATAAAACACTTCTCGGGCACATAACTTGTGTCCGCTTGGTTTGTGGCTGGACTCCTGCGAGTTCCCGCTACAAGGTTTGATCAATTTCCCTTCTGGGATGAATAAAGTTCTATCGTATGGTATGGTATGGTAGACTTTGACTGGCAATGAACAATATATTTACTACACTTGTTTGATCCAAGAGACAAGAAAAGGGATTCACTCGAAATCTATTTTTGGCTGGCACGGACAAAATTGATTGAACTGTTTCTAAATCAATATTTTCTATTCTTTGTGGCATTTTGGTAAAGGTTTCACGATATAATTTAAGATATAATTACTTCATAATCTAGAAATATAGATGTCTGATTCATAGAAACATAGAAACATAGAAATTAGGTGCAGGAGTAGGCCATTCGGCCCTTCGAGCCTGCACCGCCATTCAATATGATCATGGCTGATCATCCAACTCAGTATCCTGTACCTGCCTTCTCTCCATACCCTCTGATCCCCTTGGCCACAAGGGCCACATCTAACTCCCTCTTAAATATAGCCAATGAACTGGCCTCATCTACCCTCTGTGGCAGAGAGTTCCAGAGATTCACTACTCTCTGTGTGAAAAAATTCAGTAGATTCAATCCTTGTGATTGAGGCAGTGCACCGTAGGTTCACGAGATTGATCCCTGGGATGGCGGGACTGTCATATGAGGAAAGATTGAAAAGACTAGGCTTGTATTCACTGGAGTTTAGAAGAATGAGGGGGATATCTTATAGAAACATATAAAATTGTAAAAGGATTGGACAAGCTAGATGCAGGAAAAATGTTACCAATGTTGGGCGAGTCCAGAACCAGGGGCCAAAGTCTTAGAATAAAGGGGAGGCCATTTAAGACTGAGGTGAGAATTTTTTTTTTCGCCCAGGGAGTTGTGAATTTGTGGAATGCCCTGTCACAAAGGGCAGTGGAGACCAAGTCACTGGATGGATTTAAGAGAGAGTTAGATAGAGCTCTAGGGGCTAGTGGAGTCAAGGGATATGGGGAGAAGGCAGGCACGGGTTATTGATTGGGGATGACCAGCCATGATCACAATGAATGGCGGTGCTGGCTCGAAGGGCCGAATGGCCTTCTCCTGCACCTATTGTCTATTGTCAAATGAATTAATAAGTTGAAAGGGTTCCATGTTACAGAAACTTCAAGTGCTGTACCACCCAAGGGGCTGGAATTACTCAGCAGATCAGGCAGCATCTGTGGAGGGAATGGATAGATTATACGGAAACATAGAAACATAGACAATTGGTGCAGGATAGGCCATTCGGCCCTTCAAGCCAGCACCACCATTCAATATGATCATGGCTGGTCATCCAAAATCAGTAGGTAGACAAAAATGCTGGAGTAACTCAGCGGGTAAGGCAGCATCTATGGATCGAAGGAAATAGGCTAAGTTTCGGGTCGAAACCTTCCCCATATGTCTTGATTCCGTTAGCCCTAAAAGCTAAATGTAACTCTCTCTTGAAAACATCCAATGAATTGGCCTCCACTGCCCTCTGTGGCAGGGAATTCCACAGATTCACAACTCTCTTGGAATTTTGGGTAGGGAGTCTTCTTGTACCATTCTTGTCTCAAAGACACTCCCTAACGTTAGGATTTCTGTTCTGCCACGCCTCACCTCCAGTGCAGCCTTACCGACTTCGACCATCTTGATGGCCACTTGAACCGTATCGTTCCAATATCCGGCGTAAACTTTTCCAAAATGTCCAGATCCCAACTTTTCTGTTAAGGTGAACTCTGATCTGGGACGTTCCCAGTTGTCCACCGTCAAGTGGAACAAATCTCTTATATTTGGTCGATGTTGCTTTAAGTACAAAATAAAAAAACACATACGGAAAATGACCTTAAATGACCATTAAATAATAGCAAGCATTGGTTGTAATCTTCAATTTCATACTGAATATAGATACAAAATACTGGAGTTACTCAGCAGGACAGGCGGCATCTCTGGAGAGAAGGAATGGGTGTCGTTTCGGGTTGAGACTGAACAGTCTGAAGAAGGGTCTCGACCCGAAACGTCACCCCATTCCTTCTCTCCAGAGATGCTGCCTGTCCCGCTGAGTAACTCCAGCATTGTGTGTCTACCTGTGATTTAAACCAGCATCTGCAGTTATTCCCTACTTCAATTTCATACAAATTGGTTTTTACCAGACTTATTCACGAGCTACATCAGATATTTGCTACTGGTGCTTTTACTAAATGAACACTTTATGCGTGCATGTTAAGTTATTTTTCGATCTTTTTATTGCAAATCTTGTTCGAGCAAAAAGAAAAATGAAGACCATGGCCAAAAAAAATCATCCATTAGAATTAAACGTACATGGAAGGCAGCCCTGAGCTATCTGCCTCCCAAAAGAGCCTACTTAATTACGGTTTAATAATGGGGGAAAAAAACTCATACTTAAATTCTGGAAAAACCAACAATAAATATGTGGATTTCAAATATGTCCGAAATGCTACACCTGGAAGATGCGAGATTCCTTCTAGCAGGCAAACCAGAACATTTCCAAAAGATTTGGTCTCCATTTATCGACTTACTACAAGTATAAGGTGCAACAGAATTCTGAAAGGTTTCAGGACCTGGTGAGGGGTGAGGACAAATACGAAGTTGGTATATCCCTTTCATCTCTTTTTTTAAACTTTTAATATATCTTCTGTGTCCTTCTTCTCTTTTTCTTTTTTTGTGGCTTAATTATTTTTCGAATTTTTTGTGTCTAAGGATCTCTTTTGATCACTCTTTACACACTTACTATTCTCTTTACTTTCCTGCTTTTTAAAGTTTAAAATATGAAGTGGTACAGGAATTTGAATGATGTTATTTTTGGCTTATATTATTGTAATGTACACTACTTCTAATAAATAAAATTCATTAAAATAAAGAATGAAACGCTCTTATAGAAATTAATTTTGATTGGAAAATATTCACAAACATTTAATTTAAAGAACAGTCGAAACAAGGAACTGCAGATTCTGGTTTACAAAAAAAGTGCCAGAGTAACTCAGCGGTTCAAGCAGCAACTCTGGAGAACATGGATCGGTGACGTTTCGGGTTGGGACCTTTCTTTAGATTGATTGATCTGTCTGTTGGTTTTCTGTTCAATTTTTAAAAAAGATCATCAGATCATAAGTGTTTACGAAGGAACTGCAGATGCTGGAAAATCGAACGTAGACAAAAATGCTGGAGAAACTCAGCGGGACAGGCAGCATCTCTGGAGAGAAGGAATGGCGACGTTTTACGGATCAAGACCCTTCAGTTTGAAGTGCCTGTCCCACTGAGTTACTCCAGCATTTTGTGTATACCTATCATTCCTTGCCTTTCAACACAAGAGCCCTAGTGAGACCACACCTGGAGTATTGTGTGCAGTTTTGGTCCCCTAATTTGAGGAAAGACATTCTTGCCATTGAGGGAGTGCAGCGTAGGTTTACAAGATTAATTCCTGGGATGGCGGGACTGTCATATGCTGAGAGAATGGAGCGGCTGGGCTTGTACACTCTGGAGTTTATAAGGATGAGAGGTTATCTCATTGAAACATATAAGATTGTTAAAGGCTTGGACACGTTAGAGGCAGGAAACATGTTCCCGATATTGGGTGGGTCCAGAACCAGGGGCCATAGTTTAAGAATAAGGAGTAAGCCATTTAGAACGGAGACGAGGAAACACTTTTTCTCACAGAGAGTTGTGAGTCTGTGGAATTCTCTGCCTCAGAGGGCAGTGGAGTCCGGTTCTCTGGATGCTTTCAAGAGAGAGCTGGATAGGGCTCTTAAAGATAGCGGAGTCAGGGGATATGGGGAGAAGGCAGGAACGGGGTACTGATTGGGGATGATCACATTGAATGCCGGTGCTGGCTCGAAGGGCCGAATGGCCTACTCCTGCACCCATTGTCTATTGTCTATAAGATATCTAGTTTTTGATGTCTTCAGCACTGAACTGCTGCCAGATCAAGACTACTTGTTCCAAAAAGATTTGAAAGTCGCCAACAGTTTCATCTGTAGCCTCCTTTTGCTCTGGTATTTTATTTAATTCACATGTTTAATCAATAATGTTTTATTATTAATGTTTATAATGTATTATAATGCGGGCGGAGCACCAAGGCAAATTCCTTGTATGTGAATTCTTGGCCAATAAACGCATTCATTCATTCATTCATAATCTTGCAATTATTTACTTAAACTAACTTACTTGTTGACAAGGTATAGATAATTGGAGACCAGGTCGTAGACAATTCATCTTGTAGTATTCCACCAGTTCCTTCAGGCTAGAAAACTGTGTGACGACATTGAGGTGATACTGCCCAGCATCGTTTTGGACGATACGATAGTGTCTTACTGCGGTTCCGTCTAGTACTGAAGAGATAGAGAGATGAAGGCACATGGCTAAGATTCTGGCCGGGTAATTTTTTTTTCTTCCTCAACTTGCATTGAGTATAGAAGTTGGGATGTAATGTTAAAATTGTACAAGGCATTGGTGAGGCCAATTCTGGAGTATGGTGTACAATTTTGGTCGCCTAATTATAGGAAGGATGTCAACAAAATAGAGAGAGTACAGAGGAGATTTACTAGAATGTTGCCTGGGTTTCAGCAACTAAGTTACAGAGAAAGATTGAACAAGTTAGGGCTTTATTCTTTGGAGCGCAGAAGGTTAAGGGGGGACTTGATAGAGGTTTTTAAAATGATGAGAGGGATAGACAGAGTTGACATGGAAAAGCTTTTCCCACTGAGAGTAGGGAAGATTCAAACAAGGGGACATGACATGAGAATTAAGGGACTGAAGTTTAGGGGTAACATGAGGGGGAACTTCTTTACTCAGAGGGTGGTGGCTGTGTGGAATGAGCTTCCAGTGAAGGTGGTGGAGGCAGGTTGGTTTTTATCATTTAAAAATAAATTGGATAGTTATATGGATGGGAAGGGAATGGAGGATTATGGTCTGAGCGCAGGTATATGGGACTAGGGGAGATTATGTGTTCGGCACGGACTAGAAGGGTCGAGATGGCCTGTTTCCGTGCTGTAATTGTTATATGGTTATATTATATTATATGGTTAACTCATCAAGAACGGTGAAGAGATTTGTTTTGCCTGCTAACCATTCATATAAAGCTATAAGCCACGGTGGCGCAGCGGTAGAGTTGCTGCCTCACAGCGCTTACAGCGCCGGAGACCACGGGTTCGATCCCGACCACGGGCGCTGTCTGTACGGAGTTTGCACGTTCTCCCCGTGACCCGCGTGGGTTTTCTCCGACACCTTCGGTTTCCTCCCCCACTCCAAAGACGTGCAGGTTTGTAGATGAATTGGCCTGGTACAAATGTAAATTGTCCCTTGGTGTGTGTAGGATAGTGTTAGCGGTCGGTGCGGACTCGATGGGCCGAAGGGCCTGTTTCCGCGCTGTATCTCTAAACTAAACTAAACTAAACTATACATGAATACAATCAAGTCAAACGCAAGTGCAATAGATAGAGCAAAGGGGAAGAAACAGAATATAGATTGGTAGAACGATACCATCAGAACTCTCAGCCTTCTCGATCATGGGGAAAAAAGAACTGAAAATGTTAATTGTGGTTGGTCCTAGTACAAGAAGACAAATATAATTCTAACCACAAACCGCCTGGACTCACAGCTTTGCCTGCCGTTGCAAGAGAGTTATGGTACTTACTAATGTTCATTCACTACTGCATGCATTTAAATTCAGCATAAAATAGATACAATGGTGATAGAATCATACGGCTCAGAAACAGGACCATCCGCCTTCACATGCATCTTGATGAAGATGCCCATCTATGCTTGTCCTGTTTGGTTCACATCCCTCCAAACCTTTTCTGTCCATCACGCCAATTATGTATCCAATTAGCTAGTTCTACCTGGTTCCTTTACTGTAGAGATACAACACAGAAATAGGCCCTTCGGCCCATCAAGCCCGTGCCGACCAGCGATCACCCTGCCCTATCACTAACACTATCCTACACACTAGGGACAGTTTTACAGCTTACCGAAGCCACTTAACCTAAAACCCTGTACGTCTTTGGAGTGTGGGAGGAAACCGGAGCACCCGGAGAAAATCCACACAGTCACAGGGGGAAGGTACGTACAGACAGCAGCCGTGGTCAGGATCGAACCCGGGCCTCTGGCGCTCCGCTCCAGTTTCCTCCCACACTCCAAAGACGTGCAGGTTTGTAGGTTAGTTGGCTTCTGAAAATTGTAAATTGTCCCTCGTGGGTGGGGAAGTGCTAGTGTACGTGTCGATCGCCTGTCGGCACGGACTCAGTAGGCCAAAGGGCCCTGTTTCCACACTGTATCTCTAAAGTCGGAAGTAAAAACCTACCTTCCACAGCCGTTGGGCTTCCTGGTCTATTGTTCCCAGGGACTTTTTATCTCCTGTCTTTTCCCCCCCTACTATATCAGTGTGAATAAAGATCTCAACCTGAAACATCACCAATACATTCCTTCCACAGATGTTGCCTGGCCCGCTGAGTTCCTCCAGCAGTTAGTATTTTGCTGAAGATTTCAGCATCTATGAATGACAACTTCAGTCTCACACCTCACCCACGGCTAACAACGATGAATATACGTCTCGGGAAGAGCTCCTGCCGTTTCTCATTCCAATTAATTATGTTTGTGATATTTAGATAAAAAGCACGAGAGATGCACAGGGACATGGACAGGACGGGTTTAGAGGGATACGGGCCAAACGCAGGCAGGTGGGACGACTGTAGGTGGGACACGCTTGGGCTATCCTTGACTGGTTTTACTTTGCATCAATGTTATTCCCTTACACACTGCAAATGGCTCGATTGTAATCATGTACTGACTTTCCACTGGCTGGTTAGCATGCAACAAAACCTCGGTACATAGAAACATAGAAACATAGAAACTAGGTGCACGAGGAGGCCATTCGGCCCTTCGAGCCTGCACCGCCATTCAATATGATCATGGCTGATCATCCATCTCAGTATCCCGTACCTGCCTTCTCTCCATACCCCCTGATCCCCTTAGCCACAAGGGCCACATCTAACTCCCTCTTAAATATAGCCAATGAACTGGCCTCAACTCTGTACCCTCTGTGGCAGAGAATTCCAGAGATTCACCACTCTCTGTGTGAAAAATGTTCTTCTCATCTCGAAAGGATTTCCGCTGGTCCTGGTTTCCCCAACATAGCTTCCTGCAAGCCTGTCCAACCCCTTAAGAATTTTGTAAGTTTCTATAAGAAGGTACACGTGACAATAAACTGAACTGAATTAAGAATAAGGGGTAAGCAATTTAGAACGGAGACAAGGAAACACTTGGAGTTTAGAAGGATGACAGGGGATCTTATTGAAACATATAAGATTATTAAGGGTTTGGACACGCTAGAGGCAGGAAACATGTTCTTGATGTTGGGGGAGTCCAGAACCAGTGGCCACACAGTTTAAGAATAAGGAGTAAAAGCCATTTAGAACGGAGACGAGGAAACACTTTTTCTCACATGAGTGGTGAGTCTGTGGAATTCTCTGCCTCAGAGGGCGGTGGAGGCCGGTTCTCTGGATGCTTTCAAGAGAGAGCTAGATGGGGCTCTTAAAATTAGCGGAGTCAGGGGATATGGGGAGAAGGCAGGAACGGGGTACTGATTGGGGATGATCAGCCATTCATCAGCTTTTGAATGGCGGTGCTGGCTCGAACGACCAAATGGCCTACTCCTGCACCTATTGTCTATTTTCTATTGTCTAACTGTTGGTCGGCTTGGGCAAGTTGGGCTGAAGTGCCTGTTTCCACACTGTGTGGGTCTATAACTCCATGACTGGGTCATTGAACACACGAGTTGGGGAAATGCTACTTACTGTTATACAGTGCTTACCTGACAAGGCGTAGGCATTCTCTTGGTTGCCGCTTTCCCTGATGATGAACGACCCGTTCACTGTCTGCGTGCAGAGTAGATCTGTTGCTTTGGACCTGCTGAGTTTCCCAGCAAACCAGCTGCACAAAGTAAATCTAGATGGTGTACATGGTGGGACCAGGATACAGTGTGTGCTCTTGTTGGCCAAAGGCCACCAGCATAAATCAAGGTCCAGTCTCACCCCCGGCCACTCCCTCTTCCCCCCTCTCCCATCGGGCAGGAGGTACAGAAGTGTGAAAACGCACACCTCCAGATAGAGGGGCAGTTTCTTCCCAGCTGTTATCAGGCAACTGAACCGTCCTACCACAAACTAGAGAGCGGTCAGAGAAACAGAGACAATAGGTGCAGGAGTAGGCCATTTGACCCTTCGAGCCATTCATAGTGATCATGGCTGATCATCCACAATCAGTACCCCGTTCCTGCCTTCGCCCCATATCCATATCCATTGACTAAACTAAACTAAACTAAGAAGGAACTGCAGATGCTAGAAAATCGAAGGGGAAAATCTTCTCCTTCACTCCATTGTACTCGAGTGTGGCTTTCTTGTATTTGTGTGTAGTATTATTTGATCTGTTTGTGTAACATGACAAACATAGTTTTTCATTGTATCTTGGTGCACGTGACAAGAATGAATCTAAACCTAAAATCGACACAAAATGTCGGAGTAACTCAACGGGTCAGGCAGCATCACTGCAGAAGAAGGAATAAATGACTATCCATGTTCTCCAGAGTTGTTGCCGGACCCGCTGAGTTACTCCTGCACTTTGTGTGTGTTTAAAAAAAAATCTATATCCATCCTGATTTAGAAGCAACCCTGCTGCAGATGCCGGAAATCTGAGCAAAATACAAAGTGCTGGAAGAACTCAGCGAGTCAGGCAGCATCTGTGGAGGGAATGGACCCATCTAGAGTCTGAAGAAAGATCCTGACCCGAAACCTCGTCTGCCCGTTCCCTCCACAGATGCTGCCTGACCCGCTGAGTTCTTCCAGCACTTTGTCTTTTGAATATCTGAAGAACACGAGTCTTTTTTTCTTTTTGCCAACACCAATCACCCAGTGCATCTGTCAGGTCCGCCTGCTCATAGACAACGAGGTCTGTTCTCCTCTGGAAAGTAAAAGCCCTTTCCCACGGTACGAGTTCATTCCATGAGCTCTCCCGAGTTTGCCCTGATTCAAACTTGGAGATTTACGGTAATGGCCACTCGTCGGTACTCGGGGCTCTCGTGGACATTTTTCAACATGTTGAAAAATCTTCACAAGTCTTCCTGTGCTTACCTGCCGTTAGCGAGTCTTCCCGTGTACCTGCCGTTAGCGTTACGAGCCGCTAAGAGACGTCCCCGAGCTCCGACGTACCCGCTACGTTCATTCTCCGTGCTTACCACGAGTTTGATTTTTTTTTAAACTTGGGAGAGTTCTTGGAATGAACTCGTACAGTGGGACATGGTTATTACTTACTTACGTACTGCATATTATGCCTCCCGGCATGTAGGGCAGCAACAAAGGTCCTCCACTCAGTAGTGTCGATTCCTTTATTAGCTGTTTCCGTAACATATTTGTTTTACGATACAGGGTTGTTGGCTCTGTGCTCAACCTCCAACCTGGAGGACCAGTGGATCTCTCTTCGTCTCGCCTCTACCCTTTGACCTGTCCAGCATGGGAGACCCTAACAGGAGATGAATCTCCCGCTGGTGTAGCTCTAGGGGTCACTGAGACACACAAGCTCCCCGACTGTTATTCACTGGAGTTTAGAAGGATGAGGGGGATATCTTATAGAAACATATAACATTATAAAAGGACTGGACAAGCTAGATGCAGGAAAAATGTTCCCGATGTTGGGCGAGTCCAGAACCAGGGGCCACACAGTCTTAGAATAAAGGGGAGGTCATTTAAGACTGAGGTGAGAAAAAAACGTTTTCACCCAGAGAGTTGTGAATTTGTGGAATTGGGCAGTGGAGGCCAAGTCACTGGATGGATTTAAGAGAGAGTTCGATAGAGCTCTAGGGGCTAGTGGAGTCAAGGGATTATGGGGAGAAGGCGGGCACGGGTTATTGATAGGGGACGATCAGCCATGATCACAATGAATGGCGGTGCTGGCTCGAAGGGCCGAATGGCCTCCTCCTGCACCTATTTTCTATGTTTCTACGACCACGACAAGGTTGCAATCCAACGGGGAGTTTGGAAAGTAACGTTCACTGTAAACCCCAACTAGAACTAAAACGCAGGTAGACACAACGTGCTGGAGTAAAACTCAGCGGGACAGGCAGCATCTCTGGAGAGAAGGAATGAGACCCTTCTTCAGACCCGAAACGTTGCGCCCATCCCTTCTCTCCAGAGATGCTGCCTGTCCCGCTGAGTTACTCCAGCACTTTGTGTCTATCTTCGGTGTAAAGCAGCATCTGCGGTTACTTCCTTAACTAAACCGACTGGCAAACCAAGGATCGATGTGAATGAAGTCCCCACACCAGTAATAGTGTCAGGGTTTAAGAGGGAACTGCAGATGCTGGAGAATCGAAGGTTACACAAAAAAGCTGGAGAAACTCAGCGGGTGCAGCAGCATCTATGGAGCGAAGGAAATAGGCAACGTTTCGGGCCTTTCGGCCCGAAATGTTGCCTATTTCCTTCGCTCCATAGATGCTGCTGCACCCGCTGAGTTTCTCCAGCTTTTTTGTGTAACCACCAATAATGTCAGGGTGATTGATGTCAGGGACTCACGGTTCAGTGACCACACTCTCATTGCTGGCGATATAATTAGAGGGGATATATCCTCTGCACTTGCCGCCGTCGTGGCAACTCCGTTTCCTCGCGAACCGCCACGACCTGTCGGAGTCAGCATCGCCGTTCAAGATCTCAAACTGGTCCCCGGTTTGGAAGGAGAGCTCGCCGCTGCTCCTGACCCCGAAGTCGTGGATCGTAGTGAAGAGCGCAGAGCGCCGCCTCTCTCCGCCACCCAACTTTATGGATGGTCGCTGCGAATCCTTCTTGCCATCCCGGCTGCTCCTGGAAGAGGCACTGAGGCAGGGGCACAGCCTCCTGAAGGGGTTGGCCATCGAGAAGGTGGATCTGGGTTTTGGAAGATGCTCCCTCGGTCGATGCAACTTCACCGCGACTTCCTGAAATCACACTGTTGGCTCTTGCAACATCTCCAACTTGCCTTCCTTCCTTCCTCCATGCCCCCTCCCCCCCCCCCGGGTACTCCAAACAATTGGACCCAGGTAGGAAACCCAGTCTCAGGTAGGGTCTCCACCCCAACCCACAACATGTGTAGCTGGTGCATGTTTCTAAATGGCCTCGTTGGGAAAGGGGGAAGTACAGCGGGATCTGGGGGTCCTTGTACATCAGTCTATGAAAGTCTATACATTCAGTTACAGCAGGCAGTGAAGAAAACAAATGGCATGTTGGCCTTTATAACAAGAAGAATTGAACATAGAAACATAGAAATTAGGTGCAGGAGTAGGTCATTCGGCCCTTCGAGCCTGCACCGCCATTCAATATGATCATGGCTGATCTTCCAACTCAGTATCCTGTGCCTTCTCTCCATACCCTCTGATCCCCTTAGCCACAAGGGCCACATCTAACTCCCTCTTAAATATAGCCAGTGAACTGGCCTCGACTATCCTCTGCGGCAGAGAGTTCAAGAGATTCACCACTCTTTGTGTGAAAAAAGTTCTTCTCATCTCGGTTTTAAAGGATTTCCCCCTTATCCTTAAGCTGTGACCCCTTGTCCTGGACTTCCCCAACATCGGGAGCAATCTTCCTGCATCTAGCCTGTCCAACCCCTTAAGAATATAGGAGCAAAGAGGTCCTTCTGCAGTTGTACAGAGCCCTAGTGAGACCACACCTGGCGTATTGTGTGCAGTTTTGGTCCCTAATTTGAGGAAGGACATTCTTGCTATTGAGGGAGTGCAGCGTAGGTTCACAAGGTTAATTCCCGGGGTGGGGGGACTGTCATATGCTGAGAGAATGGAGCGGCTGGGCTTGTACACTCTGGAGTTTATAAGGATGAGAGGTTATCTCGTTGAAACATATAAGATTGTTAAGGGCTTGGACACATTAGAGGCAGGAAACATGTTCCCGATGTTGGGGGAGTCCAGAACCAGGGGCCACAGTTTAAGAATAAGGAGTAAGCCATTTAAAACGGAGACGAGGAAACGCTTCAAGCCAGCACCACCATTCAATGTGATCATGGCTGATCATCCCCAATCAGTACCCCGTTCCTGCCTTCTCCCCATATCCCCTATTTTTAAGAGCCCTATCTAGCTCTCTCTTGAAAGCATCCAGAGAACTTGCCTCCACCGCCCATTGAGGCAGAGAATTCCACAGACCCACCACTCTCTGTGAGAAAAAGTGTTTCCTCGTGTCCTTCTGAATGGCTTACTCCTTATTCTTAAACTGTGGCCCTGGTTCTGGACTCCCCCAACATCGGGAACATGTCTCCTGCCTCTAGCGTGTCCAAACCCTTAACAATCTGAGACTATAACATCATTTACATGGACCTAATTCTGCTCCCATCACTTATGACCTTATGACTTATGGTTGGGAAAGGTTCGGAAGGATATAGGCCAAACCTGGGCAGATGGGACTAGCTTAGATGGGACATCTTGGTCAGCATGGGCAATTTGTGCTGAAGGGCCTGTTTCCGTGCCATGTGACTTGATGACTCTAATCCATTCAAGATTTTTGTTTCATTGAGTGACTTGCCACTTTTCTATAAATGGCGGTGCTGGCTCGAAGGGCCACATTGAAAGACACAGAATGGAAACAGGCCCTTCAGCCCACTTAGTCCACACCAGCCATCGGTCACCTGTTCTCACTAGTTCTATGTTATCCACTCATTTGGGGCAATTTATAGAGGGACAATTAACTTACAAACCTGCACGTCTTTGGGAAGTTGGAGGAAACCAGAGCACCCGAGAGAAAACTGCAAGGGGTATATGAAAACTCCTGAACCATTCTATCAACAACTAGAGATTGGTCCTGAGCTACTATTTATTACATCTAGGCTGGATCACTGTATCGTGCTCTATTTTGGAGTTGCTCGTATTCTTCATCATGGCTGTCTCCAGTTGCGACCTTCAGAAGTTTAGAAGAGCTGCTCTCCTTTCAAACAGGGCACTCGAAACGAGGGAGCACATATCGCCTAACAAACTGTCCTGGGTCTCCCTCCCCCAATGGCTCCAGTATTTTGCTGTCTTCCTCTCAGCTGGGACTTTCCCGAAATGCAAAGTCCAATAACAATATATTTAAGCAATATTAAATCTCTGAATGGGTTCGCCCCGTACATAATATCTCTGTGCTTCATAACCCATACGCTCACAACAATGATACTCAGGTCAACTGGTCAGCTGATCCTGGACCTACCGACATCTAGTCGGAGGCTCAGTTAATATAGGGGCCTTGTTTGTTGCAATGCTCCCCATTCCCAACATTTTGCATTGAAGTTGCCCGCTCAGACAGGCTCCATCGTCCTCTTCAAAACCAGTGTTACAACACATTTGTACTCCCTGGGGGTTGACCATGCCTGAGGCTTTGCTTCTGTTTGTGGTGTTTTTGATGTTTCTTTATTTTACATGTCTTTTCCTACTATTTCTTTTGATTGTTATTTTTGGTTTGTTATTAACTTTTTGTCAATGATTAGTGATGTACAGCACTTTGTTGCAGCTTTGTTTGTTTTTAAAGTGCTCTATAAATAAAATTATTATTATTATTATTACTATCTACCTCACCAGAGACCATCAGACTATCTTTAATTTATCTTGCACTAAACCTTATTCCCTTTATCATGTAAAGGGCCTGTCCCACTGCAGCGACCTAATTTGCGAGTTTAGAAGAGTTTGCTCTCGACCCAAACTCGCAGCATGATCGACACGTGGTCCAAGGAGTTACCATTTCCTTCATTTTCCTAACAAACTGTCCTGAGGTCATTTTCACCCCCCAATATTTTCAGTATTTTGCTGTCTTCCTCTCAGCTGGGACTTTCCCGAAATGCAAAGTCCAATAACAATATATTTAAGCAATATTAGTCTAATAAATGTGTTCTTGAGAGTACATAATATTTTCTGTGGCATTCATAATGATAAAACACAACAATGATACAAAGATCTTTGTTTTGATTGCACCATCAACATGCATACATTATTATATTACAGTTAATATGTACCGAGGGGAAATGTTTATTCCAATGCGCCCCATTCCCAATTCATTTTACATTGAAGTTCCCCGCTCACATCTGGCATCGATCTCTGTCTGAACCAGGGGACAGAGCGTTTATGTGGGGCTCTTGGGGGGGGGGGGGGGGAAATGGGGAGAAGGCAGGAACGGGTAGCTGTGGGGTGTGGGATCAGCCATCAAAACCTCATAACTTTTGTACTATTTCACCGATCGGAAGAAACATTTTTGACTTGCAGCAGAGGAGAATGGTGAGTAAGGTGGCAAAAAAATCGTAGCGCTATGGTGGATCGTTTTTGCGCAAATTTAATTACAATGCCGACAGGAAGTGGTCTAGATGAGAGTTTAAGTAATATACAGATAGATTAATGAACACAATACATTTGCTGATATCAGCAGACCAACACTTAATGAATTATGTGCAGGATGGAACTGCAGATGCTAGTTTAAACCGAAGATGGACACAGAGTGCTGGAGTAACTCAGAGGGTCAGACAACATCTCTGGAGAAAAGGCATAGGTGACATTTCGGGTCGAGATCCTTCATCATTGTTCCGTCCCCTTTCCTGTATTTTCGCACTAGTTTGGTGGTTATCAATTTATAGAATTCTCCTGTTATATCTTTTCTGTGAGCATTGTGTTTACAGGTTGCTGGATGGAAGAATTTCACTGTTATCATTGTCGATACGTGTGAAACATATATTGAAACATATAAGATTATTAAAGGCTTGGACACGCTAGAGGCAGGAAACATGTTCCCGATGTTGGGGGAGTCCAGAACCAGGGGCCACAGTTTAAGAATAAGGGGTAAGCCATTTAGAACGGAGACAAGGAAACACGTTTTCACACAGAGAGTGGCGAGTCTGTGGAATTTTTTGCCTCAGGTGGAGGCCGGTTCTCTGGATACTTTCAAGAGAGAGCTAGATAGGGCTCTTGAAGATAGCGGAGTCAGGGGAAATGGGGAGAAGGCAGGAACGGGGTACTGATTGTGGATGATCAGCCATGATCATATAGAAACATAGAAAATAGGTGCAGAGGAAGGCCATTCGGCCCTTCGAGCCAGCATCGCAATTCATTGTGATCATGGCTGATTGTCCCCAATCAATAACCCGTGCCTGCCTTCTCCCCATATCCCCTGACTCCGCTATCTTTAAGAGCCCTATCAAGCTCTCTCTTGAAAGTATCCAGAGAAATAGCCTCCACTGCCCTCTGAGGCAGAGAATTCCACACTCACCACTCTCTGTATCTATCTGTCTATGTATCTATGTCTCTATGACTCGATGTCTCTAGATGGGTCTTGAGTGTCCATTCCATCCACAGAAGAAGTGCCACCTTCACTTCTTCCATCAGAGTCATGTTCAACGTGTTCAAACTCAGTCCCTTTTTGGAGATTGCTCTTGGCTTTGGTAATAATATTGGGTGTAGAGGGAATTGAGTTCATCCATCAGTACGCTGAAGGTCGGCCGGTCTTCTTCAGTTGCATTCCAACACCGGACCATTATTCCATACATGTCTGGTGTGCAAGTCTCAGGACAAGGCATCCTGTATCCCTGGGTTATTTTATCCACAACTTCCTGGTTTGTCATTCCTGCAACATCAAGGTAAATTATAAATACGATACAACAATTGTAATTACAAGGGGCGGCACGGTGGCGCAGCGCTAGAGTTGCCGCCTCACAGCGCCAGAGTCCCGGGTTCGATCCTGACTACGGGTGCTGTCTATACGGAGTTTGTACGTTCTCCCCGTGACCTGCGTGAGTTTTCTACGGTTTCCTCCCACACTCCAAAGACAAACAGGTTTGTAGCTAAATTGGCTTCTGCAAATTGTCCCTAGTGTGTAGGATAGACCTGGAGTACTGCGTGATCGCTGGTCAGCGCGGACTCGATGGGCCGAAGGACCTGTTTCCACACTGTATCTCTAAACTAAAACTGTACCTGTACAACCAAGAGTTTAGGCCCCAAATCTGATGGTTTGGAGGTATATTGGCTTCTGTAGATGGTTCCTAGTATGTCCTTGGTCAGCGTGAATTTGGTAGGTCTGTTTCCACGCTGTAACTTTAAACAAACTATGTGTAGGAAGGAACTGCAGATGCCTGTTTAAACTGAAGATAGACTCAAAAAGCTGGAGTAACTCAGCGGGACAGGCAGCATCTCTGGAAAGAAGGAATGGGTGACGTTTCGAGCCGAGACCCTCCGTCAGACTCAGTTTAGTTTAGTTTCGAGATACAGCGTGGAAACAGGCCCTTCGGCCCACCGCGTCCGTGCCGACCCACACATTAACACTATCCTACACACACACTAGGGACAATTTATACTTATACCAAGTATACAAACTCAAGCCAAATAGCCAATTAGTGTGAGAGGAAGTCGGAGATCTCGGATAAAACCCACCCGGTCACGGGGAGAACGTACAAACTCCATACAGACACGCCCGTAGTCTAGATCGAACCATCATCCAAGGCAGCAACTCTACCGCTGCGCCACCGTGCCACCCTGAGAATGTCCACCATTTATCTATGCTGGAGTTAAACTTCAATAATATCTTTCATGCACCAATTTAGATATTTTAAATATATAATTTCCAACGTACCGAATGATAAAATTATATGTCTGTCTAAAATAAACTAATCAACAGAGCACTTTGCCTTATGCCTTAGAGTTTCTTTAGTTTACTTACTCTCATATGGATCATTGCCGTAAGTCACGATCTCGTGCAGGAGAACGCCAAATGACCACACGTCTGATTTTATCGAAAATCTGCGGTAGTTTGCAGCTTCGGGTGCCGTCCACTTCACCGGAATTTTGGTCCCAGCTCGGATATTATACACGTCATCCTGTCCAAAGAATCAAGAGTCAAGAGTGATTTCTTTTTTGTCATATGTTCCAGATAGAACAATGACATTCTTACTTGCAATGACAGCCAAGGATCTGTGAAGGGCCTGTCACACTCACGCTATTTTCTCGGTGACTTGCCGGCACCCGTCAGAGTCGCAGCAGGTCGCCGAAAAATTTCAGAATGTTGAAAATCCTGCGGCGACCAGAAAAATGTACGACTCTTTGGGCGACTACTCACGAACAAGCAGGCGTCTTGATTAGTGCGGGTGTCAGAGGTTATGGGGAAGTTAAAAACTGTGAATAACTTGTGAAATATAACGTTAATGTGAACGAAACATTATAGGAGCAACAATGGGACAAAGGTGAGTTAGGTGGTGCAAAAATGTTTGCACTAAATGTACCATTTTGGCATAGATCCCAGATCACATACGCGTGCATAGATAGATAGATAGATAGAAACAAGATGAAACTTTTTGTAATATACTAGACCAATTTCATTAATAACTAGAAATAAAAGTTAAAATTTTCAGATAAGGCGATTCCGGACTCCAGGGGGAAAATCTCTACCGGAATATGTAAAAATGTTACCGTTAGCACGTCGTTTGTTACACACACACACACACACACACACGCACACATCCAAGATCAGAGTTTTAATAGCTATATATGATAGATAGATACTTATTAAGGCACCCGTTCATACCAGCAGGATTTAATTTCCTTTCTCTCGGCCCTATTGACCTAAATATAGAACAAATGTGAGTGATGGCTAATGGGTTTATCAAAGATAGACACAAAAAGCTGGAGTAACTCAACGGACAGAGACAAAATTAAGTTTTGTGCTTGAACAAACTGTGTTTTTCCCACAATTGTAGAGTTAATAAATAATTGGTAAATAAAATGGTTAGATTTAGTAGGAACCTGAGGGGCAACGTTTTACAGAGGGTGGTGGGTATATGGAACAAGCTGCCAGAGGAGGTAGATGAAGCAGGAGCTACAATAACATTTAAACGACATGTATGTTCTCCAGGGATAGTTCTGCCTGGCCCACTCAGTTATCCAGCACGATGTGTATTTTTTTTCTAGAAACTTACATCCTGCAATTCCTTGTTTCAACATTTCCTATCCATATTTGAACTGGTCCAATTAGACAAAACATGCTGGAGAAATTCTTCAGCAAAATAAAAAAAAGTCTCTAGAGATCTTGGAAATGGGTAACGTTTCGGGTTTGGAAATGTCTTCAGTAATGCTAGCAGCACAGGTGTATAGCTGCCTGAAGGTGGCCTATTACCTTCGTAGATAGATGCTGCCTCGAAGGCTCTCGGCTCAACAGCCACATCTGTGTACCTTCGATTTTTACATCTGCAGTTCTCTCTCAAACAGTCGTACAGGGTGAATGCACAGTCTTTTATCCAGGTTAGTGGAATCCAGCACCAGGGGACGTGTACTTAAGGCTCTCGAGAGGAGGAAAACTTAATAGAAAACTCTGGAGTAACTTTTTGTTTCACACAGGCCCTTCAGCCCAACTTGCTGATGGGTGTACATGGAATGAGCTGCCAGAGGAGGTAGTTGAGGCAGGTACACTGACACAATTAAATGGACACTTGGGCAGGATACATGAATAGAATACATGTCAAACACAGACAGGTGGAAGTAGCTTAGATGCGGCATCTTGGTTGCCATGGACAAGTTGGGCTGAAGGGTTTGTTTCCACCTGGAGGTCTATGCCCCCTCAGCAGATAAAGTAGAATTAGATGAAGAGAGAATAGAGTACTTTTTTTACTAGAATGTTGCCTGGGTTTCAACAACTAAGTTACAGAGAAAGGTGAATAAGTTAGGTCTTTATTCCCCAGGAGCGCAGAAGGTCCAGGGGACCAGGGGAGAGTCTTTAAAATCTCGAGAGGGGGACAGAGTTAATGTGGAAAGCTCTGGAGTTTGAGAATTTTTGTTTCAAACAAGAGGACATCACCCAAATTGCTGGACAGAAGTGCACATGGAATGAGGGCCAGAGCAGAGAGTGGTGGCGGCAGGTACACTGACACAATTAAATGGACACTTGGGCGGGATACATGAATAGAATACATGTCAACACAGACAGGTGGAAGTAGCTTAGATGCGGCATCTTGGTTGCCATGGACAAGTTGGGCTGAAGGGTCTATTTCCACCTGGAGGTCTATGCCCCCTCAGCAGATAAAGTAGAATTAGATGAAGAGAGAATGGAGTACGGGGTTTAATTAGCTTAAGAGTAGTAATTGATCAGTACGGGTGTCAGGGGTTATGGGGTGAAGGCAGGAGAATGGGGTTAGGAGGGAGAGATAGATGATTGAATGGCAGAGTAGACGATGGGCCGAATGGCCTAATTCTGCTCCTATCACTTATAACATTATGAAATAGATGGCTACTTTTGAATCTCAATCAGAGTGTGTAGTGTGGAGGTTGCAAACCTTACCCGGATCAGTCTCATTAATCCGAAGTCGGCCACTTTGCAGACCAGTTCCTCTCCAACAAGGACATTTCTTGCAGCCAAATCTCGATGGACAAACTTATGTTTTTCTAAGTACGCCATTGCTTCAGCCACTTGGCTAGCGATGTAAACATGGTGTGTGGTTGTTAACACTTCTCCCTCCTCCCCTGGAAACAACACATTAAAACTTTAGTTCATTTAGTCAGGTCTGACACAGGCCCTTCGGCCCACCGAGTCCGCACTGACCAGCGATTGCCTTGCACCCTGATACTATCCCACACATGCCAGGGATTACAATTGTTGCAAACCCACACGTCTTTGCAGGGTGGGAGGAAACCGGAGCACCCGAAGAAAACCCACTCGGTCACAGGGAGAACGTACAAACTCCGTACAGACAGCACCTGTGGCCAGGATCGAACCTGGGTGGTTGCCGCTCTAAGGCAGCAACCGCTTGCCGCCCTAATAATGGAGGCATGACCTACAATGACTTCAGTACCAAGGCAACATCACATGAGGCACACACCCTGTTCGTATACAAAGCTTCACTGCTGCCATCCAATTTGTGAATAGCATAAGAATCTCCTGGTTTAAAACTTGATCTCAAATGTGATTTTAATCGAATTTGCAAAGTTTCCTCTAGGTATGCCCACTTTGAAGAAGGGTCTTGACCCGAAACGTCACCCATTCCTTCTCTCCGGAGATGCTGCCTGTCCCGCTGAGTTACTCCAGCGTTTTTGTGTCTACCTTCGATTTAAACCAGCATCTGCAGTTCTTTCCTCCCTACTTTGAAGAAGTTATCCTCTTCTCTCCGAGACACTCGCTACAAGCGAGGGACAATTTTAGGGCCACAATGCACAAACAGGCCCTTCGGCCCACCGAGTCTGGCCCGGCCAGCAATCTCCCCATACACTAGCACCATCCTAGACACTAGAGATAATTTACAGTCTGAAGAAGGGTTTCGACCCGAAACGTTGCCTATTTCCTTCGCTCCATAGATGCTGCCTCACCCGCTGAGTTTCTTCAGCATTTTTGTCTACCTTCAATTTTCCAGCATCTGCAGTTCCTTCTTAAACATTTAACGTACAAACCTGCACGTCTTTGGAGCGTGGGAGGAAACCAGAGCACTCAGAGATGGCGGTGCTGGCTCGAAGGGCCCAATGGCCTACTCCTGCTCCTATTGTCTAATTAACATAGAAACATAGAAATTAGGTGCAGGAGTAGGCCATTCGGCCCTTCGAGCCTGCACCGCCATTCAATACGATCATGGCTGATCATCCAACTCAGTATCCCGTACCTGCCTTCTCTCCATACCCCCTGATCCCCTTAGCCACAAGGGCCACATCTAACTCTCTCTTAAATATAGCCAATGAACTGGCCTCAACTACCCTCTGTGGCAGAGAGTTCCAGAGATTCACCATTCTCTGTGTGAAAAAAGTTCTTCTCATCTTGGTTTTAAAGGATTTCCCCCTTATCCTTAAGCTGTGACCCCTTGTCCTGGACTTCCCTAACATCGGGAACAATCTTCCTGCATCTAGCCTGTCCAACCCCTTAAGAATTTTGTAAATTTCTATAAGATCCCCTCTCAATCTCCTAAATTCTAGAGAGTATAAACCAAGTCTATCCAGTCTTTCTTC
Organism: Leucoraja erinaceus; assembly: GCF_028641065.1. Classification (NCBI taxonomy): domain Eukaryota; kingdom Metazoa; phylum Chordata; class Chondrichthyes; order Rajiformes; family Rajidae; genus Leucoraja; species Leucoraja erinaceus. The sequence goes on from NC_073397.1 coordinate 35,006,128, forward strand.
ATAAGACAGTCCTGACATCCCAGGAATCAGTCTGGTGAACCATCTCTGCACTCCCTCTATGGCAATAATGTCCGTCCTCAGATTTGGAGACCAAAACTGTACGCAATACTCCAAGTGTGGTCTCACCAAGACCCTGTACAACTGCAGTAGAACCTCCCTGCTCCTATACTCAAATCCTTTTGCAATGAAAGCTAACATACCATTCGCAACCTACAAACCTGCTCGCCTTTGAGATGTGGGTGGAAATGGAAGCACTCAGAGGAAACCCAGGTGGTCACCGAGCTTTGTACTGACAGCATCCGAGGTCAGGATCGAACCGAGGTCTCTGGTGCTGTGAGACAGCAGCTCAACCAGCTGGGCCACCATGCCACCTTAATACAATTATATTTCCTTCAACTTTTTAGAGTTTGTGCAATAGTATCACTTATAAAGAAACGTAACCCGAGACATTTTCATTGCAACTGTGACATTATTGTTTTTGAAATGGATTGATCTCTTTATATAACTTGCCTCATGTGGCAAATGGTTGCAGATTTCACTTTATAACACTTGCTACTTGTGATTGAAAATTCCCAAATGCTATTAGTAACAGGCAGCACAAAGAGAATAATCCTAAAGACAAATCACAAATCCTGCAGACTCTGGAAACCTGAAATAAAATCAGACCGTGCTGGAAACACTCAGAAGGTCAGGCAACATCTGTGGAAGTGTGATGTGAAATTCTGGAGTAACTCAGTGGGACAGGCAGCATCTCTGGAGAGTGAGATGCCTGCTTGTCCCGCTGAGTTACTCCAGCATTTTGTGTCTACTACCTTCGATTTAAACCCATCTGCAGTTCCTTCCTACACATCTGTGGAAGAGTTTCGGTTCTAGTATGTTTTAACCGCAATTGGGAAAGAGAAAAATGGTTCAGGGCGCAGCGGTAGAGATATCGTCAGAGATCCGGGTTCGATTCTGAATTTTGAATTTTAATCCTAGCAGGTAGACAAAATTGCTGGAGAATCTCAGCGGGTGCGGCAGCATCTATGGAGCGAAGGAAATAGGCGACGTTTCGGGGCGAAACCCTTCTTCTGTCCTAGCATCTAAGAGATTCAAAAGTGAAAGGGTTTTTTTTTGTGAGCCAGTTGATATATTCTTGTTTAGCAATTTGACGGAAGATTCCATAACACTCTGCTAACACCTGTGTTCTTAATGGCAAGAAAACTTGACAAGAGGCGAACTTCAAACTTGCAAAGAGGAACCAAAAACCGAAAATGTATGTTTTTCCTTAGCTGTAAGTTTGTGGTTAAACAGCACATTGCAATATACCATCGTTACAAAGTCAGGGACAAAAGTAAATTCTGTGATCAACTCAATGAGACATATTTCCCACAAGCGTTTCACCTCTTTTCACTGCAAGTAAAGTAACCTACATTCTCTGCTCCTCCCAATGTCCGAGGGTCACAATTGTGAAATTAGAAGATGTCACATTGTTTTGCAGCACGGAAACAGGTCCTTCAATTGCTGAGCCACATTCCGCAGAGATCCCACTATAGTCTATTCAAAGCTGGGGACGATAATAACCGTTCATTTCTGCTAGTCCCCTTTAGTTTAGAACATTAAAAAAAAATTGTTTGATATTAGTTTTGTTTTAGTTTAGAGATACAGCATGGAAACAGGCCCTTCGGCCCATCAGTTCCATGCTGACCCGTTGACACCAGTTCCACGTTATGCCGTTTCCACACGAGGGGGCAGATTTACAGAGGGCCAATTGACCTACAAGCCCGCACGTCTGTGGAATGTAGGAGGAAGCCCGAGCACCCAGAGGAAGCCCACGCGGTCACAGGGAGAACAGGCAAACTCCACACAGACAGCACCCGAGGTTGGGATTGAAGCTGGGTCTCCTGCGCCGTATCTACCAGTATTGCCATTGTGCCGCCCCCAGCTCGCACAGAGGGTTTCCGACACAAGTCTACTCCGCCACTCTCTGAGTCACTGGACTGCCCTCAATATTCCAGATACTAACCACAGAGATAGTCCTTCAGGTTTCCTTTGGTCATGAGTTCTGTGATGATGTAAACGGGTTCTACAATTGAACAAACGGCGTACAGCTGCACCAGCTTCGGGTGGTTGATGCTCTTCATAACTTTCACCTCTTGAAGAAACACATCGACATTCATATCATCTGCGTAAATAGGACACATAACATTCAGTATTTTACCCGACACTCGAGAGTCAATACAAGAGTGTTTAATTGTCGTATGCATCGATTGTGAAACAATGAAATCCTTACGGCCCTGTCCCACTTACGTGACTTTTTCGGCGCCTGCCAGCACCCGTCATAGGTCGTTGCAGGTTGGCGAAAAATTTAAACGTGTTGAGAATCCAGCGGCGACCAGAAAGACGCTACGACTCTTTGGGCGACTGAGGAGACGACTCACGACCGTACAGGCGACATGTCGCGGGGGTGAAGCCTGTACGGTCGTGTGTAGTCGCCCAAAGAGTCGTACCTTGTTCTGGTCGCCGCTGGATTTTCAACGTGTCGAACATTTTCGGCCACCTGTAATGCCCTATGACGGGTGCCAGCAGTCGCAGAAAAAGTTGCGTAAGTGGGACAGGCCCTTTCCTTACAGAAGCATAACAGGACTGTAAATGCAAAAACACACATATAATATATAGCATTTAAAAAAATCAATAAATGAATAAATCTAAATCTATTCTTTAAAATAAGTTGGGATTAAGGCGGCAGGTCTGTAGGTTGAATCACCCCGAGTGTGTTGGGAGTGGACGAGAAAATGGGATAGTATAGAACTAGTGTGAACGGGAGATCGTTGGTTGGCTGTGGGCTGTTTCCCAGCTGTATCTCTGAAATGATCTACAATGTCGAGAGTTCCTTTGGCCTGCGGGATCTATTCACTACTCCACCCAATCCCAATAGTTGATGTGGATTTCCTGTGAGTGCAGTGGTTTATTCTAACATCCCCAGAAACATGTGGGTTGTAAGTTAATTGGAAGTTGGTACGTGGGTGGGGTGGTCGTGTCTGGGTGGAGAGTAAATTACAGGAAATGCTAATGGAGAAAGTATTATAGCAATTGTCGACAAATGACCACAGCCACATCCCCAGTGTACAAGGGATTGCTCCAGCAATTGCAACTGGTAGAGTCCCCCTCACCCCATGCACTAAAACAATACTGTCAGATGGAAACATAAGGAATTGCAGAAACTGGAAACACAAAGTGCTGGAGGAACACAGCTGTCAGGCAGCATCTGCGGAGGGAATGGACAAATGGCCTTTCGGGTCTGGACCTTTCTTCAGACAATTTGGGTCTGAAGAAGGGTCCTGACCTGAAACGGCGCCTGTCCCGTTCCCTCCACAGATGCTGCCTGACCCGCTGAGTTCCTCCAGCACTTTGTGTGTGTGTGTGTGTGTGTGTGTGTTTGCACTACATTCTCCACAGGGTAGGGTTGCCAACTTTCTAACTCCCAAATAAGGGGACAAAAGGTCAAAATAGGGGATCAAATTCCCGACGGCAATTCGTCGACCGACTGGGACGTGGCTGGGTGAATGATGAGTTGGCCCCTGGGTGCTGGACTGTACACAAAGCCCAGCCGGCGGGCCAGCTGAGGAGTTTTGGCCCCAGGCGACAGGGCCACGGGAGAGGCGCTGCTGCTGCTGCTGCTGCACTCCATGGGTTGCACTACGTCGGGACGGGTGAGGCGGGGCCTGGGCACGGCGCTCCGACCCGACAGTCCCCTCGACCCGAGTAGTAGCGGTCAAAGAGGACATGACTTCAGAATTAAGGGACAGAAGTTTAGGGGTAATATGAGGGGGAACTTCTTTACGCAGAGAGTGGTAGCGGTGTGGAATGAGCTCCCAGGTTCATTGGTATCATTTAAAAATAAATTGGATAGGCATATGGATGAGAAGGGAATGGAGGGTTATGGTACGAGTGCAGGCAGGTGGGACTAAGGGGAAAAAAAAAATTTGTTCGGCACGGACTTGTAGGGCCGAGATGGCCTGTTTCCGTGCTGTAATTGTTATATATGTTAATACGGGACAAGGGCGGTCCCGTACGGGACAAACCAATTTAGCCCAATATACGGGATGTCCCGGCTAAAACGGAACAGTTGGAAACCCTACTGCAGGGGGAGTCTTGCAGAGAAGTGTGTAATTGTACTTCCATTTAACACTTGCATTTAACACTGATGTTTCATATTTTAATATTTCTGGAATAATTCCTAACGTTTGCAAATATTAACAATAAAAACGTTTCTTCCAGCAGTTTGTGGGAGGGATATCCTGATCCCAATCCTGCACCATGCTCTGAGATGGGATTTATGTGCATAAGGGCCATCTATGGAGCAGTGTGTGCCAAGACTCTGCTCGTCTGCATTCAGCTAATTCCAACGTTAGGGTTACAGGGGAGTGTTGTAGCTAAATAGAGAGATGGGCAGCCAGTACATTTAGCGCCCACAGAACTGCCGGCATGGGAATGCTTGAGCGTTAATAGCTTTAGATTTCTTATTATAGGTCACGGAGTCTAGCGAAAAGCTTCCATCATCCCGGCGAGAGGGCCTGTACATCGGGCCGCCCGTAGCAGCGACTGCCCCGACCTCGGGTGAACAAAGAGGAAGACGGCTGAATTTTATTGCCTTCCATCACAGTGGGGAACGTTGATTCCGCTGTGGCGGATGTTTATGCTAAACTCTGTTGTGTATTGTTTAAGAACGAACTGCGGATGCTGGAAAAATCGAAAGGGAGACAAAAATGCTGGAGAAACTCAGCGGGTGAGGCAGCGTGTATGGAGCGATGGAATGGGCGACGTTTCGGGTCGAGACCCATCTTCAGTCTCAAGACTCAGACGGAAGGAACGGTCCGTTATTGCAGTATATCGGCTGCTTTCCCAGGGCAGCCTGGAGTGTAGATGGAGTCTTTCAGCTGTGCTTGTTCAATTTGTGCCATCCCTTTGTACATCACACAAAGACATCTTGCTACAAGTGTTCAAGAAGGAACTGCAGATGCTGGAAGATCGAAGGTACACAAAATTGCTGGAGAAACTCAGCGGGTGCTACAAACCTTTTTTAAGCATTTTGATTGCCACACGCTGGTCTTCTCCCCAAGTTCCTTCCCAGACCTCTCCAAAGTTTCCTTCTCCTAGTTTTCGCAGCAAAGTGAATTCTTCTCTGGGCCTTTCCCATTCATCAACTTGATAAGCTGCTTGCTGCAAAGGAGCCAATAGATCAGTACACAGTACTTTACTTTTCAATACACCATTTAATTTCTACTTTGGAATAGTAAGCATGCAAGATTCCATCATGAAACTTAATGATTTAATCCAACGCCACTCTGCGATGTTAGGGGTAGACCGTGGAAACAGGCCCTTCGGCCCATCCAGCTCATGCCGCCCATCCATCACCAATTCATCAGGTCACAAGTAATAGGAGCGGTTGGGCTTGTACCCCTCTGGAGTTTAGAAGGATGAGAGGGAATCTTATTGAAACATATAAGATTGTTAAAGGTTTGGTCACGCTAGAGGCAGGAAACATGTTCTCGATGTTGGGGGAGTCCAGAACCAGGGGCTACAGTTTAAGAATAAGGGGTAAGCCATTTAGAACGGAGAAAAGGAAACACTATTTCTCACAGAGAGTTGTGAGTCTGTGGAATTCTCTGCCTCACAGGGCAGTGGAGCCTTTCCACTTTCAAGAGAGAGCTAGATAGGGCTCTTAAAGACAGCGGAGTCAGGGGATATGGGGAGAAGGCAGGAACAGGGTACTGATTGGGGATTATCAGCCATGATCACATTGAATGGCGGTGCTGGCTCGAAGGGTCGAATGGCCTACTCCTGCACCTATTGTCTATTGCGAATTAGGCCATTCAGCCCATCAAGTCTACTCTGCCATTCAATCATGGCTGATCTATCTCTCCCTCCTAACTCCATTCTCCTGCCCTCCCCCCCATAACCCCTGACACCCGCACTAATCAAGAATCTATCTCTCTGCTTTAAAAATATCCCTTGACTTGGCAAATAATTCCACAGATTCACCACCCTCTGACTAAAGAAATTCCTTCTCATCTCCTTCCTAAAGGAACATCCTTTAATTCTGAGGCTGTGACCTCTCGCCCTAGACTCTCCCACTAGTGGAAACATCCTCTCCACATCCACTCCACCCAATCCAGTTCTATGTAATTCACTTTTGCATGCACTCCCGACAGCCAATTTACAGAGGGACAATTAACGTACAAACCCGCATGTCAAATGCAGTGACTAGTGGGGTGCCGCAAGGATCGGTGCTGGGACCACAGCTATTTACAATATATATTAATGATTTGGACGAGGGAATTGAATGCAACATCTCCAAGTTTGCAACACTAAGCCAAGTGTTAGCGGATGACTAGGAGGCTGCAAGCTTGGATAGGCTGGGTGAGTGCATGGCAGATAGCTAGAAATGGTGCAGGAGGATTCGCCCTAGGAGGCATTCAAGGGCTGAATTCAGGATAGGGGCCACATCTAACTCCCTCTTAAATATAGGGTGAGTGAGCAAAATGCATGGCCCGTACCCTGAGATGCAGTATAATGTGGATAAATGTGAGGTTATCCACTTTGGTGGCAAAAACAGGAAAGTAGACTATTACCTGAATGGTGGCCGATTGGGAAAGGGGGAGATGCAACGAGACCTGGGTGCCATGGTACACCAGTCATTGAAAGTAGGCATGCAGGTGCAGCAGGCAGTGAAGAAAGCGAATGGTATGTTAGCATTCATAGCAAAAGGATTTGAGTATAGGAGCAGGGAGGATCTACTGCAGTTGTACAGGGTCTTGGTGAGACCACACCTGGAGTTTTGGTCTCCAAATCTCAGGAAGGATACTATTGCCATAGAGGGAGTGCAGAGAAGGTTCACCAGACTGATTCCTGGGGTGTCGGGACTTTCATATGAAGAAAGACTGGATAGATTCGGCTTGTACTCGCTAGAATTTAGGAGATTGAGGGGGATCTTATAGAAACTTACAAAATTCTTAAGGGGTTGGACAGGCTAGATGCAGGAAGATTGTTCCCGATGTTGGGGAAGTCCAGAACAAGGGGTCACAGCTTAAGGATAGAGGGGAAATCCTTTAGGACCGAGATGAGAAAAAAAAAATTCACACAGAGAGTGGTGAATCTCTGGAATTCTCTGCCACAGAAGGTAGTTGAGGCCAGTTCATTGGCTATATTTAAGAGGGAGTTAGAGGTGGCCCTTGTGGCTAAAGGGATCAGGGGGTATGGAGAGAAGGCAGGGACAGGATACTGAGTTGGATGATCAGCCATGATCATATTGAATGGCAGTGCAGGCTCGAAGGGCCGAATGGCCTCTACTCCTGCACCTATTGTCTATGTTTCTATATTTCTATGTCTTTGGGATGTCGGAGGAAACCGGAGCACCCGGGGAAAACCCACACGGTCACAGAGTATCCATACAGCGTGATATTCGAGAAGGTAGACACAAAATGCTGGAGTAACTCAGCGGGACAGGCAGCAGCATCTCTGGAGAGAAGGAATGGGTGACGTTTCGGGTCGGGACCTTTCTTCATACTGCAGTTCTTTCCTACAAGCGACATCCGAGAAAATACCTTTGCGCAAGGCTTCGACAGCGGAAAGCCAACAATCTTCCAATTTTTTTTGTGGAATTCCACGAGGTCTTTAATGGTGGAAAACGACTGATTTTCTTGAAGATAAAATGATCCTTGTGACGAAGACAATATCCGATAGTGATGTACTTTATCGTTCAAAGCTGCAGGCAAAGAGAAACAATTTAAAACTTCAGACTTCAGAATGTCAAAGGGGGACCCAGCATGGAGGGGGGGGGGGGGGGGGGGGGGTGGTGAATCTGTTGAATTCTTTGCCACAGAATAGACAATAGACAATAGGTACAGGAGTAGGCCATTCTGCCCTTCGAGCCAGCACTGCCATTCAATGTGATCATGGCTGATCATCCCCAATCAGTACCCCGTTCCTGCCTTCTCCCCATATCCCCAGACTCCGCTATTTTTAAGAGCCCTATCTAGCTCTCTCTTGAAATTATCCAGAGAACTGCCTCCACTGCCCTCCGAGGCAGAGAATTCCACAGATTCCCAGCTCTCTGTGTGAAAAAGTGTTTCCTCGTCTCCGTTCTAAATGGCTTACTCCTTATTCTTAAACTGTGGCCCCTGGTTCTGGACTCCCCCAACACCAGGAACATGTTTCCTGCCTCTAGCGTGTCCAAGCCCTTAACAATCTTATATGTTTCAATTGGAATCCCTCTGATCCTTCTAAACTCCAGAGTGTACAAGCCCAGCTGCTCCATTCTCTCAGCATATGACTGTCCCGCCATCCCGGGAATTAACCTTGTAAACCTACGCTGCACTCCCTCAATAGCAAGGGAGACAAAAATGCTAGAGAAACTCAGCGGGTGAGGCAGCATCTGTGGAGAGAAGGAATAGGTGACGTTTCGGGTCGAGACCCTTCTTCAGACTGACAGGTCTCGACCCGAAACGTCACCTATTCCTTCTCTCCGTAGATGCTGCCTCACCCGCTGAGTTCCTCCAGCTTTTTTGTGTACTGATTTTTCCAGCATCTGCAGTTCCTTCTTAAACGTTACAATCAACATCTAAGTTACAGAGATAGGTTGAATAAGTTAGGTCTTTATTCTCTGGAGCGCAGAAGGTTAAGGGGGGGACTTGATAGAGGTCTTTAAAATGATGAGAGGGATAGACAGAGTTGATGTGGACAAGCTTTTCCCTTTGAGAATAGGGAAGATTCAAACAAGAGGACATGACTTCAGAATTAAGGGACAGAAGTTTAGGGGTAATATGAGGGGGAACTTCTTTACTCAGAGAGTGGTGGCGGTGTGGAATGAGCTTCCAGTGGAAGTGGTGGAGGCAGGTTCATTGGTATCATTTAAAAATAAATTGGATAGGCATATGGATGAGAAGGGAATGGAGGGTTATGGTATGAGTGCAGGCAGGTGGGACTAAGGGGAAAAAAAAAAAAAAAAAAGTTGTTCGGCACGGACTTGTAGGGCCGGGATGGCCTGTTTCTGTGCTGTAATTGTTATATGTTATATGGTTAACATGTGATTATTGATTTTTTATTATTTCAATGAAAACCACGTTTTTACACACCCGATATTGAATAGCGACCGTTGTCAGTCTCACTCCTGCGCACCAGGAAGGCTCCGTTTTGATTTTCTGGCGACGTCAGCAATTTTTCCGCTTCTTCTCTTCCAATCTTTCCAAAGTACCACCTGGGGAAGAAGAACATGCCCGTTTATTTTACTGTAATATCTTTACTTCCCATTGAGTTGCAGAAGGGCAGCACAGTGGAGCACACCCTATCCTCCCCTCCTCTCCCCCCCCCCATCGGGCAAGAGGTACAGAAGTGTGAAAACACACACCTCCACATTCAGTGTTTCAGAAAGAACTGCAGATGCTGGAAAAATCGAAGGTAGACAAAAAAATGCTGGAGAAACTCAGCGGGTGAGGCAGCATCTACGGAGAGAAGGAATTGTCGACGTTTCAGGTCTCGACTCAAAATGTTGCCTATTCCTTCTCTCCGTAGATTCTTCCTCACTTGCTGAGTTTCTCCAGCATTTTTTTGTCTACCTCCAGATTCAGGGACAGTTTCTTCCCGGCTGTTATCAGGCAACTGAACCGTCCTCTCACCAACTAGAAAATGGTCTTGACCACCCATCTACGTAACTGGAGACCCTTGGACTCTCTATAATCAAGACTTTACCTTGCACCTAACATTTATCGAGCAGTGCACGAGCAGTGTACAGATGCTTTTATCCTGTATCTGTACACTGGGGACGGCTTGGTTTTTAATCATGTCTAATCTTTTCACTGACTGGATAGCACGCAGCAAAAAATCGAGCTATTCAGTGTACAGATAAATGATAAAGGGAATAATGTTTAGTGCAAGATTAAACTGTGTATCAGGCAACTGAACCATCCTACCACAACCAGAGAGCAGTGCTGACCTAGTATCTACCTCTTTGGTGACACTCGGACTATCCTTGATTGGACTTTGCTGGCTTTACCTTGCACTAAACGTAATCCCCTTATCAAGTATGGATCGTGTAATCGTGTTTAAGAAAGAACTGCAGATGCTGGAAAAAAATCGAAGGTAGACAAAAAATGCTGGAGAAACTCAGCGGGTGAGGCAGCATCTATGGAGAGAAGGAATAGGTGACGTTTGTGTCGAGACCCTTCTTCAGACTGATGTTGGGGGGGGGGGGGGGGGGAAGAAAGGAAGAGGCGGAGACACTAGGCTGTGGGAGAGCTGGGGAGGGGAGGGGAAGGAGGGAGAAAGCAAGGACTACCTGAAATTGGAGAAGTCAATGTTCATACCGTTGGGGTGTAAACTACCCAAGCGAAATATGAGGTCCATACCATTGTCTTTCTGCTGACTGGTTAGCACGCAACAAAAGCTTTTCACTGTACCTCGGTACACATGACAATAAACTACACTGAACTGACCTGAAAGTCCGATCAAAGATAGTCCGAGGGTTTTGCATATGAGATGGATAGTAGTTCAAGACTGCTCTCTGGTTATTTCTTCAAACTCCCAAAATATTTGACCTATTCTTACAGTTAGTCACAGAATCAGCATCTAGTGTGTCCACATTCTTTGTATGTTAAACACTATCTATCGGTACATTCGGCAGAAATGTCAAAAATGATAAGCAAATACTGTGGCTCATCCCGGAGAACAAAACGCCACAAACCGTATACCTTGAAACAGCTGTTTCACACTTCAAACATTATCTCATCTATGTGAGTGAAACTGACATTTATTAGAGTATTAAAGTCGTACAGCATGGAAACAGGCCGTTCGGCCCTACCTGCCCAAAGCCGATCAACATGCCCCATCTACACTAGTGGTGTCACAGCGGTAGAGTTGCTGCCATACAGCGAATGCAGCGCTGGAGACCCGGGTTCGATCCTGACTACGGGTTCTGTCTATGCGGAGTTTGCACGTTCTCCCCGTTTTCTCCGAGATCTTCGGTTTCCTCCCACACTCCAAAGACGTGCAGATTTGGAGGTTAATTGGCTTGGTAAATATAAAAATTGTCCCTAATGGGTGTAGGATAGTGTTAATATGCGGGGTCGGCACGGACATTGTGGGCCAAAGGGCCTATTTCCACGCCATATCTCTGAACTAAACTAATCTAAACTAGTCTCACCAGCCTGCATTTGGCCCATAGCCCTCTTGTCTATGTAACTGTCCAAATGTTTAAGAAAGAACTGCAGATGCTGGAAAAATTGAAGGTAGACAAAAATGCTGGAGAAACTCAGCGGGTGAGGCAGCATCTGTGGAGAGAAGAAATAGATGACGTTTCGGGTCAAGACCCTTCTTCAGACTGACAGGTCGAGACCCGAAACGTCACCTATTCCTTTGCTCCATAGATGCTGCATCACCCGCTGAGTTTCTCCAGCATTTTAGAGTTGCTGCCTCACAGCGCCAGAGACCCGGGTTCGATTCTGACTACAGTACTAAAGGGAAGTCGGTTCGATCCTGACTACGGGTGCTGTCTGTACGGAGTCCGAATGCTTTCCCTGTGGCCACGTGTGTTTTGTTCGGGAGCTCCATGCTCCTAAAGCCCTTGTCCCACTTAGGAGACCTTACAGCACAGAAACCTCTGGTGACCTTGCCTGCCACCTAAGGTTTCCATGAGGTCACCGGAGGTTTTGGTCACTCTCCCTAATGGTCGAAAGTGGTTTCTGCGGTGGTCGAGGCTTCATCGAGGTCGCTGCTATTTTTTCATCATGTTTAAAACCGACTAAAAATAGGTTGCCGTTTTAAAAATTGATCATTTTGTAGTCGCAGGTCTAGTCGAAGTCGGTTTTCGTCATAGTCGAGGAAGGTTTTCAACATATGCATGGGAGGTGGTAGGAGGTTGCAGGTCACCTCGACCTTGATGTTTTTTCATGTGGCGGGCAAGGTCACCAGAGGTTGCTGTTTAGGTCTCCTAAGTGGGACAGGGGCATAAAAGGCGTGCAGGTTTACAGGTTAATTGCTTTTGGTTTAGTTACAGGGTGATACAGACCAGCAACCACCCAGTACACGAACACTATCCTACCCACACTGGGGACAATTTACAATCTTTACCGGCCAATTAACCTGCTGACCTGTACGTCTTTGGAGTGTCGGAGGAAACCAGAGCACCAGGAGAAATCCCACGCGGTCCCGGGGAGAAGGTACAAACTCCGTCGAAGCAAACACCCGTAGTCAGGATCGAACCCGGGTCTCTGGCGCTGTAAGGCAGCAACTATACCACTGCACCACCGTACCAGATTTATTGGGTTTTGGTTAAAATTGTGAATTGTTCCTAGTGTGTAGGATAGTGCAGGTGTACGGGGTGACCGCTGGTCGGCGCGGACTCGGTGGGCCAAAGGCGCCAGTTTCCACGCTGCATCTCTAAAGTCTACAGTCGGTGCCTCCTCATCCGTTCCCATAATTGATGATAACTCGGAAGTGCCATCCATCTGCACGGCATTGTTGAATTCCTCAGGTCAAGGGCGTGTGCCTCCAAAATATTCAATGCATTGAAGTCGACAAGGCTTTAAGTATCATGTGGATCTCAGTCAGAAATTATTTGCCACCAAATTCCTTTGCACTCTTAAACAAAGTCCAAAACATTTCAGTTATGCTATGATCACAGTTTCGGGCCATACTGCATTACAGAGAGCTGAAATCATCACTAAACTGCGGAAAGCACATGGCTCGCTCCACAAGTGGACACAGAGTGCTGGAGTAACTCAGCGGGTCAGGCAACATAGAAACATAGAAATTAGGTGCAGGAGTAGGCCATTCGGCCCTTCGAGCCTGCACCGCCATTCAACATGATCATGGCTGATCATCCAACTCAGTATCCCGTACCTACTTCTCTACATACCTCACTGATCCTTTTAGCCACAAGGGCCACATCTAACTCCCTCTTAAATATAGCCAATGAACTGGCCTCAACTACCTTCTGTGGCAGAGAGTTCCAGAGATTCACCACTCTCTGTGAAAAAAGTTCTTCTCATCTCGGTTTTAAAGGATTTCCCCCTTATCCTTAAGCTGTGACCCCTTGTCCTGAACTTCCCCAACATCGGGAACAATCTTCCTGCATCTAGCCTGTCCAACCCTTTAAGAATTTTGTAAGTTTCTATAAGATCCCCTCTCAATCTCCTAAATTCTAGAGAGTATAAACCAAGTCTATCCAGTCTTTCTTCATAAGACAGTCCTGACATCCCAGGAATCAGTCTGGTGAACCGTCTCTGCACTCTCTGGAGAATATGGATAGGTGCAAAGTGCTGTAGTAACTCCGCGGGTCAGGCAGCATCCCCGGAGAACATGTTTTAGGTGGGGGTCCTTCTTCAGACTGATTCTGGGTGGGTGGGGGAAGAAAGCTAGGGAGAGAGAGAGAGAGGAAACACAAACTCTCCATGTTCTCCCGAGATGCTGCCTGACCTGCTGAGTTCCTCCAGACACCGTTTAATACACAAAAGGACACAGAGTGCTGGAGTAACTCAGCGGGTCAGGCAGCATCTGTGGAGAACATGGACAGGTGGTGTTTAGGGTTGGGAAGCTTCTTCAGACTGCGTGATCAGTGCATTGACCAGCATTCTCAGTTCATTGTTTCCACACAAGTCCATCATTTGATTGGGATGCTCTATGTAACATTCAATCCAGAAGGTTTAGCAATTAGTTCAATTTAACACTAAAATAAATCTTTTACTTGCAACTTGCCTCATTTTAAAAAGTGGGTTCTAATTATATCATTTGCCTAAATTACCCGGAGAGATTGCGTTTCAATTTCAATCACTAAATGTAAAACATATTTTTTTTTTCCCCTTTCCCTGGTCCTCATTTTGGAAAAAACGGGAGGTGGATGCCAGAAAGGGTTATATACTTTATTTGCCTAAATTACCTGGAGAGATGTGCCTTTGTTGGGATACATTGTCAAATGCCCTCAATCTAGAGTTATGTCCAGCTGACATTTAACATTTTGTAAGGTCAAACGGTGAGCTTCATTCTATCTGTATTGGAGAGGGTCTTTTTTTGACACTCGCTTCTCCTCTCTCTCATAGGTGTTACAATAGCTGTGCTTTGGACACGTTCGATGGAAGAAATTTTGGTATTTGTGTATGGGTCCCATGCTGCAACTGTGTAGCCAAGCACTCCTTGACAGAAGTTGAACAATGATGAAAGTTGCGCCTCTGAAAATTTAGGACACCTGTTGCTTTCACCGTTGCATGATGAGTCTGACCATTCCAACGCAGATCATTCTGCAATCTGATGCCAAGATCTTTGCATCTACTTTTGATAATGAGCCTTAGTGTGATAAGATGGTCCTGAATGATCTTCTCGTCAGTTAAGGGTGTAGTATCCTGCACTTTTTTTAAAATCTTCCTACATACTGCACATAGAATTTTTGCTCTTTACTTTAGACCCCATATCCCCTGACTCCCTATATCTTTAAGAGCTTATCTAGCTCTCTCTTGAAAGTATCCAGAGAACCGGCCTCCACCACCCTCTGAGGCAGAGAATTCCACAGACTCACAACTCTCTGTGAGAAAAAGTGTTTCCTTGTCTCCGTTCTAAATGGCTTAGCCCCTTATTCTTAAACTGTGGTCCCTGGTTCTGGACTCCCCCAACATCGGGAACACGTTTCCTGCCTCCAGCGTGTCCAAACCCTGAACAAACACGCAGTCACGGGGAGAACGTGCAAACTCCATACAGACAGCACCCGTAGTCAGGATCGGATCAAGTCCCTGGCATTGTAAGGCAGCAGCGCCACTCACTGTGCAGCCCATGAGCTTTCTGCTACCAGTTGTACTGTGTGTGTACAGCCGGATTATATTCATCTGTAGTATCATTTAACTGGAGAGCTTGCAAACAAAGTTTTTCAATGTATCCCAGTACATGTAACAATAACAAACCACTACCAATACCTAGAACCTTTCATTTATCAATTTGGGATACATTTCTGATTTTCACTATTTTGATATGTTGAGGAACCTGTTTAGCTGCTGCAAATAAGAAGAAATTCATTGCTCTGTTATTAGACACATGATGTAGGAACATTCATGACTCATGTCGCAGTTTTAACATGACACACTTATTCCACAAAAATGCTCTCGTAGTCAAAGAGAGATAATTATTAGTGATAAATAGCTTCAATAAAACATCAGAGAATTTATTATTTTTTAAGTATCAAAAATAATATATTTTTAACCATATAACAATTACAGCACGGAAACAGGCCATCTCGGCCCTTCTAGTCCGTGCCGAACACTTACTCTCACCTAGTCCCATCTACCTGCACTCAGACCATAACCCTCCATTCCTTTCCCGTCCATATACCTATCCAATGTATTTTTAAATGATAAAATCGAACCTGCCTCCACCACTTCCACTGGAAGCTCATTCCACACAGCTACCACTCTCTGAGTAAAGAGGTTCCCCCTCATGTTACCCCTAAACGTCTGTCCCTTAATTCTCAAATCATGTCCTCTTGTTTGAATCTTCCCTACTCTCAATGGAAAAAGCTTATCCACGTCAACTCTGTCTATCCCTCCAATAATTTTAAAGACTTCTATCAAGTCCCCCCTTAATCTTCTGCGCTCCAAAGAATAAAGACCTATCTTGTTCAACCTTTCTCTGTAACTTAGGTGCTGAAATCCAGGCAACATTCTAGTAAATCTCCTCTGTACTCTCTCTATTTTGTTGACATCTCTCCTATAATTTGGCGACCAAAACTGTATTAATTACTATCTGGATATAAAAACCAAACCGCCCACCACCATCGTACAAAATCACCAAATTATCTACATTTTTAAACAAATATGTCACAATCCTTACAAATATACTAAATAACTACAATACAACGATGTCCCTTTCTATCACCACCCAGGCACGGGCGTAATCCCGGTAAAAAAGGCAAGTATCTGGTACTCTTCCGCCTGGCACCGTGACTTGCGGATGGCCAGCATGGCCAGGCCATGTCTTTGTTTCTTGGAATGCAAAAAAATCTGTTCAAGACAGGCTCTGAGCCAGATATACACGCAGCAGATAGATAGCCTCCCCTGCATCATTGGTTTCTCAAATTACACACCATTACAAGTTGTAATCAGACAGCATCATGACTAAAATATTCCACAGTCATGCAGTCATGCAGTGATACAGCATGGAAACAGGCCCTTCGGCCCAACTTGCCCACACCCACCAACAGGCCCCATCTACACTAGTCCCACCTGCCTACGATTGGCCCATATCCCTCCAAACCTATCCTATCCACGTGCCTGTCTAAATGTTTCTTAAATGTTGTGAGAGGCAACAGACAACAGGTGCAGGAGGAGGCCATTCGGCCCTTCGAACCAGCACCGCCATTCACTGTGATCAGGGCTGATCATCCACAATCAGTACCCTGTTCCTGCCTTCTCCCCATATCCCATGACTCCGCTATCTTTAAGAGCTCTATCTAACGGTTTGTCAAGGAGGACTCTCTCTCGAGCTTCTACAGGTGCACAGTAGAGAGCATGCTGACCGGTTGCATCGTGGCTTGGTTCGGCAACTTGAGCGCCCAGGAGTGGAAAAGGCTGCAGAAAGTTGTAAACACTGCCCAGTCCATCATCGGCTCTGACCTCCCCACCATCGAGGGGATCTATCACAGTCGCTGCCTCAAAAAGGCTGCCAGCATCATCAAGGACCCACACCATCCTGGCCACACACTCTTCTCTCCGCTACCATCGGGCAGAAGGTACAGGAGCCTGAAATCTGTTGCATCCAGGTTCAGGAACAGCTGCTTCCCCACAGCCATCAGGCTATTAAACTCGACAACAAACAGACTCTGAACTATAACAGCCTATTGCACTTTATCTGATTATTTATGTGTGTATTGAACTGAACTGTTCTGTATTTTTGCTTACAATATTCTGTTGTGCTGCAGCAAAGCAAGAATTTCATTGTCCTATCTGGGACACATGACAATAAACTCTCTTGACTTGTCTTGATGGGGAAAAGACGTGGTCGAGTCTGAAGCAGGGTCTCGACCTGAAACTTCACCCATTCCTTCTCTCCAGAGATGCTGCCTGTCCCGCTGAGTTACTCCAGCACTCTGTGTCTATGGAGAGAAGGAATTCCTTCTCTGCATAGATAAAGTATGTAAATAAATAAATTTATTGGCCAAGTATTCACATACAAGGAATTTGCCTTGGTGCTCCACCCACAAGTAACAACATGACATAACAGTAAGTTACGAATGACTCAGAAATCACTAAACATTAATAATAATAAGACATTAATGATAAAACACCATTGATCAAGCATGTGAACCAACAAAATACCATATGCCTCTTACCCCCTGAGTTTCTCCAGCATTTCGTGTCTACCTTGGATTTTACCAGCGTCTGCAATTCTTTCTTAAACACTCCGTTGGGTGTAAAGATGTTTTTACCAGCCAGGTTCTGACTGCACCACCCTGTCCCATTGCAGAGTGAGGGGACCTTTGCCCGTTGATACAGGGTGGGGAGTGGGGGGGACATTGCATCTACTCACGCTTCTCTCTCCACGCCTTCCTGCAGAAGTGTCACATAGTTGGAAGGGACGAAGCCCCGGTCGTCGGGCCCCTTCTGGGCGAAGAAGTAGTCTCCCTCGTCTCGGATGACACGGACCTTATCCCCCTTCGTCAGCGACAACTCCTCGGGACTCCTGGCCTGGAAGTTGTACAGAGCGGCGTAGACGGGTCCGGCTCCGGCTCCTGCTCCGGCCCCCGGTCTAATGGGCCGGGTGGGAGCCGGGCTGGGGGTCGCTTTGGACTGCAGGTAGGGAGCGGAGATGACAGCGACCTGCGGCCGAACCCGTGGGGTGTTGGAAGGAAGAGGCTGGGGCCAAATGCGATCCCACAACACCTGTAGACAAGGGCAACGCTTCCTCGCCGGCTCCTCCATCACACACACACACACACTCTCCCTCACTCACTTCTTATTGCTCCTTGCCATTCCCATACAACCTGCTTCAATGTTGACCTGTCCTGACCACACTGCCCCAAGGATCCACTTTCCTCCAAACTGCTGAAAAGTTTTGGAAACTTTCCTCAAAGTTAACTTTTCTTTTTGCTGTTATGTGTTCACAAAGTTCCAGCCGCACGTTGTCTATCTGCAGACATCCTTTGAAATCCCTCCCTGTCGTTCTCTGGCAGATTTTTCTTTGGGGGGGGGGTGGGGTGGGGAGGGGGAGGTGGGGTGGTGGTTCGGTTCCTGGACTTTCATTGCATTCCCTGGCAACACAGGTAGAACCAGTTTTCCGATGTGTTTTCTGCTGGAATGCGGAAACGGGGACAAATCACCGCATTCAAGGCGGGACTTGTGTCTCGCTGCCTCCACACAATGGCCAACTCCAAACTCTTAACCCGAGCAGGCCAACGGTGTGAAAAATCACAATCAGCGCCCAGACAAATACATCTAAATATCATAATACTCTCTGGAATTTAGGAGATTGAGAGGGCATCTTATAGAAACTTACAAAATTCTTAAGGGGTTGGACAGACTAGATGCAGGAAAATTGTTCCCGATGTTGGGGAAGTCCAGGACAAGGGGTCACAGCTTAAGGATAAGGGGGAATCCTTTAAAACCGAGATGAGAAGAACTTTTTTCACACAGAGAGTGGTGAATCTCTGGAACTCTCTGCCACAGAGGGTAGTTGAGGTCAGTTCATTGGCTATATTTAAGAGGGAGTTAGATGTGGCCCTTGTGGCTAAAGGGATCAGAGGGTATGGAGAGAAGGCAGGTACAGGATACTGAGTTGGATGATCAGCCATGATCATATTGAATGGCGGTGCAGGCGCGAAGGGCCGAATGGCCTACTCCTGCACCTAATTTCTATGTTCTATGTTTCTATGAGAGGAATAGATCGGGTAGATGCACAGATTCTCTTGCCCAGAGTAGGTGAGTCGAGAACCAGAGGACATGGTTTTAAGGTGAAGGGGGAAAAAGGTTTAGTCAATAGACAATAGGTGCAGGAATAGGCCATTTGGCCCTTCGAGCCAGCACTGCCATTCAATATGATCGTGGCTGATCATCCCCAATCAGTACCCCGTTCCTGCCTTCTCCCCATATCCCCTGACTCCGCTATTTTAAAGAGCCCTATCTAGCTCTCTCTTGAAAACATCCAGAGAACCTGCCTCCACCGCCCTCCGAGGCAGAGAATTCCACAGACTCAACACTCTCTGTGAGAAAAAGTGTTTCCTCGTCTCCGTTCTAAATGGCTTACTCCTTATTCTTAAACTGTGGCCCCTGATTCTGGACTCCCCCAATATCGGGAACATGTTTCCTGCCTCTAGCGTGTCCAAACCCTTACCAATCCTATATGTTTCAATGAGATGCCCTCTCATCCTTCTAAACTCCAGAGTGTACAAGCCCAGCTGCTCCATTTTCTGTCCGAGGGGTAGTTTTTTCAGCCAAAGTGTGGTGGGTGTCTGGAACAAGGTGCCAGAGGAGGTAGTTGAGGCTGGGACTATCCCAACCTTTAAGAAATTTAAGGTACATGGATAGAACAGGTTTGGAGGGATATGGACCAAATGCGGGCAGATGGGACTAGTGTAGCTGGGACATGTTGGCCTGTGTGGGTAAGCTGGTGCTGCATAGAGCCCGAGAACCCAGGTTCAATCCTGACCTCTGGTGCTGTCTGTCTGTGTGGAGTTTGCACGTTCTCCCTATGACCACGTGGGTTTCCTCCAGGTCCTCTGGTTTCCTCCCACATCCAAAAGATGCAGCTGCTTGTAGGTTAGAAATTAGGTGCAGGAGTAGGCCATTTGGCCCTTCGAGCCTGCACCGCCATTCAATATGATCATGGCTGATCATCCAACTCAGTATCCCGTACCTGCCTTCTCTCCATACCCCCTGATCCCCTTAGCCACAAGGGCCACATCTAACTCCCTCTTAAATATAGCCAATGAACTGGCCTCAACTACCCTCTGTGGCAGAGAGTTCCAGAGATTCACCACTCTCTGCGTGAAAAAAGTTCTTCTCATCTCGGTTTTAAAGGATATCCCCCTTATCCTTAAGCTGTGACCCCTGACCCCTTGTCCTGGACTTCCCCAACATCGGGAACAATCTTCCTGCATATTTAATTGGCTTCAGTAAATCGTCCCTAGTGTGTAGGGTCGAACTAGTGCACAGGAGGTTGTCAGTGCGGACTCAGTGGGTGGTGAGGTAGATGGTAGCTCAGGACCGCTCTCTAGTTGGTGATAGGACGGTTCAGTTGCCTGATAACAGCTGGGAAGAAAGTGTCCCTGAATCTGGAGGTGTGCGTTTTCACACTTCTGTACCTCTTGCCTGATGGGAGAGGGGAGAAGAGGGAGTGACCGGGGTGAGACTGGTCCTTCGGCCCACCGAGTCCACAAGACCAGCGATCACCCCGTACACTACCACTAGCCGACACACACACGGGGCAATTCACAATTTTACAGAAGCCAATTAATTAGCCTTCATACCTGAATGAATGAATGAATGAATAAGTATGTACACATACAAGGAATTTGCCTTGGTGCTCCGCTTGCAAGTAACAACACGACATACAGTAAACAATTAAGAATGACACATAAAACATTAAACATACCCGCACGTCTTTGGAGTGTGGGAGGAAACCGGAGCACCCGGAGCAAACACATACGGCCACAGGGAGAATGTACAAATCCCATACAGACAGCACCTGTAGTCAGGATCGAACCTGTGTCTCTGGCGCTGTGAGGCAGCAACTCTACCGCTGCGCCACCGTTCCACACCTATGATGATAGCTAAAGTTTGATACACTGAGACATATGTAGGGACGGTATAGTGGACTTGACCACAAGGATTAACTGTGTTGAAAGCTGCTGCAGTACTATCTATACTAAGTTTTCCGGAACTAAGATACTAAGTACTATCACAACATTTTATTTGATGGGGGACGATCAGCCATGATCACAATGAATGGCGGTGCTGGCTCGGTCCGAATGACCTCCTTGTGCACCTAGTTTCTATGTTTAAAAATTATTCGCACAAGGTAGGTTTAGAGGGATATGGGTCAAACGCAGGCAGGTGGGACTAGTGTTGATGGGGTATGTTAGTCAGTGTGGGCACGTTGGGCCGAAGGGCCTGTTTCCACGCTGTATCACCCTGTTTTAATCCATACAATTCATTTAACAATTGTAGTTGCTTCCCAATTGTTACAGTTTCGTTCTGGATCTAAAATATATTTTGCTAACAAAACACTTAGCAGGTTTGGGCTTGTCCAGCCGATAACTATAATAGGTGTGAGTAATACTGGTAATGTTCCCATGAAGCTACTTAGTCTAAGTTGAAACATGCCTTCTGTCAGGAACACAATCATTTTAATATTTATATAATTACAGCATAGATGACAAATGAATAATTTCATACATCTTGGGCACATCTTGTTTCGGAAATTATATATTTAAAATATCTCAATTGATGCATGAAAGATATTATTGACGTTTATCTCCAGCATAGACAAATGGTGGACACTTTCAGTGTGGCACCGTGGCGCAGCGGTAGAGTTGCTGCCTTACAGCGCTTGCAGCGCCCGAGTCGGGGGTTCGATCCTGACTACGGGTGCTGTCTGTACGGAGTTTGCACGTGGGTTTTCTCCGAGATCTCCTGTTTCCTCCCACACTCCAAAGACGTGCATGTTTGTAGGTTAATTGGCTTGGGTTTGTAGACTTGGTATAAGTGTAAATTGTCCCTAGTGTGTGTAGGATAGTGTTAGTGTGCGGGGATCGCTGGTCAGCATGGACTCGGTGGGCCAAAGGGCCTATTTCCGAGCTGCATCTCCAAACTAAACTGAGTGAAGAGAAGTCACCTATCCATTGTTTAAGAGGGAACTGCAGATGCTGGAGAATCGAAGGTTACACAAAAAAGCTGGAGAAACTCAGCGGTTGCAGCAGCATCTATGGAGCGAAGGAAATAGGCAACGTTTCGGGCCGAAACGTTGCCTATTTCCTTCGCTCCATAGATGCTGCTGCAGCCGCTGAGTTTCTCCAGCTTTTTTGTGTAGTCACCTATCCATGTTCTCCAGAGATGCTGACTGACCCTCTGTGTTACTCCAGAACTTTGTGTCTTCCATTGTTTTACAGAAGGTTTAAAGTCTATAAAGAAGCTATGCTCCTTATAATTGGGTGACAATATTTCTAAGCATCATTATTGGCATTATTAGGTATATTAGGTATACAACTGAAACATTCAGGGGAATACAACACAGTAATTGTGACTATAACAACATGGACAGCCCCGTGGCACAGCGGTAGAGTTGCTGCCTCAACAGTGCTTACAGCCCCAGAGACCCTGGTTCGATGCCAACCACGGCTGCTGTCTGAACGGAGTTTGTGTGTTCTCCCCGTGACCACGTGGGTTTTCCCCGGGAGCTCTGGTTTCCTCCCACACTCCGAAGATGTACAGCTTTGTAGGTTCATTGACTTTGGTAAAGGTTTGTAAATTGCCCCTCGTGTGATTAGAGCTAAGGGGCTGTCCCACTTGGGCGACCTAATCTGCGAGTTTAGAAGAGTGTCTTCGACCTTCAAACTTGCAGCATGGTCGACACGAGGTCCTATGAGGTCATTGGAAATCTCCTCCAAGCTCGAGGGAAGTTCCCGAATACTCGTGGCCTCAGCTAGGTCGCGGAAACATTTTCAGCACGTTGAAAAAATTTCCGCAATGGTCGGCATGGTTCTTTTGAACTCGTAGTGGATTGGAGTGGGGTCACTATGTAGTTACAGGCAGTCGAGGGCAGCCGTAGGCAATCTCCTTCGCTTACTCCCTAAAGGACTTACCGTACACTGTGCCGCCGTCTTTTACCTTCCTCTCCATCGCGGGTGTGCGTTTCAGACAGCGCTTCCCCGTTTTTCCTGGCCCCCGCCTTTGCGCCGGGTGTGTGTGCGTGAATGTGTGCGTGCGTTCGGGCGGTCCAGCTCGCGGTTTCAACGCGGACGGGCGATCCAGCTCGAGGCTTTCCAGGCGAGTGCCCTCGAGCTTGATGGTCGAAGACACTCTTCTAAACTCACGGATTAGGTCGCCCAAGTGGGACAGCCCCTTTAGAGCACTCGGTTCGCTGGCCGGCACTGACTCGGTGGGCCGAAGGGCCTTGTTCCGTGCCGTATCTCGCAACTAACCTAAATTTTAAGGATACTGAAAGATACTTGGGTAGGGAAGGGTGGGGAGGGGTATGGGCCAAATGCGGGAACATGGGAAAAGTTTAGATGGGACACCTTGGTCGGTATCGACGAGTTGGGCCAAAGGGCCTGTTTCCCTGCTGTTCGCCTCTGTGCCCAGCCAGTAGGCTGTACATGTGTCAATGACATTTACCCCACTCTGCTCATTTGACTTGCTACCCATGTTTCTCAGACAGACCCCACATTACATCGCATCTGTGAAATTTACACACAACTGGGGCCTAAGGGTTGATCCAGGTACAGTTTTAGTTTAGAGATACAGCATGGAAACTGGCCCTTCAGCCCACCGAGTCCGCACTGACCACCGATCCTCGCACACTAGCACTATGCCACACACAAGGAGACAATTTACCAAAGCCAATTAATCTACAAACCTGCACGCCTTTGTAGTGTGGTAGGAAATTGGAGCATTCAGGGAAATCCCACGTGGTCGCAGGGAGAACGTGCAAACTCCGTACAGACGTATGGAGTCGATTAACTCACTCCTGTTGGACTGTGTGTCTTCATGCTCATTGAATGGAGAGACACCATCATTTGGATAATGATATTTCCTCAAATATCAAAAAAACTAAAATAAAACTAAACACAGGAATCCCAAAAGCAAAAGCAGCCACATTTTAGTGATGATATTGGCTGTGCCTCTTGGTGCAAAGGGATGTGGTTTAAAATCAATTTTAAAACAGATTAGTAATCTCACATGACAAAATATTTATGACCATTAACATGCTGCATGTGCCTGGGTACAGGCCACTCTGGAGTACAGTGGTTTCCCCAAACCACAAGGTACTTGATCACACACTGAGTCGACTCTGATAAATATCTACAGCTGTGTGACCACAGGATATCAATTTACCAAACTGTACGATGATTGACTGGGAGACTCAGAGGGATTCAGCAAAAATAATCTCAACTACGGCACAGACGGAACACTAATACTCACCCGCACACTCCAGAACAATTTACAATTTTTACCAAAGCCCATTAACCTACAAGCCTGCACGCCTTTGGAGAGTGGGAGGAAACCGGAGCACCCGGAGAAAACACACGAGGTCACGGGGCGAAAGTACAAACTCCGTACAGACAGCGCCCGTAGTCAGGATCGAACCTGGATCTCTGGCATTGTAAGGCAGCAACTCTACTGCTGCGCGCACACTGTGCCGCCCTTAATAGTTGTTATTTGGGACGAAAATGACTGGAAAATGTTCTCAACCCATGATTTGTAGTTGTTTAGCTTAGAGATACAGCGCGGAAACAGGCCCTACGGCCCACCGAGTCCGCGCCGACCAGCGATCCCCGCGCACTTACACCATCCCACACACACACCAGGGACAAATGTTTTACACTTATACCAAGCCAATCAACATACAGACCTGTACATCGTTGGAGAGTGGGAGGAAACGGAAGTTCCCAGAGAAAACCTACACAGGTCACAGGGTGAACGCACAAACTCAGTACAGGATCGAACCGGAGTCTCTGGCGCTAAGGCAGCAACTCTACCGCTGCACCATCGTGCCGACACTTTGTGCCTTTTTCTTTTGATAAACCAGCAACTGCAGTTCCTAGCGTGAGCAGGTGTTTGAAACTGACTGGAAGGAGCGACTGGCTTACATTCAGTGTTGAAGGTTTAGATAGATAAGGAAATGGAATACTTGTGTGGTTAAAGTTGCATTGTCGAGGTGCACGGCAGCGCAGCGGTAGAGCTACTGTCTTACAGGGCCAGAGATCGAGGTTCAATCCTGACTACGGGTGCTGTCTGTGCGGAGTTTGCAAGTTCTCCCCGTGACCGTGTGGGTTTTCTCCGAGATCTTCGGTTTCCTCCCACACTCTAAATAAAGACGTGCAGGTTTGTAGGTTAATTGTCTTTTAAAAAAGAGTAAATTGTTCCTGGTGTGTGTGTGTGTGTGTGTGTGTGTGTGTGTGTGTGTGTGTGTGTGTGTGTGTGTGTGTGTGTGTGTGTGTGTGTGTGTGTGTGTGTGTGTGTGTGTGTGTGTGTGTGTGTGTGTGTGTGTGTGTGTATATACGTGTGTGTGGGATAGTGTTAGTGTACGGGGGAAATCGCTGGTCAGCCTGGGCTCGGTGGGCCGAAGGGCCTGTTTCTGTGCTGCATCCCAAAGGTCTAAAGTCTACGTTAAACTTTGGCATCCTGCCCCTCGATGTTTCCACCAGTGGGAAGGTTTCCTCCATATTTATTTTGTGTAAGTACCTCAAGATTTTGAAAACCCACCATCAGATTTCCTCTTGACTCCCTCTGTTGCCATGGCAAATGTTTTCCCAAACATAGAAACATAGAAATTAGGTGCAGGAGTAGGCCATTCGGCCCTTCGAGCCTGCACCGCCAATCAATATGATCATGGCTGATCATCCAACTCAGTATCCCGTACCTGCCTTCTCTCCATACCCCCTGATCTCCTTAGCCACAAGGGCCACATCTAACTCCGTCTTAAATATAGCCAATGAACTGGCCTCAACTACCCTCTGTGGCAGAGAGTTCCAGAGATTCACCACTCTCTGTGTGAAAAAAGTTCTTCTCATCTCGGTTTTAAAGGATTTCCCCCTTTAAAACGAGCTGTGACCCCTTGTCCTTTTTCACACAGAGAGTGGTGAACTCTCTGGAACAATCTGCCTGCAGAGGGTAGTTGAGGCCAGTTCATTGGAATTTTGTAAGTTTCTATTTTGATGTGGCCCTTGTGGCTAAGGGGAACAGGGGGTATGGAGAGAAGGCAGGTTCTGATAATTTATACTCCATAGTTTCCCGACATTAATGGCACATAAAGTATTGTCAATACTGCTCATTGCTTCGTTTCTGCTAGCGAAACAAAGCTATCTTTTTTTTTTCTAATTTGAAATGATATCACCATAACATTTTTCAAAATGTAGAAACAAGGAACTGCAGGTGCTGGTTTACAAAAGAAAAAGACACAAAGTGCTGGAGTAACTTGGCAGCTCAGGCAGCATCTCTGGAGAACATGGATAGGCGACGTTTCAGGTCAGTGTCCCCCTGGTAGTATCATCTTCATTCCTGTGTAGAAAGGAACTGCAGATGCTGGTTTACTAAAGGAAAGACACAAAATGCTGGAGTAACTCAGCAGGACAGGCAGCATCTCAGGAGAGAAGGAATGGGCGATGTTTCGGGTCGAGACCCTTCTTCAGACAGATGTCAGGGGAGTGGGCGGGACAGAGATAGAATGTAGTCGGAGACAGTAAGACTGGTGGGAGACCTGGGAAGGGGGAGGGGGACGGAGAGAGAGGGAAAACAAGGGCAACTTGAAGTTAGAGAAGTCAATGTTCATACCGCTGGGGTGCAAGTTGCCCAAGCGAAATACGAGGTGCTGTTCCTCCAATTTGCGGTGGGCCTCACTCTGACAATGGAGGAGGCCCAGGACAGAACGGTCAGATTGGGAATGGGAGGGGGAGTTGACGTGCTGAGCAACCGGGAGATCAGGTTGGTTCAGGCGGACTGAGCGGAGGTGTTCAGCGAAACGATCGCCGAGCCTGCGCTTGGTCTCGCCGATGTACAGGAGGTTCACCTTCATCCCAGTTTGGTGAAGATGGTGGCTACACACACAACCACAACTTCCCATGGAGTCAGTCCGTGGAGGGAGGCATTGCCTCTCTATTACACTTGTTCAGGTTTCCAAACCGATGAGAAACAAACTGACAATAAAACACATGGAGAAACGTCACAAATAAGTAAAACTTCCAGTAAAAGTGTTAAGTTTGCAATTTTTCCGATATTTTCCGTGCGGATGATGAAACGGGCATTGGATGAGATACTGGACCGAGCGAGCAAAAATACGTGTGATTTCAATTGAAGCTGGTTTCATTCTGAATGAGTACATGATGTAGCACGGTTTACTCTCATAGATACATGAAATGACACCTCGAGAGGCAGTGGAATGAGATACAAGGCACGTGGGCAAATTACCAAGGGCACGGCTGCTGAGAACAAAGGGGCCTTCGAGGATGATGGGGGGGACCCGGCATGGCTGGGGGGGGGGGGGTCCAAGGACAATGGGGGAGACGAGGTGGCGCGTGGAGCCGCTTGTTGCCACGTTCAGCAGCAGGCTTGGCTTAGCCGCTGCAAGGAGATACATCGACCATTCAATGAACCTTTTGTTCCTGCTCTGTTCCTCTAACCTGCTGCTGACCTTCTACCGCTCGTCCATCGAGAGCCTGCTGACATACTGCATTACAGCATGGTATGGCAGCTGCACCATGGCAGACAGGGAGAGGCTTCAGAGGGTAACCAGGACAGCGCAGAGGATCATTGGCTGCCCTCTCCCCTCCCTGATGGACATCTACACCTCCCGCTGCCTTAGCAGGGCAAAGAAGATCACCAAAGACAGCTCCCATCCTGCGTTTGGACTGTTCGACCTGCTGCCCTCTGGAAGGCGCTATAGGTGCATCAAATCCAGGACAAACAGACTCAGGAATAGTTGCTTTCCGAGAATTATATCTACCATAAATTCAAATCCACACATGCACTGACTACACCGCCCAACACGGACTTCCATCTGTATATATGTATATATGTATGTAGCGCCGTAGAATTTGTGCACCTATTCCCCCCCCCCCCCCCCCCATCTCCCTTCTGTTTTTTTGTTTTTCTGTCTCTTGTTTTTGTGCTAAATTGTATGTATGCACTGAGTACGAGCAGCTTTCAGTTTCACTGTACATGTATAGTGACAATAAATGGCATATCTATATATATATTGTAACTCTGTCAGTGCCAGGACCATGGCAACTCTTTGAGTAGACTGTGTACGGCCCGGGTGAGCTCAGCTGTGTCATTGTGTGCAGAGTTGCCCCAGCCCCTCCCAGCATACGCAGCAGGGAGAGGACGTTGAAAGATTGGTGCATCATCGAGGCTAACCCTGACCTTCCCATCCGTGCCGACTTGGACAATCTGCCCAACATGCTCCTGAAGTCCCGCAAACCCTTCTGGTCTTCCGTCAAATCCCTGGAAGATTTTGACTCCAAGACTGAGTGGCACACAGCCTGGAAAGATGTCGACACCAACAACGGAGAGGTCATCGCAGACCCCACAGTGAAACCACCAGGATTTGACCTCCATCGCAAGCGATGGTCGACCCTGAACAGAATCCACACCCTCCATGCAAGAACAGCCCTTCACCTGCATGTGGGGGATGACAGACAGCCCTGCCTGTGACTGCGGGCATCTAGACCAGACCATCCACACATCGTGATTGACTGCCCACTGAGGCTTTTCCCTGGGGGTGTCAAAGCCCATCCACCCAGTAACTGATGCTGTCCTGGCCTGGATGTCCACCCTTGATCTATAACTTTAGGCTGTGCAAAGCAGATTGTGTGCAGAAACAAAGTGGTTCACTGTACCTCGGTACATGTGACAGTGAAATATAATTGAATCACCGAATCATGGGAAAGTGGGAATCAAAGGCACTGTGATATTCCACTGTCCACTCTCAGACGGGATGAATCCCTGCTGCCATTTTGTACCTGGGAATTGGTCCTCTGAGCCAGAAGCTGAGGCAGTGATCTCCTTGGTAAAACATTTCTCACTGAGTACATATTTCTCACTGCCACATATGACTCTGTGCCGAGCTCACTGGGGGCTTCATTCAGGAAAATGGGAAAAAGAAACAAGGAATACAGTCACACGATTTTTCAGAAAGATTCTTTACTCACTGCGAGAAAAAAACCTGCAGATACTGGAGATTAAAATAAAGGCGCAAAGCACTGGAAATATTCAGCAGGTCAGTTCATGCAAGATCCTGGTTGAGGATCTTTGACTTGAAACATTTGCCGTTTATATCTAGTTTAGATTAGAGATACAGGGCGGAAACAGGCCCTTCGGCCCACCGAGTCCCTGCCAACCAGCGATCCCCGCACACGAACACTATCCTACACACACTAGGGACAATTTGCACATACACCAAGCCAATTAACCTACAAACCTGTACGTCTTTGGAGAGTGTGGGAGGAATCTGGAGATCCCGGAGAAAACCCACACAGGTCACGGGGAAAATGTACAAAACGCCTGTACAGCCAGCGCCCGCAGTCAGGATCAAATCCGGGTCCCTGGCGCTGTAAGGCAGCAACTTTACCTCTGCGCCACCGTGCCGACCTCTGTTTTTCTTCCCACAGATGCAGACTGACCTGCGGAGTATTTCCAGCGCTTTCTGCTTTCATTTTCTATTGTCTATCAAAGCGTCCAAACTGAACAATGCACAGTCACGGCACAGGC
Organism: Leucoraja erinaceus; assembly: GCF_028641065.1. Lineage (NCBI taxonomy): Eukaryota > Metazoa > Chordata > Chondrichthyes > Rajiformes > Rajidae > Leucoraja > Leucoraja erinaceus. The sequence continues at coordinate 35,035,563 of NC_073397.1, forward strand.
CTGTGTCTGCAATATACTTCAGGGGGGTCGGGATTAAGCAGGTTGAATATACTTAGTCTATTCCACAAAAATGGTTCCACATCCTCTAAAAAAAATATTACTGGCAAAAGTTAGCAGTTTTTCAACGTAACCCTGATGTAACAAGTTGTACCATCCGCGATATACAGTAATTTACTGAAACATTAGGACTGAATACAATATAACAGTGTATATACAACACAACAAAAGTCCCAACAAAAATGGTACAAAGTACAAAATTCAAGATGTAATGTCTTACTGATTAAAGTCTAAATATTTAGCACCATGAGAATTAGAGAAACCATTTGTTTTGAGGTATGTGTGGAGTTTCTTGAACCTAATATAGAAGAAAATAACTTTGGTGTTTACAAAGTTCCTGATGTGATATTCACGGTAAAAAAAGGAAGATGGTTCTTTAAAACAGTGCATATTGTAACCAGCGAATATATGAGGAGAAAGCAATTGGATCAATCAGGTTCAGTCTTAAGGGGCTGTCCCACTTGGGTGTCATTTGCGTGTCACGTAAATTTCTAGGGCGCTGCGCAACTACCTACGTCTCACCACATGCCATGCACGCGTAATGCACGCCATGCACGCAACGCGTAGTTGATGTAGTGTAAATGACATGCAAATGACGCCCACGTGGGGCAGGCCCTTTATAGTCTGCTGGGAGTGAATACTGAGTGGACCAGGTCTCTGGTATTGGGGTTATAGTGAGACAGAGGGAGAGATGAAACGAAAAGACACAAAGACTGGATTAACTCAGCGAGTCAGGCAGCATCTGTGGAGAACACGGATAGGTGACGTTTCACAGAGTGCTGGAGTAACTTAGCGGGTCAGGCAGCATTTGGGGAGAACTATAATAGGTGACGTTTCACAGAGTGCTGGAGTAACTCAGCAGGTCAGGCAGCATCTGTGGAGAACATGGATAGGTGACGTTTCACAGAGTGCTGGAGTAACTCAGCGGGTGCAGCAGCATCTATGGAGCTAAGGAAATAGGTAACGTTTCGGGCCGAAACCATTCCGGGTTTCGGCCCGAAACGTTGCCTATTTCCAGAAGGGTTTCGGCCCGAAACGTTGCCTATTTCCTTCGCTCCACAGATGCTGCTGCACCATAACTCAGCGGGCCAGGCAGCATCTGTGGAGAACATGGATAGGTGACGTTTCACAGAGTGCTGGAGTAACTCAGCGGGTCAGGCAGCATCTGTGGAGAACATGGATAGCTGACGTTTCGGGTCGGGACCCTTGTTCAGACTGATTGTGGTGGGGTGGGGGAAGGAAGCTGGGAGAGAGGAGGGGGCAGGACATTTTTTTAAAAATAAGTATATTTTGAAGGCAGAGATGACCAGATTCTTGATTAGTACGGGTGATGGGGGGGAAGGCAGGAGAATGGGGTTGAGAGGGAAAGATAGATCAGCCATGATTGAATGGCGAAAGAGACTTGATGGGCCGAATGGCCTAATTCTCCTCCTGGAACCTATGAACCAGAACAAAGCCTGGTGAGTGACAGGTGGATACAGGTAGTGAGGTGGTGGTGGGGGGGAGGGGTGTTGATGGGCAGATGATTGGACAAAGGCCAGAGATGGAAAGACAAACGCTGCATGATAAGGCTTGAAGAGGTGCGAATTGTGAAGCCAGAGGAAGGAATGTAGGTGGTAGGGGGGGGAAGTGGGTGCGAGTCCAGGTGAGGCACAGGGACGAGGGGGGGGGGGGGGGGGGGGGGGGGGGGGGGGGGGGGGGGGGGGACATAGGGATAAAAACTGTGACAATAACACAGAACAATTCAAATAGTCCTGGATGTAATCAGTGCCTGTGTGATATAATCAGCTGATTATACTCCTTTGGTTTTTGATGGCCGTCACTCTCCCTCACAGTCTGGGCAACATTTGCCTTGTCTCGTCACTGGGTTTCTGCAGTTCTGAGGGCAGCTCAGCATCACACATGTGGTCTCTGCATCCTGTAGGTAACAAACATGAGGTGAGCTTAATGTCAGGTTACATAGAAATTAGAAAATAGGTGCAGGAGTAAGCCATTCAGCCCTGCACCGCCATTCAATATGATCATGGCTGATCATCCAACTCAGTATCCCGTACCTGCCTTCTCTCCATACCCTCTGATCCCTTTAGCCACAAGGGCCACATCTAACTCCCTCTTAAATATAGCCAATGAACTGTGGCCTCAACTACCCTCTGTGGCAGAGAATTCCAGAGATTCACCACTCTCTGTGTGAAAAAAGTTTTCCTCATCTCGGTCCTAAAAGATTTCCCCCTTATCCTTAAACTATGACCCCTTGTTCTGGACTTCCCCAACATCGGGAACAATCTTCCTGCATCTAGCCTGTCCAACCCCTTAAGAATTTTGTAAGTTTCTATAAGATCTCCCCTCAATCTTCTAAATTCTAGCGAGTACAAACCAAGTCTATCCAGTCTTTCTTCATATGAAAGTCCTGACATCCCAGGAATCAGTCTGGTGAACCTTCTCTGTACTCCCTCCATGGCAAGAATGTCTTTCCTCAGATTAGGAGACCAAAACTGTACACAATACTCCAGGTGTGGTCTCACCAAGACCCTGTACAACTGCAGTAGAACCTCCCTGCTCCTATACTCAAATCCACTTATCCACTTTGGTTGCAAGAACAGGAAGGCAGATTATTATCTAAATGGTGTCAATTTGGGAAAAAGTTCAACGGTATCTATGGGTCCTTGTTCATCAGTCAATGAAAGCAGCATGCAGGTAGAACAGGCAGTGATGAAAGCGAATGGCATGTTGGCCTTCATAACAAGAGGAGTTGAGTAGAGGAACAAAGAGGTCCATCTGCAGTTGTACAGGGCCCTAGTGAGACCACTCCTGGAGTATTGTGTGCCGTTTTGGTCCCCTAATTTGAGGAAGGACATCCTTGCTATTGAGGGAGTGCAGTGTAGGTTTACAAGGTTAATTCCCGGGATGGCGGGACTGTCATATGCTGAGAGAATGGAGTGGGGGAATCTGAAATATTAATTAAAAAATGTTGGAAATGCCCAGCAGGTCAGGCAGCACCTGTGGAGAAACAAAACTGAGCCAATATTTCAGGTCAAAAAGCAAGACACAGTGAACTAACTGCAGATGGTGGTTTACAAACTTTTACTTGCCAGGTTTTGCCCCGACCCACCTCTTCTAGAGAGCAAACAGATGGTAAGATTCAGCGCTGAACTCAAAGTAGACATAAGGAATGGCAGATGCTGGTTAATACAAAAAAAGACGCAGAGTGCTGGAGTAACTGAACAGGTCAGGCCAGCATCTCAGGAGAACATGTTTAGGTGACGTCTCTGTCAGGTTCCTTCTGCAGTTGTGCAGAGCCCTAGTGAGACCACACCTGGAGTATTGTGTGCAGTTTTGGTCCCCTAATTTGAGGATGGACATTCTTGCTATTGAGGGAGCCCAGCGTAGGTTTACAAGGTTAATTCTCGGGATGGTGGGACTGTCATATGCTGAGAGAATGGAGCGGCTGGGCATGTATACTCTGGAGTTTAAAAGGATGAGAGGGGATCTTATTGAAACGTATAAGATTCTTAAGGGTTTGGACACATTAGAGGCAGGAAACATGTTCCCAATGATTCAAGAGATTCAATTTAATTGTCATTTGGACCCCTTGAGGTCCAAACGAAATGCCGTTTCTGCAGCCATACATTACAAACAAATAGACCCAAGACACAACATAATTTACATTCCCAATGTTGGGGGAGTCCAGAACCAGGGGTCATGGTGCGAAGGAATATGCAACGTTTCGGGTCGAGACCCTTCTTCAGGCTGATGATTATTCTGATGTTTTATGACTCGGTGTCAATAACACTTTATACAGTCGGCAGGGCTGGAATGGGCCGAAGGGTCAGTTTCCACGCTGTGTGAGTTTTTCTCCCCACCTCCCCCCCCCCCCACAATTCTCAGTTTGAGAGTGTGCGGTTAGAGGCATTCGATTCAACGAGGAATATTCCCGCGCCCGACTGTTTCTTGGTGAAGTTTCCAGCCGTTCCACAGCGTCCAGACTTAGATGACCTACCTGACAGTGACACTCCGTACAAGGGTCTCTCTCCCAATGTTCTCCTTCCCCTCGCACCTTCCCATTCTTGTCCACGCAGCCCGTCACCTTCAAGCGAGCTTCAAGCATCTCTACCTATTTATCAAAACAAAAGTTCCAAAACTGACACTAAAATAACCACGCAGATTTTTCTCTCCTTTCCAGAAAGAACAGTTTTCTTTGAGTTCCATAAACCACATTATTACTCATTAATTTGGTAAATATTATATATATAGAGCTATGACAAATATAGGAAGTTAGCCACGGTGGTGCAGCGGGTAGAGCTGCTGCCTCACAGCGCCAGAGACCCAGGTTTAATCCTGACCTCGGGTGCTGCCGGCGTGGAGTTTGCATGTTCTCCCCGCGACCGCGTGGGTTTCCTCCGGGTACTCCGGTTTCCTCCCACATCCCAGGGACGTGCGGGCTTGTAGGTTAATCTACAAACTGAAAACTGAAAGTGGGATAACAAAGAACTAGTGTGTGTGAACGGGCGATCGATAGCCAGCCTGGGCTCGGTGGGCCGAAGGGCCTGTTTCCGTGCTGCATCTCTAAACCAAACTAAACTAAAACCGTGGAAGTTACTGCACAAGTTCGGGAGGAAAAATGGCTGCAGGACAACAATAACAAATATTAATTCATTATAATAGGAACATTTTTTGAAATAGTCACCGCTAGTGACTCACAGCAGAGTTTATTTGGTTTGCAGGTTAATTGGCCTCTGTAAATTGTCGCGAATATGTAGGGAGTGGACTTCTTTAAGAGACTGGGACAAAGCAACAACTTCATTTGATGGTGTTGGCATGGAAAGTTAGTGAAGCAAGTAACATACACTAGGCCCCACGGTGGACCACTAGGGTGGCACGGTGGTGCAGCGGTAGAGTTGCTACCTCACCATAACTTTTGACATCCTTTGGACAGGCCCATAAGGTTGTCAGAAGTTATGGTGAGAAAGCAGAGGAATGGGGTTGAGAGGGAAAGATAGATCAGCCTTGACTGAATAATGGAGAAGACTCATAGAAACATAGAAACATAGAAATTAGGTGCAGGAGTAGGCCATTCGGCCCTTCGAGCCTGCACCGCCATTCAATATGATCATGGCTGATCATCCAACTCAGTATCCCGTACCTGCCATCTCTCCATACCCTCTGATCCCCTTAGCCACAAGGGGCCACATCTAACTCCCTCTTAAATATAGCCAATGAACTGGCCTCAACTACCCTCTGTGGCAGAGAGTTCCAGAGATTCACCACTCTCTGTGTGAAAAAAAGTTCTTCTCATCTCGGTTTTAAAGGATTTCCCCCTGATCCTTAAGCTGTGACCCCTTGTCCTGGACTTCCCTAACATCGGGAACAATCTTCCTGCATCTAGCCTGTCCAACCCCTTAAGAATTTTGTAAGTTTCTATAAGATCCCCTCTCAATCTCCTAAATTCTAGAGCGTATAAACCAAGTCTAACCAGTCTTTCTTCATAAGACAGTCCTGACATCCCAGGAATCAGTCTGGTGAACCGTCTCTGCACTCCCTCTATGGCAATAATGTCCTTCCTCAGATTTGGAGACCAAAACTGTACGCAATGGGTTGAATGTTCCCATCCTGCTCCCATACCTTATGAGCTTATGAAGTTGGCTGATGCAATACAGAATGGAAACAGCTACGATTCTAAATTCAATGTGAAAACTGCAGTTGTATCGGGCTCTGGTGAGACCACATCTGGAGTATTGTGTACAGTTTTGGTCTCCTAAACTGAGGAAGGACATCCTTGTGATTGAGGCAGTGCAGCGTAGAAAAATGTTCCCAATGTTGGGCGAGTCCACAACCAGGGGCCACAGTCTTAGAATGAAGGGGAGGCCATTTAAGACTGAGGTGAGGAAAAACTTTTTCACCAGGAGAGTTGTGAATTTGTGGAATTCCCTGCCTCAGAGGGCAGTGGAGGCCAAATGACTGGATGGATTTAAGAGAGAGTTAGATAGAGCTCTAGGGGCTAGTGGAGTCAAGGGATATGGGGAGAAGACAGGGACGGGTTATTGACTGGTGACGATCAGCCACGATCGGAATGAATGGCGGTGCTGGCTCGAAGGGCCGAATGGCCTCCTCCTGCACCTATTTTCTATGTTAACTATTTTAAGATCTTGCAGGTGACATCGGAACGGTGATGTGGCTGCAAAATATCTGAAGTAGTTATTATCTTTACCTTTCTCCTTAGGTTTTCCAGTTCATCTCCACAATTATCAGCCCGGATAGAGGAGGAATTGGAAATCTTTTCCTGGAGTTCTCCACCTCTAGAGGAAATATACATCATCCCTTAAAAGCTGACAATTTATCAAATCGTTCCATCAACATTGGAGGTTTGCAAGGGAGCGTTCTCAGCCCCTTAGACTACACCTTGCACACGGTGGCGCAGTGGCAGATTTGCTTCCTAACAGCGCCCGAGACCTGGGTTCAATCTTGACTATGGGTTTTGTCTGTACGGAGTTTGTGTGGGTTTTCTCTGGGTGCTCCGGTTTCTTCCCACATTCCAAAAACGTGCAGGCTTGTTGGTTGTTTAAGAAGGAACTGCAGATGCTGGAAAATCGAAGGTAGACAAAAAATGCTGGAGAAACTCAGCGGGTGAGGCAGCATCTGTGAAGCGAAGGAAATAGGCCACTATTCAGGTCGAGACCCTTGTTCAGTCTGAAGAAGGGTTTCGTCCCAAAACGTTGCCTATTTCCTTAGTCACCCGTAGTCAGGATTGAATCCCGGGTCTCTGGTGTTGTAAAGGGCTTGTCCCATAAGCATGTGACTCCATGCGGCAAGCGCGACCTAACGTGGTCGCTTGAGCCGTACGGCCTCGCGGGGCCGGTCCCACTTCGATCGCTGGAGCCGTATGCAGTTGTGACCGTGTTCAAAAATTCCGCGCGGCAACGGCCTGCCGGCCCGCAGCCGCCTCGACGCCGTACGCACCGCCTCGACGGGCATACGCAACGTCTCGACGCCGTACGTCACGCGCGAATTTCCCGCGGACTTCGCTCGAACTTCACGTCACTCACTCGACCTCCGCGCAGCCCCCGCTTCCGGTTTGGTCGCACTTGCCGCATGCAGGTCACATTCTCGTGGGACAAGCCCTTAAAGCAGCAACTCTACCACTGCACCAACCTAAGTTCTTAGGCTCAAATTCCCCCAACAATCTATCCGGGACCAACCATAGCAAAACTACGGCCAAGAAAACCAACCAAAGCCCTTCCACCTCGGAAGGCTAAAGATGTCCGGCAAGTCTCCAACGATGTTTAACTTGCATTGCTATTATCAGCTTGTAATTATTGCAATGCTTTGTCATTAGGAAATGAGCAAAGAAGGAACATTTCTAGCAAGTTAATGAAAGATATTACCCTGCACAAAATATGCAGAAAAGTTCATTTAAAACTTCCCGAAAGTTAAAATGTAATTGGTCTGTTTTTTAAATGATCTGAAGAAACAAGAATGTACAAAGTAAAGCGTTAATATTAAGGCAGGTCTTGCCATTAATCAAAGTGCTTTGCGTTTTAAGATTATAAATGGCAAAGGATTATTCACTTCAGTGTATTAAGCAGGCACTTACATGCAAAGGTGGGTGTGTTAATTTCAATGCCACAGCACCTGAGAAGCCACATTTTGTGGAAAGAATAAGGGGCCACGTCCTTCTTGTGAAATGCTGGAAAAATCGAATGTAGACAAAAAATGCTGGAGAAACTCAGCGGGTGAGGCAGCATCTATGGAGCGAAGGAATAGACGACCCGAAACGTCACCTCTTCCTTCTCTCCATAGATGCTGCCTCACCCGCTGAGTTTCTCCAGCATTTGTTGTATGTCCGGCCAGTTTGGATAGCATGCTTTTCGCTGTACCTCGGCACATGTGACATTAATAAATCTATAGGCAATAGGTGCAGGAGTAGGCCATTCGGCCCTTCGAGCCAGCACCGCCATTCAATGTGATCATGGCTGATCATCCCCAATCAGGACGCAATATTCTCCCCATATCCCCTGACTCCGCTATCTTTAAGAGCCCTACCAAGCTCGCTCTTGAAAGAGGGAGCCATCTAAACCTAAACCTCTTACTGGACAAAAGAATAGAAGACCACACACAATCAGTGCACAAGAGTTGCCATGTTGCCAGTACCCACTTGTTCATAGGTTATAGGAGCAGAATAAGGCCACTCAGCCCATCAAGTCTACTGCACCGTTCAAACGTGGCTGCTCTATCTTTTCCCTCTCAACCTCATTCTCCTCCCCATAACCCCTGACACTAATCAAGAATGCCAATCTCCGCCTTAAAAACACCCATTGACTTTGTCTCCACAGCCTTCTGTGGGAATGAATCCCACAGATTCACCACCCTCTGACTAAAGAAATTCCTCCTCATCTCCTTCCTGAAGGGACGTATTTTTTATTCTGAGGCTGTGGCCTCTGGTCCGATTTTCTTTGCCCCTCAACCCCATTCCCCTGCCTTCTCCCCGTAAACCCCCTGAAATCTTTTTGTCACCTCTTCAAGAAAAATGCTTGTACTGATCTTATTTGAAAAAAAGATAAGCGTAGATTTTTTTCCGTTGCTCAACCAGAGAATGTACATCTCGTTTACCTCTCTCTTAGTCGTGGCTCCTGCTTCTGATGTGCGTCTGTAGCCTCTGGAAAACTGTATTCTTCTGACCGCTTGGCGTGGAACCTTTGTGAGAGCGTGTTGAATTGTCCACGGTTTGCGCAGTCTGGACGAAGAAAAAATATTTCACCACGTTATAAGTTTATATAAGTGGTGGGGACAGAATTAGGCCATTCGGCCTATCAAGTCCATTCCACCATTCAATCATGGCTGATCATGGCTGATGGATAGACTTGGTTTATACTCTCTAGAATTTAGGAGATTGAGAGGGGATCTTATAGAAACTTACAAAATTCTTAAGGGGGTTGGAAAGGCTAGATGTAGGAAGATTGTTCCCGATGTTAGGGAAGTCCAGGACAAGGGGTCACAGCTTAAGGATAAGGGGGAAATCCTTTAAAACCGAGATGAGAAGAATTTTTTTCACACAGAGAGTGGTGAATCTCTGGAACTCTCTGCCACAGAGGGTAGTTGAGGCCAGTTCATTGGCTATATTTAAGAGGGAGTTAGATGTGGCCCTTGTGGCTAAGGGGATCAGGGGGTATGGAGAGAAGGCAGGTACAGGATACCGAGTTGGATGATCAGCCATGATCATATTGAATGGCGGTGCAGGCTCGAAGGGCCGAATGGCCTACTCCTGCACCTAATTTCTATGTTTCTATGTTTCTATCTATCTCTCCCTCCTAATGGGCCTGTCCCACTGTACGAGCTAATTCAAGAGTTCTCCCGAGTTTCCCCCCCGATTCGAACTCGGAGAATTACGGTAATGGCCGCTCTAAGGTACTCGGGGCTCTCGTGGACATTTTTTCACAGCGCTGAAAAAACATCACGAGTTTCCGTGTTTCCCGAGTACCTGCCATTAGTGTTACGAGCCGCTACGGGACGTCCCCGAGCTCAGACGTACCCGCTACGTACATTCTACATACTTACCACGAGTTTAATATTTTTAAAACTCGGGAGAGCTCTTGAATTACCTCGTACAGTGGGACAGCCCCTTTAACGCCATTGCCCTGCCTTCTCCCCATAAACTCTGACACGCGTGCAAAATGGAACTGCGCTCACGTCTATTTCTGCGGGGGTCTTTGTGGGGGGGGGGGGGGGGGGGGGGGGGGGAGATGGTTTGGGTTTTTTTTTTAAAGTTTTTATTTAATTTCAAATTTTTTTTAAACCAAAAATAATTGAATCAATAATATTTACGGTGCTAAATAAATCAACACAAAACCCATAATACAAGACAAACAAATATACTAAATAGACACCTGTACTATGAACGATATGACCATCCTCTGGCCATACTAGCCTGAACACGCCCGATCCCGTCTGAAGCTAAGCAGGCTCAGGCCTGGTCAGCACTTGGATGGGAGACCGCTTGGGAACACCAGGTGCCTCCCCCCCCAACACATCAGTCTGAAGAAGGGTCTCGACCCGAAACGTCCCCTATCCCTCCGCTCCTCAGATGCTGCCCCACCCGCTGAGTTTCTCCAGCAATTTTGAAATACCTTCACCATCCTTATGGGGCTGACCCACTGTACGAGCTCATTCAAGAGTTCTCCCGAGTTTCCCCCGATTCGAACTCGGAGAATTACGGTAATATCCGCTCGTAGGTACTCGGGGCTCTCGTGGACATTTTTCAACATGTTGAAAAATCTTCATGAGCTTACCGCGTTTCCCGAGTACCTGCCGTTAGCGTTACGAGCCGCTAAGAGACGCCCCGAGCTCCGACGTACCCGCTACGTTCAATTTACGTGCTTACCACGAGTTTGATTTTTTTTTTTAAACTCGGGAGAATTAGGTCGTACTGTGGGACAGCCTCATTACACGTCTATTTCTGTTCTCGCCACTAGATGGGAGCAGATATGTCCCACACGTGCAGCCAATGTGCCAATTGGCTCCATCCACAATGCCAGAGAACAGCTGATACCTTGTCCAACATCACGTGAACACTGGAATCTGGGAATTGTAGCTCGACACAATTTAATACATGTCAGGCCAATATTTATTCTATAGTGTAATCAACTCGGACATTCCTTCAACTTATTCTATTAAAGTTATAAATACGCCTTGGTAGCGTGACTCTGTCAGCGCCGAGTCTGAACATAAAGGAAAACCTTATATTCACTAAAACGTACGATCTCTCGCCCTGTACAGTTGGGAAATGCTCACAGCTCAGACGGGCAGTTATTGTCCTTTCTAGTAGGTGTTACTCCGAATGATCAGAGCATTTTAACCATAAGCAAGAAATCAGTCCCTTTGGTCCACTTTGCTCACACCGACCAACATGTCCCATCTACACAGGTCCCACCTGCCTGCATTTGGCCCACATCCCTTTAAACCCATCACACACATGACACACACAGACACACACAGACACACAACACACACACACACACACGCACACACACGCACACACAGACACACACACACACAGACACACACACACACACAACACACACACGCCACACACACGACACACACACACACACACACACACACACAGACACACGCACACACACGCCACACACACCACACACATACATGACACACACACACACACAGACACACACACACACACGACACACACACACGACACACACACACACACTGGGGCAGACTTTGTCAATGCTTTTGCCCAAAGATCCTACAGCGAGCAATATAGATCACTCGACGAAAAAGACATAGTACGGTCATGGGCAGATTCATGGGTAATTTTCGGCCCCATTTCCGTAACCGGCTTCCGTCTCTGCACCAAAGATCCCATAGCGGAGCAAAGATACTAGTGCGGAGACGGAAGCCGGTTAGGGAAACATCCTCGTAAAAATAAAAGTTATTTGGTAAAAATCATTTTCATAATTATAATTTATTAACGCAAACTGTTCCCCCACAACGTTGATTACACTGCGAGTCGGGTTGGGTCGGGTTACTGAAATGGATGAAAAAAAGGCCCACATTCCGCTCCGTTGCGTACTACACGTCAGCCCATTGCATTTAGCAGGAGTGGTCTATCTTGCTCCGCTATAGGATCTTTGCTTTTGCCTTCCCCTCTCTGGCCTTTGTCCGTTTTCCAATGATACACATCCTCGCCAGTATCCAACTATCACTTTCTCCTGCCTCACATCTCCCCTGACTCAATGGCGCAGCGGTAGAGTTGCTGCCTCACAGCACCAGAGACCTGCGTTCGATCCTGACTGTGGGTGCTGTCTGCACGGAGTCTGTACGTTCTCCCAGTGACTGTGTGGGTTTTCTCCGGGTGCTCTGGTTTCCTCCCACATTCCAAAGACGTACAGGCTTGTAGGTAAACTGACTTCAGTAAAAACAATTGTAGATTGTCCCTAGTGTGTAGGATAGTCCATGGGAACAGGGTGGTTGCTGGTGGGCACAGACCCCGTGGGCTGAAGGTCCAGTTTCTGTGCTGTATCTCTAAAACATCTCTAAAGTCTAAACTCAGGGGGACACTGCCTGATCTGCTGAGTTTTTAAGAAGATGCTGAAAAATCGAAGGTAGACAAAAATGCTGGAGAAACTCAGCGGGTGCAGCAGCATCTATGGAGCGAAGGAAATAGGCAACGTTTCGGGCCAAAACACTTCTTTAGACTGAGTTGCTCCAGCACTTTGTATTTATCTTTGGTATAAACCAGCATCTGCAGTTCCTTCCCACACACACACAGTTGATATTGTTCATTTAATTTAGTTTAGTTTGGAGATACAGAGCGGAAACAGGCCCTTCGGCCCACCGAGTCCACACTGACCAGCGACCCCCGCACATTAACACTACCCCACACACACTAGGGGTGATTTTTACATTTGCACCAAGCCAATTAACCTACAAACCTGTGCGTCTTTGTGGGGTGGAAACAGATGATCTCAGGGAAAACCCACGCAGGTCACGGGCAGGCAGCACCCGTAGTCGGGATGGAACCCGGGTCTCCGGCGTTGTGAGGCAGCAACTGGGGTGGAAGATTGCAACCTTCGCGTGGTCCGCCCTGTTTCGACTAATGCAATCAACTCGACGTGCACAAACGGAAGATCAAACAGAACAAGTTGCCCAACAACTTTAGGCTGTGCACGCCACACGAAAGAAGAAGAAGGCAGCAACTCTCCCGGCCCCGTCACCGTGCCGCTATTTGCCGCCGCTTACCTTCGCAGCAGTCCTGCCACATCCGCAGGTCGATCCCCGGGATTTCCCCGCAGTTGAGGAAGCCCTGAGGATAATGTGCCACCTTGAAGACGTCAGGCTGCACCTGCTGAATGTGGTCACTATTGTCACAGATGACTCGTGCGAGCGAGGCTTGTTTCACCTGAGTTACCTGCGCTGGGCTGAACACTCCTGGGTTTTCATACCAGAATCTGTACAAATGGAAAAAGTCATCTCAACGATTCTCCTAAGGCATGAAGATTACAGCCTGTCCCAAATGGCCGATTTTTTTAGACAACTACCGCAAAATTTTCAAAAAGTCGAAAAATTTTCGGCAACAGTGGCAACAATTTTTGCTATTGTAGGTTGTGGCCACATGTCTGTCGTGGGTGAATTCCATTGAAACTTGTCCCTGGTAGTTGCCTAAAGAGTCGCCTAAGTGGGACAGGCCCTTAAGAGTCATGAAGTCATACAGCGTGGAAACAGGCCCTTCAGATCATGAGAGGGATAGATCGGGAAGAGGCACAGAGTCTCTCGCCCAGAGTAGAGGAATCGAGAACCAGAGCACATAGGTTCAAGGTGAAGGGGAAAAGATTGAATAGCAATCCGAGGGGCAACTTTTTTGTTTACACAAAGGGTGACGGATTTATGGAACGAGCTGCCAGAGGAGGTAGGCAAGGCAGGTACTCAGAACACGGTATTTAAAAATCATTTAGACATGTACATGGATAGGACAGGCTAGAGGGATATGGGCCAAATGCACGCGGGTGGGACTAGTGCAGATGGAGTATGTTGGTCAGCATGGGCAAGTTGGGCCTGATTCCAACTTGTATGACTCTGTGAACTTAACTTGACATTGACAAGGGTTAATAAAATTCCATATCTTGCAAAAATGTTTCCAAATATTAATAGAGATATTTTCATTTAAAAAAGTGGTTTGGACTCTAGACTTTATTTTAGACTTTAGAGATACAGCGATGGCCCTTCGGCCCACCGAGTCTGTGCCAACCAGCGATCACCCCCATATACTAGCACTATCCTACACACTGGGGACAAGTTACAATTTTACTGAAACCAATTAACCTATGTCATAGAAACATAGAAAATAGGTGCAGGAGTAGAGGCCATTTGGCCCTTCGAGCCAGCACCACCATTCAATATGATCATGGCTGATCATCCAAAATCAGAACCCCGTTCCAGCTTTTTGGACAAGGACTGCACAAGCTCAATGCAGGAAAAATGTTCCCAATGTTGGGCGAGTCCAGAACCAGGGCCCACAGTCTAAGAATGAAGGGGAGGCCATTTAATTCTGAGATGAGAAAAAACCTTTTTCACCCCGAGAGTTGTGAATTTGTGGAATTCTCTGCCATAGAAAGGAGTAGAGGCCAATTCACTGGATGAAGTTAGATAGAGCTCCAGGAGCTAGTGGAATCAATGGATCTGGGGAGAAGGCAGGCACGGGTTACTGATTGTAGATGATCAGCCATGATCACAATGAATGGCGATGCTGGCTCGAAGGGCCAAATGGCCTTCTCCTGCACCTACTTTCTATGTTTCTATGTTTCCCCTTATCCCTCGATTCCTTTAGCCCTAAGAGCTAAGTGTCTTTGGGAGTGTGGGAAGAAACCTGAGCACCCAGAGAAAACCCACACAGGTCAAGGGGGGAATGTACAAACTTTGAACAGACAGTGCCCTTTGTCAGGATCGAACCCGGGTCTCTGGCGCTGTGAGGCAGCACCTCGACCGCTGCGCCACTGTGTGGTCAGCTTCACGGCACTTCGATGTAAACAACATTCTTTCTCAGATAAATCCCACGGCAGAACGCGCCACGTGTTTAGTTACCTGTCTCCATCCCGTAGTCGACGGAACTGTGTCGTGAGCAGGCAGAGTAATGTCGGGCCCACCCTCGTGCCAGGGATCAAATCTTCCACCATCAGCGCCGGCCACAGGTCTATGTTCCGCGGAGTGCCGTACAACCTGAATCAACGGCAAGGCTCATCACTAGGTCCAATTAATCAGTCAGCATGAAACACTCAAAAAAAACAATCTCAAATGATCACTATTGAAAGATAATGCAAGACAATGCTGGCACTCGATTTTTTCACACAGAGAGTGGTGAATCTCTGGAACTCTCTGCCACAGAGGGTAGTTGAGGCCAGTTCATTGGCTATATTTAAGAGGGAGTTAGATGTGGCCCTTGTGGCTAAGGGGATCAGGGGGTATGGAGAGAAGGCAGGTACGGGATACTGAGTTGGATGATCAGCCATGATCATATTGAATGGCGGTGCAGGCTCGAAGGGCCGAATGGCCTACTCCTGCACCTAATTTCTATGTTTCTATGTTTCTATGTTTCGATGCCGAACTGTTATTTCGAGAAACTATCTCCAAAAACATTTTGAAGTGTAGGAAGGAACCTGCAGTAGTGTGTGTACAGTTTTGGTCCCCTAATTTGAGGAAGGACATTCTTGCTATTGATGGAGTGCAGCGTAGGTTTACAAGGTTAATTCCCAGTTTGGCAGGACTGTCATATGCTGAGAGAATGGAGCGGCTGTGCTTGTACACCATGGAGTTCAGAAGGATGAGAGGGAACCTTATTGAAACATATAAGATCGTTAAGGGTTTGGACACGCTAGAGGCAGGAAACATGTTCCCGATGTTGAGGGAGTCCAGAACCAGGGGCCACAGTTTAAGAATAAGGAGTAAGCCATTTAGAACGGAGACGAGGAAACACTTTTTCTCACAGAGAGTTGTGAGTCTGTGGAATTCTCTGCCTCTGAGGGCGGTGGAGGCAGGTTCTCTGGATACTTTCAAGAGAGAGCTAGATAGGGCTCTTAAAGACAGTGGAGTCAGGGGATATGGGGAGAAGGCAGGAACGGGGTACTGATAGGGGATGATCAGCCATGATCACATTGAACGGCAGTGCTGGCTCGAAGGGCCGAATGGCCTACTCCTGCACCTATTGTCTATTGCTGATTGCTGGCTTATACTGAGGATGGGGTGGGAGATTGCAACCTTCACCTGGTCCACCCTGTTTCGATGAATGCAATCAACCTGGCGCACACAAACAGAAGATCAAACAGAACAGGTTTTACTTACAACTTTAGGCTGTGCCTGCCATACACAAGAAGAAGAAGGTATTGAAGATAGACACAAAATGCTGGAGTAACTCAGCAGGTCAGGAAGCATCTCTGGAGAAAAGGAATGGGCGACGTTTCGGGGGGGGGGGGGGGGGGGGGGGGGGGGGGGGGGGGGGGGGTTCCCGACTTCAGATTGTAGAAGGGTTCCGAGCCGAAACCTCACCCGACCCTTTGAAGTATTTTGGCAACTGAGGTAGAGCCACTCGTGATACCTAGCTGCTGAAATGTTGTACAGGTACTTGAGAGGCTGCCGAATATCACAACAATTTGACTGCAGGTTCAATGATTTGAAAGTGAGCTTTTTGAGAAATCTAACTTAGGACAAAACAACAACTCAAGGTCTTTTATACCAGACAACAGGGTGAAGCAAACTAGAAGGGCAATGTTTGAAAATTGCTCTTGCTGTTGAGGGAGTGCAGCGTAGGTTCACGCGGTTAGTTCCCAGGATGGCGGGACTGACATGTGATGAAAGAATGGAGCAACTGGGCTTGTATTCACTGGAATTTAGAAGGATGAGAGGGGTTCTTATAGAAACACATGAAATATTTAAGGGATTGGACACACTAGATGCAGGAAACATGTTCCCGATGTTTGGGGAGTCCAGAACAAGGGGCCACAGTTTAAGAATCAGCTTGTTTCCACACTGTGCGACTCTCTGATAAGAGAAAAGCTGAGCGATATTTGTTTCTATCGACAATAGACAATAGGTGCAGGAGTAGGCCATTCGGCCCTTCGAGCCAGCACTGCCATTCAATGTGATCATGGTTGATCATCCACAATCAGTACCCCTTTCCTGCCTTCTCCCCATATCCCTTGACTCCACTATCTTTAAGAGCCCTATCTAGCTCTCGCTTGAAAGTATCCAGAGAACCGGCCTCCACCATCCTCCCCAGGCAGAGAATTCCACAGACTCACCACTCTCTGTGTGAAAAAGTGTTTCCTCGTCTCCGTTCTAAATGGCTTACTCCTTATTCTTAAACTGTGGTCCCTGGTTCTGGACTTCCCCAACATTGGGAACATGTTTCCCGCCTCTAGTGTGTCCAAACCCTTAATAATCTTATATGTTTCAATGAGACTTCCTCTCATCCTTCTAAACTCCAGAGTGTACAAGCCCAGCTGATCCATTCTCTCAGCATATGACAGTCCCGCCATTCCGGGGATTAACCTGGTGAATGTAGACAAAAATGCTGGAGAAACTCAACGGGTGCAGCAGCATCTATGGAGCGAAGGAAATAGGTGACGTTTCGGGTCGAGACCCTTCTTCAGACTGATGATGAACCTGGTGAACCTACGCTGCACTCCCTCAATAGCAAGAACTGAGTAAGTCCTCCCTCCACCACCTCCAGTTTAAATTCCGTTTGGAATATTTTGGAGGACCAAGAACCAAGAACCTTCTAGGCAATCTCTGCTTACCTTTCCAGCTTTTTCCGAATCTCCGGGTTCTTGATCTCGTTCTTCAGGTCCTCGAAGTGGTGGGCGGAGGTGAGGTTGCAGAAGACCCTGTAGTCATTGTAGGGGGGTATGCCGTGGTCCCGGCCGCGCTGGATGTTCATGGCAGCCAGGTCCAGGGACACGGCGTGGACCATGGAGAAGAGTTTCTCCGTCAGCTCCAGGGTGAGGAGTTCGGTGGGGACCCTCATCTTCCCGGCCACCCCGAAGAGACCCCGGAGGAGCGGGTCTATCCCTCCCTCCTGGATGAGCCTGAAGGGCGAGAAGAAAGCCTTGTGCAGCGGCAGGTGGCCCTGGGGGATGGCCTGGAAGGTCTCGTTGAGCCGGTAGAGGATGGGGTTGACCAGGGTGTGGCCGAAGCGGAAGGCGGCCGTGGCGAAGGCGTTGACGATGCCGGCGTTGACATTGGGGTTGTATCCCCTATAATCACCCAGGACTTTCATGCCAACATCTCCCAGGATCTTGGCCAGCCAGTGCTGGTAGGTGATGTGCTGCATTTGTGCGGCCACTATCTTGCGAGCTTCGTGGTAGATGGTGTCCCCGTCCCAGTGTGGGTTGAGGGTCAGGAGTCGGCCGGCGATGCGGTTATGTTCACGGAACCACAGCGTGTGCAGGGCGGTCAGGGCGACGTGCTCGTTGGAGCGGTGGTCCCCGGCCAGGAAGCATGGGATGGCGCTCTGGTTGGTGTCCCTCATACACTCGGTGGGTGGGCCGGCGGCGAAGGGCAGCAGTCGCTTCTGGCCCGATCCCGGGACCTCCTGGCCGGACTTGAGGAGACCCCGACTCCCCCCGAGGTCCCTCAGCTCCCTGGACTCCGCCTCGGTGCTGCCGTACACGTTGCTGGCGTCCACGTACGAGGTGAGGCGGTTGATCTGCTCCCGGGGGTAGACCGAGTCCATCAGCAGCGAGGTCATGCCGCTTCCACACACGGGGCTGGAGCGCACGAAGAACATGCAGCGGCCGCTCCTCACCCGCGGGTCATCGGCCGGGACAAGGATGGGGAAGCAAGGGGGGTCATCGGTACAGGAGCGGTGGCAGGGCTGGCCGTCCGAGAAGCGGGACATGCTGAGGGCGCCCACAGTCAGGTCCAGGTCGTGGTCCACAAACTGGCCCCACTGCATCAACAGGTGAGTGTACTGGCCGTCGGGGGTGGTGGACTCAGTCCCCACCATGGTGGTGGACACCAGGCGTGGCAGGGGCAGGGGCAGGGGCCGCCTGATGTCCTCCCCGCTCAACACAGAGCCTCTGGGGAGGTTGAAACCATTCTCGTACACTGGCTTCAGCAGCCTTTGGAAAGCAATGAGCGATGCCCCCCACATTGGGTGCTGAAGGTTGTTGCAGGTGCCATCGTGAGTCCTGTAGGTACACACAGAGACACACACATAAAACAAAACTCAGTGGCTCAGGCAGCATCTCTGGAGACAATAGACAATAGACAATAGGAGCAGCGGTAGGCCAATCGGCCCTTCGAGCCAGCACCGACATTCTCTGCCTCAGAGGGCAGTGGAGGCGGGTTCTCTGAATGCTTTCAAGAGAGAGCTGGATAGAAACATAGAAAATAGGTGCAGGAGGAGGCCATTCGGCCCTGCACCGCCATTCAATATGATCATGGCTGATCATCCAACTCAGTGTCCGTATACCTGCCTTCTCTCCATACCCCCTGATCCCTTTAGCCACAAGGGCCACATCTAACTCCCTCTTAAATATAGCCAATGAACTGGCCTCAAAATAGGGCCAAAATTAGGGCTCTTAAAAATAGCGGAGTCAGGGGATATGGAGAGAAGGCAGGATCGGGGTACTGATTGGGGGTGATCATTTAAGACTGAGGTGAGAAAAAAACGTTTTCACCCAGAGAGTTGTGAATTTGTGGAATTCCCTGCCACAGAGGGCAGTGGAGGCCAAATCACTGGATAGATTTAAGAGAGAGTTCGATAGAGCTCTAGGGGCCAGTGGAATCGGGGGATATGGGGAGAAGGCAGGCACGGGTTCAGATTCAGATTCAGATTTTAATTGTCATTGTCAGTGTACAGTACAGAGACAACGAAATGCATTTAGCATCTCCCTCGAAGAGCGACATAGCAAACGATTTGAATAAATAATAATAAGTGTCCGGGGGGGTGGTGATTGGCAGTCACCGAGGTACGTTATTGATAGGGGACGATCAGCCATGATCACAATGAATGGAGGTGCTGGCTCGAAGGGCCGAAGGGCCGAATGGCCTCCTCCTGCACCTATTTTCTATGCTTCTACAAAGTGTTTGGCGAGCGGGAGATGGTGTGGGACGGGACGGACTGAGCAGAGGCGTTCAGCGACTCTGCGCTTGGTCTCGCTGATATTTACCTGTACTTGTTGTGGAAGCAGATGTTGTCGCAGGCCGGCGAGCGCCTGTGCGTCTTGCAGCCAGAGATGTTGGCGATCATGTTCAGATACCGCGGCGAGACCAGGTCATTGTAACGATAACCTGGAGGCAAGATGTTATAAACAACGTCAGAAACAGCGGCAGTCACTCAGCACAGACTGAGATCAGAAACATGGAAAGCAGACACCAGGTGAAACATAGAAACACAGAAAATAGGTGCAGGAGTAGAGGCCATTCGGCCCTTCGAGCCAGCACCGCCATTCAATATGATCATGGCTGATCATCCAACTCAGTATCCTGTACCTGCCTTCTCTCCATACCTCCTGATCCCTTTAGCCACAAGGGCCACATCTAACTCACTCTTAAATATAGCCAATGAACTGGCCTCGACTACCTTCTGCAAACACCAGGAACAGCTTCTTCCTTACAGCCATCAGGCTATTAAACATGCCAACATGCAAACTCTGGACAATAACAGCTTAATGCATGTTATAGAAACATAGAAACATAGACAATAGGTGCAGGAGTAGGCCATTCGGCCCTTCGAGCCTGCACCGCCATTCAATATGATCATGGCTGATCATCCAACTCAGTACCCCGTTCCTCCCTTCTCCCCATATCTCTTGACTCCGCTATCTTTAAGAGCCCTATCTAACTCTCTCTTGAAAGCATCCAGAGAATCGGTCTCCACTGCCCTCTGAGGCAGAGAATTCCACAGATTCACAACTCTCTGGGTGAAAAAGTTTTTCCTCATCTCTGTTCTAAACTCATTCTGTTCTAATATCATTCGTAACCGTCACTGTATGTCGTTACTTGGGGGCAGAGCACCAAGGCAAATTCCTTGTATGTGAATACTTGGCCAATAAATTTACTTACATGGCTTACCCTTTATTCTTAAACTGTCGCCCCTGGTTCTGGACTCCCCCAACATCGGGAACATGTTTCCTGCCTCTAGCGTGTCCAATCCCTTAATAATCTTATGTGTTTCAATGAGATACCCTCTCATCCTTCTAAATTCCAGAGTGTACAAGCCCAGTCGCTCCATTCTTTCAGCTTATGACAGTCCCGCCAACCCGGGAATGTCCTTCCTCAAATTTGGAGACCAAAACTGCACACAATGCTCCAGGTGTGGTCTCACCAGGGCTATTTTAGTACGAACGGCGTTGTCACGTACTTGTGTTGTTCAGGTTGACGGTCAGGCCTTGTTGAACGTGCTCCTGGATCAGCTGGAGAGTCCGCTCAAAGATCTCGCCCGCTCGCGCCGCTTCCACCGTGTATGGGTCACGTGGGTAACGGAATAAGGCCAGCAGGTCGTTTGGGGTGCGTGGATTCCTGTCAAACACAAGGCCGCGATTATATTACCAACACTGAATTCCCCAAACCCCAGTTGGAGCCGGCAGATCCGTTGCCGTAGCCGACCTCCGAGACCGTCTTAGCGTGCTGGGGGGTGGGGGGGCAAAATCGACCCATTGACCTGAGGAGGTCAAGATCGGCCGCCCCACCCGTCCTAGGAACCACATTTTTGGGGGGGGGGGGGGGGGGGGGGGGGGGGGGGGAGGAGATTTCAAGCGCGCTTGTAATTTTGGATGGATTAAAGGAGGTGCCGGAAAATCGGTGGTGGAACTCTAATATCCTAAACTCCTAAACCATATTCAATTTTGACATTTCCAGATAACCGACCCTCCACAGCTGAGGGGGGCAGGAGGTGGGGGGGAGGGGGGATTTCTATCTGCGGGATTCCAAGAACTCTCCCGAGTTTGCCCCGATTCGAACTCGGAGATTTACGGTAACGGCCACTCGTCGGTATTCAGGGCTCTCGTGGACATTTTTCATCACGTTGAAAAATCTTCACGAGTCTTCCCGTGCTTACCTGCGGTTAGCGCTAAGAGACGTCCCCGAGCTCCGACGTACCCGCTACGTTCATTCTCCGTGCTTACCACGAGTTTTAAAAAACTCGGGAGAGCTCTTGGAATGAACTCGCACCGTGGGACTGGGCTAAAAGAGGGATTTAAAGATTGTTGCAAACTTACTTGCTGAACAGGTCCCTTCGTGTTGAATTAATTGCACTGTCAATGCTATTAATAGCTTCCTGTAGGGATTCCTCAACGAATGTATCGCCAGTCCGCCTGCCTTCCAGTGCTGGAAAATAAATTTAAAACACATACATTTGTTTCTTAATACGAGCAGCAAACCATCACAGTTAACAAACTCCCCACCAACGAAGGGATCGATAATAGGCGCTTCCTCAGAAAGGCAGCCAGCATCACCAGAGACCCGCACTGCCCTGGCCACTCGCCCATTCAGTTTATGTGTACCGAGGTACAGTGAAAAGCTTTTTGTTGCGTGCTAACCAGTCAGCGGAATGACATTAAATGATTACAAACGAGCCATTTACAGTGTATAGATACATGATAAGGGAATGGAGTTTTAGTGCAAGGTTATTAATCTGGTTATTAATAACCCATTTTCTGTTATTTGCACTTTATCAGTTTATTTATTCATGTGTGTATATATTTATATCATGGTATATGGACACACTGATCTGTTTTGTAGTAAATGCCTACTATGTTCTGTGTGGTGAAGCAAAGCAAGAATGTTATTGTCCTATACAGGGACACATGACAATAAACTCACTTGAACTTGAAGGTAAAGCCAGTAAAGTCCGATCAATGAGTCAGAGGGACACAAGTTATAGGAGTAGAATTAGGCCATTCGGCCCATCAAGTCTACTCCACCATTCAATCAAGGCTGATCTCTGCCTACTTAGCCCATTTTCCTGCCTTCTCCCCATAACCCTCGACGCCCGTTCTAATCAAGAATTTTTCTATCTCTGCCTTAAAAATATCCACTGACATGGCCTCCACAGCCCTCTGGTGGCAATGAGTTCCACAGATTAACTACCCTCTGAATAAAGAAGTTCCTCCTCACCTCCTTTCTACAAGAGTTCCCTTTAATCCAAAATGGGACACCAAAGAGGTGGATAGATTTTACACCTGCCTTCGGTACTAGAAGGTACAGGAGCTTGAAAACCGTGACCACCAGGTTCAGGAACCGTGGCCACCAGGTTCAGGAACAGCTTCATCCCAACAACTATCAGGCTCTTGAACACGGCAAGCACCAACTAATCCTCGATCGACGTAGTGTTGTGGTCGCCGTATGTCATGATCAGTCCTCGTTTTATTTTGCACTATATTGGGGCTCATTATTTATTGAACTATTTTTCTTATTTATTTATTATATTATCTATTGGACACTGTGTTTACAAACTTGTTGTGCTACAGCGACGGGTGCCAGGGTGGCACAGTGGCGCAGCGGGTAGAGCTGCTGCCTCACAGCGCCAGAGACCCCGGTTCGATCCTGACCTCAGGCACTGTTTGTGCGTGGAGTTTGCACGCTCTCCCTGTGACCGCGTGGGTTTCCTCCAGGTGCTCAGGCTTCCTCCCACATCCCAAAGACGTGCGGGTTTGTAGGTTAATTGGCCCTGTGTAAATTGTACCTGGTACATTGATTGCCCTTTAAGAATAATGGGTAAAACGGAGACGATGAAACACTTTTTCTCACAGAGAGTTGTGAGTCTGTGGAATTCTCTGCCTCAGAGGGCGGTGGAGGCTGGTTCTCTGGATATTTTCAAGAGAGAGCTGGATAGGGCACTTAAAGATAGCGGAGTCAGGGTATATGGGGAGGAGGCAGGAACGGGGTACTGATTGGGGACGATCAGCCATGATCACATTGAATGGCGGTGTGCTGGCACGAAGGGCCGAATGGCCTACTCCTGCTCCTATTGTCTATTGTAGGGAGTGGATGAGAAAGTGTAGAACTAGTGTGAACGGGTGATCAATGTACAGCATGGACTCGGTGGGTCGAAGGGCCTGTTTCCGTGCTGTATCTTAAAAATAAACTAAGCAAGAGTATAACTGTGTGGGAAGAAACTACAGATGATGTTTTACACCGAATACAGACACAAGACGCCGGAGGGACAGTGGGACAAGCAGCACTCAGTGGGACAGGCAGCATCTCTGCACAGAAGGGATGGGTCGGAACCCTTCTTCAATCTGAAAAAGGTTTCCTACCTGAAACGTCACCCATTCCTTCTCTCCAGAGATGATGTCTGTCCCGCTGGGTTACTCCAGCATCTTGTGTCTATCTTAAGAATGTAATTGTTTTGTATCAATGTCATTTACAGTGTATGGATATAAGGAATAACGTTTCACGGCCATGAAAAGCCAGTAAAGTCCGGTCAGTGTTCAAGAAGGAACTGCAGATGCTGGAAAAATTGAAGGTGGACAAAAATGCTGGAGAAACTCAGCGGGTGAGGCAGCATCTATGGAGCGAAGGAAATAGGCAACGTTTCGGGCCGAAACCCAAAGGGTTTCGACCCGAAACGTTACCTATTTCCTTTGGGTTTCGGCCCGAAACGTTGCCTATTTCCTTTGGGTTTCGGCCCGAAACGTTGCCTATTTCCTTTGGGTTTCGGCCCGAAACGTTGCCTATTTCCTTTGGGTTTCGGCCCGAAACGTTGCCTATTTCCTTCGCTCCATAGATGCTGCCTCACCCGCTGAGTTTCCCCAAAGTCTGATCAATGCCAGTCCGAGGGTCACAAGTTGACACCGCCGAATCTTGAGGAAGGACATCATCACCACCACAATGCCACACAACAGATGGATTGGGAAAGTAACTGCAGATGCTGGTTTAAATCGAAGGCAGGCACAAAATGCTGGAGTAACTCAGCGGAGCCAGGCAGCGCCTCTGGACAGAAGGAATGGGTGACGTTCTGAAGAACGGTCCCGGCCCGAAACGTCACCCACAGACGCCGCCTGTCCCGCTGAGTTACTCCAGCGTTTCGTGCCTGCCAACAGATGGTGGTGCAGCTTTGCACTCGATCAACTTGGTAAACAGCTTGCATATGGTCTCAGTCCTGGGCCCCCAATTCATTCGCATACAAGGAGTAATGAGGAGTCTGATAATTAGCAGGGTTCAAGGCAAGCCTTGGCAGAGGAAGGCAGGCTCACAAACACCCATTGTGTTCACTAACGACATCAGAGGTCGAACATTCCGCCTCGCAGCCGTCAATGGCCAAGACTTATAAAACGCAACAAGTACATCAAACTAAAATAACCTCTGCTGCTAGTCCTCAGTGGCGACCTTTTCCAAATGTGCCTCTTGTGGTGAATTAATTAATTTTGTTGATTTGGTCCCTGCGGACAGTTTTCCTCCTGAACACGTGCAGTAATTTCCAAGGGTTTTCGTTTAGTTTGGTTTAGAAACGCAGCACGGAAACAGGCCCTTCGGCCCATCAAGTCCATGCGGACCATCGATCATACCCTGCGTGGGGTAGAACTGCAGATGCTGGTTTAAATCGAAGGTGGACACAAAACGCTGGAGTAATAGACAATGGACAACAGGTGCAGGAGTAGGCCATTCGGCCCTTCGAGCCAGCACCGCCATTCAATGTGATCGTGGCTGATCATCCCCAATCAGTACCCCGTTCCTGCCTTCTCCCCATATCCCCTGACTCCGCTATCTTTAAGAGCCCTATCTAGCTCTCTCTTGGAAGCATCCAGAGAACCGGCCTCCACCGCCCTCCGAGGCAGAGAATTTCACACTGACCACTCTCTGTGAGAAATAGTGTTTCCTCGTCTCCGTTCTAAATGGCTTACCCCTTATTCTTGAACTGTGGCCCCTGGTTCTGGACTCCCCCAACATCGGGAACATGTTTCCTGCCTCTAACGTGTCCAAGCCCTTAACGATCTTATATGTTTCAATAAGATACCCTCTCATCCTTCTAAACTCCATGGTATACAAGCCCAGCCGCTCCATTCTCTCAGCATATGAAAGTCCCGCCATCCCGGGAATTAACCTTGTAACTCAGCGGGACGGGCAGTATCGCTGGAGAGAAGGAATGGGCGACGTTTCGGGTCGAGGTACCTTCTTCAGACGATCGGACTAGTTCTATGTTGACCTACTTTCCCATCCACTCCCTACACACTCTGGACATCCTTTACAGAGGCCGATTAATCTACAAGCCCGCCCGCCTTTGGGATGTGGAAGGAAACCGGAGCACCCGGAGGAAACCCACGAGGTCACAGGGATTCCTGCAACACTCCAAAGACGTACAGGTTTGTAGATTCATTGGTGTCTGTTCTGGCCCCTAGTGTGTAGGATGGTGCTAGTGTACGGGGCGTGATTTCGCTGGTGACTCGGTGGGCTGAAGGGCCTGTTTCCACGCTGTATCTCTAAAGTCTAAATTAATATGGAGGATATTAATTTAGACTTTAGAGATACAGTCTCTATAAAGTCTGGTTTACACCCTTCTTCAGACTCGGGTGTAAACCAGCATCCATGTGGAGGAAGGAACTGCAGATGCTGGTTTACACCCGAGTCTGAAGAAGGGTCTCGACCCGAAACGTCACCCATTCCTTCTCTCCAGAAATGCAGCCTGACCCAGCCGAGTTACTTCAGCAGTGTGTGTGTCCTTTTTGTAAACCAGCAGCTGAAGAAGGGTTTCGGCCCGAAACGTCACCTATTTCCTTCGCTCCATAGATGCTGCTGCACCCGCTGAGTTTCTCCAGCATTTTTGTGCACCTTCTGCAGAAGTCATGTTGTCACTTATGGGAGGAGCAACAAGGCAAATTCCTTGTATGTGAATACTTGGCCAGTAAACCAGGAACCAGGGGCCACAGTTTAAGAATAAGGGGTAAGCCATTCAGAACGTAGACGAGGACACACTTTTTCTCACAGAGAGCGGTGAGTCTGTGGAATTATCTGCCTCAAAGGGCGGTGGAGGCAGGTTCTCTGGATACTTTCAAGAGAGAGCTGGATAGGGCTCTTAAAAATAGCGGAGTCAGGGGATATGGGGAGACGGCAGGAACGGGGTACTGATTGGGGATGATCAACCATGATCACATTGAATGATGGTGCTGGCTCGAAGGGCCGAATGACCTACTCCTGCACCTATTGTCTATTGTCTATTGTCTAAACCTATTCATTCATTCATTCAGTTCCTTGTGTGTCTATAGATCAGTGTTTCCAGGATAACATCCGTACCCGAACCACAGTGGAGGAGATGATACCAATGAGCACGACTGCTTCAAATACATCAATGTTGGGAACATACCAGTGATGGTTAACATCATGTTACTGGAGATGAAGCCAAAGGGGTTTCGGGCAATGCACTCGTACCGCCCCTGGTCGCCCTCGCCAACGTCTCGAATAGTCAACGTTCCCTCTGGAGTAACAAAGAACTTCCCACTGTCCGTGATCTGTACACCATCCTGTTCACAAAGAGTGGGCGAAATGCAGTATAATGTGGATAAATGTGAGGTTATCCATTTTGGTGGCAAAAAAGGGAAAGCAGACTATTATCTAAATGGTGGCCGATTGGGAAAGGGGGAGATGCAGCGAGACCTGGGTGCCAATGGTACACCAGTCATTGAAGGTAGGCATGCAGGTGCAGCAGGCAGTAAAGAAAGCAAATGGTATGTTAGCTTTCATTGCAAAAGGATTTGAGTATAGGAGCAGGGAGGTTCTACTGCAGTTGTACAGGGTCTTGGTGAGACCACACCTGGAGTATTGCGTACTCCATCCTCCATCCCGTCCTTTCCACGGGGATAGTTTAATTTAAATTTATTATTTAGTCGACAGATTATTGATTAGTGTGGGTGTCAGGGGTTACGGGGAGAAGGGAAGGGGAACGGGGGTTTAATCCAGGCTAATTTACGAGAGCACACAGATTTAATGGGCGGTCAAAACTGTATTGCGTACTGTTTTGGTCTCCTAATCTGAGGAAAGACATTCTTGCCATAGAGGGAGTGCAGAGAAGGTTCACCAGACTGATTCCTGGGATGGCAGGACTTTCATATGAAGAAAGACTGGATAGACTCGGTTTGTACTCGCTAGAATTTAGAAGATTGAGGGGGGATCTTATAGAAACTTACAAAATTGTTAAGGGGTTGGACAGGCTAGATGCAGGAAGATTGTTTCCGATGTTGGGGAAATCCAGAACAAGGGGTCACAGTTTAAGGATAAGGGGGAAATCTTTTAGGACCGAGATGAGGAAAACTTTTTTCACACAGAGAGTGGTGAATCTGTGGAATTCTCTGCCGCAGAAGGTAGTTGAGGCCACAGTTCATTGGCTATATTTAAGAGGGAGTTAGATGTGGCCCTTGTGGCTAAAGGGATCAGGGGGTATGGAGAGAAGGCAGGTTGGGATACTGAGTTGGATGATCAGCCATGATCATATTGAATGGCGGTGCAGGCTCGAAGGGCCGAATGGCCTACTCCTGCACCTATTTTCTATGTCACGGTGGAGCAGCGGTAGAGTTGCTGCCTCACAGCGCCAGAGACCCGGGTTCGATCCCGACTGCGGGTGCTGCCTGTACGGAGTTTGTACGTTCTCCCCGTGACCTGCGTGTGTTTTCTCCAGGATCTCCGGCTTCTTGTCGCATGCCAAAGACGTGCGGGTTCGTAGGTAAACTGGGTTGGTGTAAATGTAAATTGTCCCTAGTGTGTGTAGGATAGTGTTAATGTGCGGGGATCGCTGGTCGGTGCGGACTCGGTGGGCCGAAGGGCCTGTTTCTGCGCTGTGTATCTCTAAACTAAACTATAAAAAAACGAAACTTGAATCTCCCCCCCACAGGGGTGAGGTGGCCGAAACTCGACCTCACCGAGACTTCCGCGGCCAATCGGTGGCTGGGATTTGCTCCGTGCAGCCGGGGCTCCGGAACTCCGGCCCGGCCCGAGCCGGCAGAACCGTTCCCACTGCCGATTTCTCTCAGAGGCTGGGACCTCTGTCCGGCAACACGGATAATCGGGAACAGCTCTGGAACCAAGGGTGCCGGAAAGTCAGTGGTGGACCTGTACCATCGAACTCCGATATAGATTGGATTATTGGAGGAGATTGTGGTGAATCTCTGGAACTCTCTGCCGCAGAAGGTAGTTGAGGCCACAGTTCATTGGCTATATTTAAGAGGGAGTTAGATGTGGCCCTTGTGGCTAAAGGGATCAGGGAGTATGGAGAGAAGGCAGGTACAGGATACTGAGTTGGATGATCAGCCATGATCATATTGAATGGCGGTGCAGACTCGAAGGGCCGAATGGCCTACTCCTGCACCTATTTTCTATGTTTCTATTGGATTCTCATTGTTTGGCACGGACTTGATGGGCCGAAGGGCCTGTTCCTGTGTGGCTTTTTTAGATTAGTTTAGTTTAGAGATACAGCGCGGAAACTGGCCTGTTGGCCCACCAAGTCCGCGCCGACCAGCGATCCCCGCACACTAACACTACCCTATACACACTGGGGACAATTTACAATTCTACCAAGCCAATTAGCCTGCAAACCTGTACGTCTTTGGAGTGTGGGAGGAAACTGGAGCATGTGAAAAAAAAACCCACGCAGGTCACGGGGAGAACATACAAACTCTGTACAGACAGCACCCGTAGTCAGGATCGAACCCGGGGCTCTGGCGCGGTGAGGCAGCAACTCTACCTCTATGTCGCAAAGATGATCATGTCCAGCACGGACTTCATGGGCCGAAGGGCCTGATCCAGTGTTGTCCTTTTCTATGTTCTATTTGAGGAATAAGGAATGACGTTCCACAAGGCTCGTTTCGGGGGAAGGTTTGATTTGCACCTTGGTCCAAGTAATGATGGGGTGTGGCTCCCCCTGTGCGGAGCAGTGGATCTCCACGTCCTGGCCCGTCTCAGCTGCCGTGTCGTACGGTGTGTGGACGAACACTGGCGTCACTGCCCAGCGAGAGAGAGAGAGAGAGAGAGAGAGAGAGAGAGTGGAAGCACAATCACAACAAATCAGCACCTTCTCTCTTCCACACACTGCCCCCATGCAAATGTACACGAGGAACGCAAAACACACGGTGCTGGAGGAACTCAGCGCAGGCAGTATCTGCGGAGGGAATGAACAGGTGATGTTTTGGGTCGGGACCCTTCTTCAGGAGCGGGGAGAAAGCTGGAAAAGAAGGGGAGGGGGTGGGACAAAGCCTGGCAGGTGATAGGTGGAAAACAATAGACTTGGTTTGTACTCGCTAGTATTTAGAAGATTGAGGGGGGATCTTATAGAAACTTACAAAAATCTTAAGGGGTTGGACAGGCTAGATGCAGGAAGATTGTTCCCAATGTTGGGGAAGTCCAGGACAAGGGGTCTCAGTTTAAGGATAAGGGGGAAGTCTTTTAGGACCGATGTGAGAATTTTTTTTTTCAGATTCAGATTCAGATTCAATTTTAATTGTCATTGTCAGTGTACAGTACAGAGACAACGAAATGCATTGACAACGAAACGATTTTTCACACAGAGAGTGGTGAATCTGTGGAATTCTCTGCCACAGAAAGTAGTTGAGGCCAGTTCATTGGCTATATTTAAGAGGGAGTTAGATGTGGCTCTTGTGGCTAAAGGGATCAGGGGGTATGGAGAGAAGGCAGGTACGGGATACTGAGTTGGATGATCAGCCATGATCATATTGAATGGCGGTGCAGGCTCGAAGGGCCGAATGTCCTACTCCTGCACCTATTTTCTATGTTTCTAATAGACAATAGACGATAGGTGCAGGAGTAGGCCATATGGCCCTTCAGGTCAGCACCGCCATTCAATGTGAAGGTGAGGCAGCATCTATGGAGAGAAGGAAGTGGCGACATTTCGGGTCGAGACCCTTCTTCGAATGATAGGTGGACATAGGTGAGGGG
The DNA here is from genome assembly GCF_028641065.1 of Leucoraja erinaceus. Classification (NCBI taxonomy): domain Eukaryota; kingdom Metazoa; phylum Chordata; class Chondrichthyes; order Rajiformes; family Rajidae; genus Leucoraja; species Leucoraja erinaceus. The sequence goes on from NC_073397.1 coordinate 35,066,007, forward strand.
GGGGGGGGGGGAGGGAGTTTGATTGGAAGATAGGTGGAGTAAGTGATAAAGACTTCTCATTAAACCTTTGTCACTTATTCCACCTATTTGCAATATCAACCCCCCCCCCGCACTCGTATCCACCTATCGCTTGCCGTTTTTGCCCCACTCCCATCTCTCCTGTCCAGCCTTCTCACCTCTCCTCCATCAGTCTGAAGAAGGGTCCCGACCCAAAACCCTCGTCACCGAGTTACTCCTGCACTTTGCGTTTTGCTCATGATGCCAGCATCTTCAATTCCTTGTGTCTCCATAACGATTGTATACTTTACTCTATAGTAAATTACTCTAAAGTAAAAGGCACACACAAAATGCCGGAGTAACTCAGCGGGTCAGTCAGGAAGGGTCTCGACCTGAAACATCATCCATTCCTTCTCTCCAGGGATGCTGCCTAGCTCGCCGAGTTATTTTGTGTCTACCTTCGATTTTAACCAGCATCTGCAATTCTTTCTTACACACTCTAAAGTCTGGATTTCTATACGTTAGTTTTATGCTTTCGACGTTAAAGATACAGCATGGAGGCAGGCCCTTCGGCCCACCGAGTCCGTGCCGACCAGCGATTATCCCGTACGCCAATTCTATCGTACGCTCCAGGGACAATTTTACAATTTTTTCCCCAAGCCAAGTAAACTCCAATCCTGCACGTCTTTGAAGTGTGGGGGGAAACCTGAACACCCGGAGAAAACCCACACGGTCACAGGGAGAACAGACAGACAGCACCCGTAGTCAGGATCGAACCCGGGTCTCTGGCGCTGTAAGGCCAGCAACTCTACCGCTGCGCCACCTTAGAATGCACACTGATAAAATATCTTACAGTAATCCTGATACATTTCCGCCTAAATGTTGCATTTTTGGATGGGAAGTATAATGTTTATCTGCACAATGGTATTAGTAATCGGTAGCGCAGTTGTACAGAAATGGAACTAGCTCGAGAGGGCGCAGGTTATTTCAGCATGTTCATGGATGATACAAGGGCGGCACGAGGGAGCAGCGATAGAGTGGTCGCCTCATAGCGCCAGAGACCCGGGTTCGATCCTGACTGCGGGTTCTGTCTGCACGGAGTTTGTATGTTCTCCCCGTGACAAGCGCAAGTTTTTTCCGAGTTTCCTCCCACACTCCAAAGATCTACAGGTTTGTTGGTTAATTGGCTTGGTATAAATGTAAAATTATCGTGTGTGTGCGTGCGCGTGAGTGTGTGGTTGTGGTAATGTACGGGGTCGCTGGTCAGAGTGGACTCAATGGGCCGAAGGGCCTGTTTCAAGTCAAGTCAAGTCAAGTCAAGTTTATTTGTCACATACACATACGAGATGTGCAGTGAAATGAAAGTGGCAATGCTCGCGGAACAACAAAACAACCAAACAAATTATAAACACAATCATAACACACATATCCCGCACTGTATCCATAACTAAAAGAAAGTAGAGACTTTTGTCGTGCAAAACCGATTCCAAATCTTACCCAGCGATTCGACAGTCAGCTGTGCGGGGACATGCCTTGCCCCCACCACACTGATGGCGTGACATTCATACTGGCCTTGGTCATGGGCTGCCACCCGCACAATACGCAGTGTGCCCGTGGACAATACCGTGTGCCTTCGGTCGCTCGGCAGCTGACCCCCTGGATGAGGCAAAGATCCAGAAGAAGAGGAAAGAATAAAAAACAAAACAAAGATGAAAGTTGAATTTTAAGCAAAACTGAACACTTGTGTGTCATGTTGTCACTTGCGGGCGGAGCACCAAGGCAAATTCCTTGTATGTGAATACTTGGCCAATAAACTTATTCATTCATTCATTACCATATATAACCCTATAACAATTACAGCACGGAAACAGGCCATCTCGGCCCTACAAGTCCGTGCTGAACAACTTTTTTCCCCTTAGTCCCACCTGCCTGCACTCATACCATAACCCTCCATTCCCTTCTCATCCATTTGCCTATCCAATTTATTTTTAAATGATACTGTCACCTGCCTCCACCACTTCCACTGTAAGCTAATTCCACACCGCTACCACTCTCTGAGTAAAGAAGTTCCCCCTCATGTTACCCCTAAACTTCTGTCCCTTAATTCTGAAGTCATGTCCTCTTTTTTGAATCTTCCCTATTCTCAAAGGGAAAAGCTTGTCCACATCAACTCTGTCTATCCCTCTCATCATTTTAAAGACCTCTATCAAGTCCCTCCTTAACCTTCTGCGCTCCAGAGAATAAAGACCTAACTTATTCATTCATCATTTGGAAGATAGAGACTAGATGCTGGAGTAACTCAGCGGGTGCTCCCACCATTTTGTACCCATCTTCGGTGTAACCCAGCATCTGCAGTTCCTTCCTGCACATGCACGTATCGCCACAGCTTCAAATTCCCTCCAAGATGGAGACAATGGACAATCACTCACCGTGGCTTAAAGGTGAAATATTTGGAAAAGCGAATGTTTTGTGTCAAAAGCTCCATGAACATTAATGATGCCCAACGCATAATTAGTGCTTTTACGGCTTATGTAAGGATATTTCTAAGGCAGAGATAGATTCTTGATTAGTGCGGGTGTCAGAGGTTATGGGGAGATAGCAGGAGAATGGGGTTAGGAGGGAGAGAAAGATCAGCCATGATTGAATAGCGGAGTAGACTTGGTGGGCTGAATGGCCTAATTCTACTCCTATTCCTCACAAAAATCCAGAACCAGGGGGCCACAGTTTAAGAATAAGGGGTAAGCCATTTAGAATGGAGACGAGGAAACACTTTTTTCTCACAGAGAGTCGTGAGTCTTTGGAATTCTCTGCCAAAGAGGGCGGTGGAGGCAGGTTCTCTGATTACTTTCAAGAGAGAGATGGATAGGGCTCTTAAAGATAGCGGAGTCAGGGGATATGGGGAGAAGGCAGGAACGGGGTACTGATTGGGGATGATCAGCCATGATCACATTGAATGGCGGCGCTGGCTCGAGGAATACCGCTGCCGATATTCTTTGAACTATGCCATAGAGGGAGTACGGAGACGGTTCACCAGACTGATTCCTGGGATGTCAGGTCTATCATATGAAGAAAGACTGGATAGACTCGGCTTGTACTCGCTAGAATTTAGAAGATTGAGGGGGGATCTCATAGAAACTTACAAAATTCTTAAGGGGTTGGACAGGCTAGATGCAGGAAGATTATTCCCGATGTTGGGGAAGTCCAGAACAAGGGGTCACAGCTTAAGGATAAGAGGGAAGTCTTTTAGGACCGAAATGAGAAAATCATTTTTTACACAGAGAGTGGTGAATCTGTGGAATTCTCTTGCCACAGAAGGTAGTTGAGGCCACAGTTCATTGGCTACATTTAAGAGGGAGTTAGATGTGGCCCTTGTGGCTACAGGGATCAGGGGGTATGGAGAGAAGGCAGGGTTGGGATACTGAGTTGGATGATCAGCCATGATCATATTGAATGGCGGTGCAGGCTAGAAGGGCCGAATGGCCTCTACTCCTGCACCTATATTTTATGTTTCTATGTTTCTACGCATGTGATGTAATTATAATCCATGAAAATAAAATTGCTGTCCACGGCCAAAATGTTGTACAAAGCAGTGATTGTGTGTTAGGCATCGTGAACATTCACTTGCAGTTCCTGAAAACAAGTCGTCAGCTTTTCCAAATATTTTACTTTGAAGCTGGTGTAGTTGATTTCCCTCGTCTCCGTCTTGGTGGGGCTTGGATTCTGTGACAATACATGGAACTCTGCATTAAACTATGAAGCCGGGGATCTCATGATGGCTGCCAAATCTCACGGAGCAAAACTCTCACCATCATCTGCCCGAGGAAGGGTCTTGGCCCAAATCGTGGTCCACTTCAGATAGTAGACACTAACAGCTGGAGTAACTCAGCGGGTCAGACAGCATCTCTGAAGAAAAGGCATAGGGAGGTCACGGTGGCTCAGCGGTAGACTTGCTACGTTACAGGGAATGCAGCGCCGGAGACCCGGGTTCGATCCCGACTACGGGTGCTGTCTGTACGGAGTTTGCATGCTCTCCCTGTGGGTTTTCTCCGAGATGGTCTGTTTCCTCCCACACTCCAAAGACGTGCAGGTTTGTAGGTGAATTGGCTTGGTAAATGTAAAAAATGTCCCATGTGTGTGTAGGATAGTGTTAATGTACGGGATCACTGATCAGCGCGGACTAAGTTGGGCCGAAGGGCCAGTTTCAACACTGTATCTCTAAACTAAACTAAAGAAGGGTCTCAACCCGAAACATCACCTATTCTTTTTCTACAGAGATGCTGCCTGACCCGCAGAGTAACTCCAGCTTTTCGTGGTTTAAACCAGCATCTGCAGTTCCTACCTACACATTTGTCCCACCCCAGATGCTGCCCGACCTGCACGCCTTCAGCACTTGGTGTTTTGCTCCATGTTGTGGCATCTGCAGTTCCTTGTGTCTCTAATGTCAGCACCGTGACTAACTCTGAGCCCAGGAGCATGTATGTCTATATAGGCACGTCAACAAAATGTACTGGAAACCTGCTTTGGTCCAGGCAATCACTGGAGAAGGAGTTCCATCTGCACGGCAGTCAAAGTCCACCGTTGTTCCTTCCACCGCCACCTGGTTTTTGGGAAGCATGGAAAACTTAGGACCATCTGGAAAAATAAAAAGCAGAGTGAACGGTAGTTAAACTCCATTATGTGTGCAGGACAGAATCATCCAGCCCGACACCATGGAACAGGCCCTTCTGCCCAAATCATCCATGCTGTTCCATCTGACTTTGTCCCACTTGCCCGCAGATGCTGGAGTAATGCCCCCCGTCCCACTTAGGAAACCTGAACGGAAACCTCTGGGGACTTTGTGCTCCACCTAAGGTTCTGGCAATATCCTCGTAAATCTTCTCTGCACTTTTTCCCAGCTTAATGGCACCTTTCCCACATCAGGGTGACCAAAACCGAACACAATACTCCAAGTGCAGCCACACCAACGCCTTGTACAACTGCAACATAATGTCCCAACTTCTATACTCAATACCCCGACTGATGTTATTCAATATTTTATTACTGTACATGTCCAGGTGCACGTCGAGCCTCTTGCCCAGAGCAGGGGAATCGAGAACCAGAGGATGTAGGTTTAAGGTGAGGGGGGGAAAGTTTGGAACCTAAGGGGTAATGTTCTCACAATAAGGGTGTGGGTGTATGGAACAAGGTGCCAGTGGAAGTAGATGACAATAGGTGCAGGAGTAGGCCATTCGGCCCTTCAAGCCAGCACCGCCATTCAATATGATCATGGCTGATCATCCAGGGACTATCGCATCGTTTAAGAAACATTTAGACAGGTACATGGATAGGGCAGGTTTAGAGGGATATATCGGTTTGTACTCGCTAGAATTTAGAAGATTGAGGGGGGGATCTTATAGAAATGTACAAAATTCTTAAGGGGTTGGACAGGCTAGATGCAGGAAGATTGTTCCCGATGTTGGGAAAGTCCAGAACAAGGGGTCACAGTTTAAGGATAAAGGGGAAATCTTTTAGGACTGAGATGAGAAAAACATTTTTTACACAGAGAGTGGTGAATCTCTGGAATTCTCTGTCACAGAATGTAGTTGAGGCCAGTTCATTGGCTATATTTAAGAGGGAGTTAGATGTGGCCCTTGTGGCTAAAGGGATCAAGGGGTATGGAGAGAAGGCAGGTACATGATACTGAGTTGGATGATCAGCCATGATCATATTGAATGGCGGTGCAGGCTCTAAGGGCCGAATGGCCTACTCCTGCACCCATTTTTTATGTTTCTATGTTTCTATGATATGGGGGCAAACGCAGGCAGGTGGGACTAGTGTAGATGGGACATGTTGACCAGTGTGGGTGAGTTGGGCCGAAGGGCCTGTTTCCGCGCTGTTGGACTCCAAAAAGAAAATTAGATTTTCCAGCCCGGTCAAATTTCCCTTCCAGGGTGAACATCAATCCTTCGCAGCCTTTCTACGAGGAGGAAATCGGAACGAATGCAAGATCTGATATAATTGCTGGATCAACTTTAATGCCGTGGTGAAATTTCCATCACTTCTGGCTGAAGTTTCCTTTCATCGCCCAGAAATACAGCCAAAGCTAACTGACTGTCCACTTTTACATGCTGGTTCACTCCATTCATACCTTCTTATAGAGGGTAATATAACTACAAGAATTCCCAGCTGGGTCTCTTTCAAGCCAGAACGTTTGTTCAATACACTCTATGTGGCTCAGGCAATATCATTAGGAAATTCTCACTGTGGAAAGAGCCTGCATTGTTCTACAGGTCATGGAAACCATTTGAGTGAACATTAACGTCATGCGGAGTTTTGAGATGTTTCTTCCAATACTCGAGGCAATAGACAGGGAAAGATCACAGACAATGGACAATAGGTGCAGGAGTAGGCCATTCGCCCCTTCGAGCCAGCACCGCCATTCAATGGGATCATGGCTGATCATCCCCAATCGGTACCCCGTTCCTGCCTTAATAGACAATAGACATCTCTGACCCCTCTCACCCTGGCCACAAACTCTTTGAATCACTTCCCTTTGGAAGGCGACTCCGGACTGTCAAAGCTGCCACTGCCAGACATAAAAACGGCTCTACTCAATAACCAAAAATCTGTAGCCTCCTTTCGCTCTGGTATTTTATTTAATTCACATGTTTAATCAATAATGTTTTATTATTAATGTTTAATGTTTTATGGTAGGCAAAAATGCTGCAGAAACTCAGCGGGTGGGGCAGCATCTATGGAGCGAAGGAATAGGTGACATTTCGGGGCGAGACCCTTCTGCAAAGGACACATTTAATGTTTCATGTGTCATTCCTAACTGTCAGTGTATGTCGTTGTCACTTGCGGGCGAAGCACCAAGGCAAATTCCTTGTATGTGAATACTTGGCCAATAAACTCATTCATTCATTCATTCATTCATTCATTCATTCGGGACAGGGTCAGATCCTGTGTGTGCTCTGATGTAACGTGCCAGCAAAGTCCTCTCTTCATGCCTCTCGCTTCATCTGCAGAGATGACGGCTCACTGCTCAATTAACCCCATCCAGAAGCATTTGTAGTTGTAGATCGCGGAAACAGGCCCTTCATCCCATGCCAACCAGCATGCCCCAACTACACGAGTCCCATTTGCCACCCTCCTCCATTCTCCCAGCCCCTAGCCCATATTTAATGATGACTCATCAATCTCAATCAGGGCAACTGCAATTTCCTCTCAAGCCCCCCCACAATGTCCTCGGATATATCTGATCAGGCTCGAGAGATTTTAGTTTAGTTTAGTTTAGAGATACAGCGCAGAAAAACAGGCCCTTCAGCGCTGACCAGAGATCCCCGCACACCAATACTAACCTACACCCACTAGGGACAATTTTTTACATTTACCAAGCCAATTAGCCTACAAACCTGCACGTCTTTGGAGTGTGGGAGGAAACCGAACATCTCGGAGAAAACTCGCTCTGGTCAGGGGGAGAACATGCAAACTCCGTACAGACAGCACCCGTAGTCGGGAGCGAACCCAGGTCTCCAGCGCTGCATTCGCTGTAAGGTGGTACCTTGTACAATGATGTGGGCCACAGCCTGGATGGACCCTTCCTTGTTGCTGGCGTTGCAGTTGTACTGGCCTTGGTCGTCGAAGGTGACGTTCTGCATGAAGAGTCCACCGGACGGGGTGGTGGTGTGCCTCAGGTCGTCGGGGATGGCCGTGTTATTGCCCTTGGTCCAGGCGATGTGGGGCTGAGGATGCCCGGAGACACCGCACTCTAGCGTCACGCTCTCCCCAACCAACACCTCCGTGTTTTGAGGCTGAATCACAAAAGTAGGTTTTGCTGGAAAAATATAATTCAGGTTGGATATCTTGACATCTCTACCGTGAAGGATGAGTTAATCTTATAAAACTAAACCACCCAGTGTGCTGTTACATTTTGGAAACACCAGATCCACATCAGATAAGTTTAAGAGTTTGACATTAACATCCTCGTTAGTATAGTGGTTAGTGTCCCCGTCTGTCATGTGGGAGACCAGGGTTCAATTCCCTCTGGGGAGTTCTAAATTATTTTTCTATGGAATTCTCTGCCACAGAAGGTAGTTGAGGCCAGTTCATTGGCTGTATTTAAGAGGGAGTTGGATGTGGCCCTTGTGGCTAAAGGGATCAGGGGGTATGGAGAGAAGGCAGGTACAGAATACTGAGTTGGATGATCAGCCATGATCATATTGCATGGCGGCGCAGGCTCGAAGGGCCGAATGGCCTACTCCTACACCTAGTTTCTATGTTTCTATGTAAGAAAGAACTGCAGATGCTGGAAAAATCGAAAGTGGACACAAAATGCCAGAGAAACTCAGCGGGCGAGGCAGCATCTATGGAGAGAAGGAATTGGCGGCATTTCAAATTCCAAAACGTCGCCTATTCCTTCGTTCCATAGATGCTGCCTCACCCGCTGAGTTTCTCCAGCATTTTGAGTCAACCTCACACATCAGATCATTCATTACAGTGTCGGAATTTTAGCTGCACTCAGAACCTTTTTGGTTTAGTATTGGGGTTATTAATTTAATCCTGTTTGTTATGCGATCTGTGAGTTTTATATTTACAGGCCCGCTAGGAGCTGCTGCAAGTAAGGATTCCATTGTTCGGTTGTTGGTATGTATGAGAAGCAAAGACTCTTAAAGGGGCTGTCCCAATGTATGAGCTAATTCAAGAGTTCTCCCGAGTTTCCCCTGATTCGAACTCGGAGATTTGCGGTAATGGCCACTCGTAGGACCTCAGGGCTCTCGTGGACATTTTTCAACATGTTGAAAAATCTTCACGAATCTTCCTGTGCTTACCTGCCGCTAGCGAGTGTTCCCGAGTACCCGCCGTTAGCGTTACGAGCCGCTAAGAGACGTCCCCGAGCTCCGATGTACCCGCTATGTACATTCTCCGTGCTTACCACGAGTTTGAATTTTTTTTAAACTCAGGAGAGCACTTGAATGAACTCGGACAGTGGGACAGGGCCATTAGTGTGCGGGGATCGCTGGTCGGCGCGGACTTGGTGGGCCGAAGAGGCTGTTTACAATCCGCAGACCGCGGTTGGAGCGTCGATCCCAGGCAAGGGATCGCGGGCTCCGATGGCAAGTCCATGGCCCCGAGGTGGAGCTCAGAGTCAGTCCCGAGCAGGACATCCAGCTCCATGATGTTAGGCCGCAGAGAGACCAGAGATACGATCCGGAAAACAATCGCATCTCTGCCAAGATAAGAGAATGGAAAAAAGTTTCTCCCGACCCCCTCCCTCACACACCGCATAAAACAAACCAGAGAAGCTATTGAAAAATGTCCACGAGAGCCCAGAGTACCGACGAGTGGCCATTAGGGTAAATCTCCGAGTTCGAATCAGGGCAAACTCGGGAGAATGAACTCGTACAGTGGGACAGGGGTTTAACACTATCCTACACACACTAGGGACAATTTACAATTTTACCAAGCCAATTAACCTACAAACCTGTACATCTTTGAAGTGAAGTGGGCTGTTTTCTGCCAACAGAGAGATTTTGCAGCTATTGTGTTGAAATTCTGGTACTTTACATGTATTCTCCACAACCGAATCGATGAAATTTTATGAAGATTTTGCGCAGTTCACTGCATTTATATACATTAATATCGACGATTAAACACCGTAAGAAGTAATTAAAGATGGAATAACACTGCTGGATAATAATCGCAAACCTGCTCATTCGGAGAGTAGGGATTTTATGTGTTTTAAATTAAATCCTGTCGATTTAAAACTCACTTCATTAATCATTAAGAAACAGCAAGAGTAAACTGTGCATGGGTCATTGAGTGGAATTTATAAAGTGAGTCAATGGTATGAATCATCTTTGTGAGTGGCTACTTTACAAGTACAACACTGTGCACTGGTTGGAAAACATTACCACACTTTGAAACAGTGACTTATTTTTAAATTTCCATGGTAAATTAAAAAAAAAATAAAGTATTTGTTCATTAACATAGTTTAATAGCGATGAATCACGATTTTGTTTCCATATTCGTTCACAGGTCGAGCCAAACATATGTGGTCTCTCAGTCTGTTTACTTTGTTAGAATGGGCTGATAGGTCAAGATAACCTTTTCAAAGAGCAGCAGGGTGGAGCAGCGGTAGAGCTGCGCTAGAGACCCGGGTTCGATCCTGACTACGGGTGCTGTCTGTACAGAATATGTGATGTGCTTCTAAACTAAACTAACCTCAATTAGAAAAAAAATCAAAAACTATCGACAAAAATAGTTTATAATGTTGTACTGAACTTCGGCCAACACCTCCGCATAGTTTGCATTAACCGACCTGATCTCCCGGTGGCTCAGCACTTCAACTCCCCCTCCCATTCCGGAAGAAGAAAGGAAGAGGCGGAGACAGTGGGCTGTGGGGGAGCTGGGAAAGGGAGGGGACGGATGGAGAAAGCAAGGACTACCTGAAATTGGAGAAGTCAATGTTCATACCGCTGGGGTGTAAACTACCCAAACAAAATATGAGTACTGACAAATGCTCAGGATCTTTCTTCAGACTGAAGAAGGGCCCAGACCCCAAAATGGCATCTGTCCATTCCTTCCGTAGATGCTGCCTGGCCCGCTGAGTTCCTCCAGCACTTTGAGTTTTGCTCAAGATTCCAGCATCTGCAGTTCCATGAAGATAGACAAAAATGCTGGAGAAACTCAGTGGGTGAGGCAGCATCTATGGAGCGAAGGAATAGGTGACGTTTCGGGTCGAGATCCTTCTTCAGACTGAAGTGGGGTTGGGGGGGCGGGAAGAAGAAAGGAAGAGGCGGAGACAGTGGGCTGTGGGGGAGCTGGGAAGGGGAGGGGAAGGAGGGAGAAAGCAGGGACTACCTGAAATTGGAGAAGTCAATGTTCATACCGCTGGGGTGTAAACTACCCAAGCGAAATATGAGGTGCTGCTCCTCCAATTTGCGGTGGGCCTCACTCTGGCCATGGAGGAGGCCCAGGGCAGAAAGGTTGGATTCGGAATGGGAGGGGGAGTTGAAGTGCTGAGCCACCGGGAGATCAGGTCGGTTAATGCAAACTGTGCGGAGGTGTTGGGCGAAGCGATCGTTTCGGGTCGAGACCCTTCTTCAGATGTGGTTGCAGAGTTGGTGGGAAGGGGGAATCACAGGGGGGTGGAGGGGCAGTGAGAGAGGAATGTAAAGGGGTTTTTTTTGCATCCTTACATGGTGTGTCGAAGTAGCGTAGGATGACTTCGTTGGTCTTCACCTCCCCGGCGACATTCTTGGCCATGCACTGGTACGCTCCTTGGTCCGACTCCTTGATATCCTGGATCATCAGCGTGCCGTCCTCCAGCAGGTTCACCCTGTGGTCAACCTTCATGTCTATCTCATTACTGGGGAGAGAGAACCAGGTGGAGATGGGCCAGTGTGGAAGCCTGCTCCTCACCGCTCCGTCCAAATAGTCACACAGCACGAAAACTAGACCCATCGGCCCACATTGGCCAACGCAGCCCAGACCATCACGCAAAACCAACCCCCCCCCTTCCGTTGACTCCATCTACACCTCTGCAAGGTCACCAACAAACTCACAGACCAGCCTCACTCCCTCTTCCCCCCTCACCCTTCAGGCAAGAGGCACAGAAGTGTGAAAACGCTCACCTCCAGATTCAGGGGCAGTTTCTTCCCGGCTGTTATCAGGCAACTGAATGGTCGTCTCATCAGCTAGAGTGCGGTCCTGACCTCCCATCTAACTCATTGGAGATCTTAATCGGACTTTGTCTTACACTAAATGTTGTCCCCTTTATCCTGTATCTGTTCACTGTGGACACTTTGATTGTAATCATGTCTAGTCTATTCTTTAACTGGATCGCATGCAAATACCATTTCTACAACGGAAATACAACGGGATCTGGGCGTCCTTGTTTATCAGTCAATGAAAGTAAGCATGCGGAGGTGTTCGGCCAAACGATCGCCAAGCGTAGGCTTGACCAAGCGTAGACCAAGCGTAGGCTTGGCGATCGTTTCACCGAACACCTCCGCTCGATCTGCATTAACCAACCTGATCTCCCTGTGGCTCAGCACTTCAACTCCCCCTCCCATTCCGAATCCAACCTTTCTGTCCTGGGCCTCCTCCATTGCCAGAGTGAGCAACACCGGAAACTGGAGGAGCACCACCTCATATTCCGCTTGGGCAGTCTGCACCCCGGTGGCCTGAACATTGAATTCTCCGATTTCTGGTAGCCCTTGCTGTCTCCTCCCCGTCTCAGCTCTCCCTCAGCCCTCTGGTTCCTCCTCTTTCCCCCCCGCATCAGTCTGAAGAAGGGCTTTGGCCCGAAACGTCGCCTATTTCCTTCGCTCCATAGATGCTGCCGCACCCGCTGAGTTTCTCCAGCACTTTTGTCTACGATAGATCAGCCATGATTGAATGGCGGAGGAGACCTGATGGACCAAATGGCCTAATTCTGCTCCTATCGCTTATGAACATATAATTTTGCATTGAAAATGATTCTTCTATTGGCTCAAAAACAATCAATTGCTTGTTGTCGCAATATAATTTTACGAGGCAATTATGTGGTTCAAAAAGATAAGTAGTTAAATAAATTAACTAAAGGAGTTGCTTAGCAACCTTCCCCTTATTTCTTCCCGGAGATATTTGCCACACCTTGTGTACCTTGGGATGTCCAAAAGCAATTATAATCTCATTTTGCATTGAAAATGATTCTTCGTAAAAACAATAATTAGTTGTCGCATAGTGTGGGTAGTTAAATAAATTAACAAACTTAAACCTTCCCCTCATTTCAAGAGATATTTGCCAATAAAGCAATAATATTAAAACGTACTTGATGATTTGGGTAATCTATTAATTGCAGGACGGCTAATACTCATACTGTAACAGATCTTGTGCGAAACAAGTATTTCTGTATCTCTGTGCCAAACAAGTGTTTATCTCTGTAAGTAGATAGAATCATCCTGTTAAGTTCTACAAGGGTGTTGCCAGGACCCAAGGCCTGAGTTGTAAGGAAAGGTTGAACAGCCTGGGACTTTCTTCCTTAGAGCGCAGGAGGATGAGGGGCGATCTTATAGCAGTTCGCAGTTTTGGCAGAGAAGATGCAACTCATTTTCGGGGCACAAGCGTCCCAGAGGCTTTGGCCCGAGCCCGTCATAGTTGCAGGGGGCGACCTCCATCTCTCATGCCGGTTTCCAGTATAGTTTATGCTCGCTGTTTCCGTAGTGGGTTTGGGGTTTTACGGGGTAGGGGTGCTGGCCGTACGCCCAACCCTTCCTCCTCTGTCCGGGCTTGGGACCGGCACTGAGTTGGGGTGTCCATAACCAGAGGCGGATCTCATCGCTGTGTATTAAATCATAATCGGGTAGATGCACGCAGTCTTTTACCCAGAGTAGGTGAAGTAGAGAACCACAGAACATAGGTTAGAAGGGAAAGATTTAATAGGAACCCGAGGAGCACCTTTTTCCACACAAATGGCCCTGGGTATATGGATATATTAAGGGTATATGGGTATATTAAGGGTTTCGGCCCGAAACGTTGCCTATCTCCTTCGCTCCATAGATGCTGCTGCACCCGCTGAGTTTCTCCAGCACTTTTGTCTACTTGGGTTTATGGAACAAGCTGCCAGACGAGGTAATAATAATAATAATAATAATAATAATAAATGGGATTTATATAGCGCCTTTCTAGATACTCAAGGCGCTTTACATCGCATTATTCATTCACTCCTCAGTCACACTCGGTGGTGGTGAGCTACTTCTGTAGCCACAGCTGCCCTGGGGCAGACTGACGGAAGCGTGGCTGCTAATCTGCACCTACGACCACGTCCAGTCACTCACACACATTCACACACATTCACACGCAGGCAAAGGTGGGTGAAGTGTCTTGCCCAAGGACACAACGACAGTATGCACTCCAAGCGGGATTCGAACTGGCTACCTTCCGATCGCCAGCCGAACACTTAGCCCATTGCGCCATCTGTCGTCCCGAGGTAGTTGAGGTGGATACTATAACAGCATTGTATTAGATAATTGGACAGGTACATGGACAGGAAAGGTTTAGAAGGATATGGGCCAAACTCAGGCAGGTAGGACCAGTGTAGAGGGGGTATCATGGTCCGCGAGGGCAAGTTGGGCCGAAGGGCCCGTTTTGGTGCTGTGAAACTCTATAACTCATACATACACCTGTATCCAAGGAGTTGATAATCATTCAAATTAATTAACATGTATCGTTTAAAACAGCATCGAGAACACCTCTTAGAATCCTTTAATAAAAACTGCTACAGGTCATTCTTCTATTGTGAGATTTATAGAACCATATTAGTATGTTTCCCACATATGTCGATGTTGACTATACAGCTGCCATCATTTATGTGGTTATTTGCCAGTATTTGGTGCAGCAGCAATGATCCAGGCTCAGAGATCTTCATTGGACATAGTAAAAGACAAGCAGCCTAGGCATTCCCCTTTACCTAGGTACATGTGACAATCAAGGACCATTGGACCATTGATTCATTGGGGTGGGAGATTGCAACCTTCACGTGGTCCACCCTGTTTCGACTAATTGACCCACAAGTTTAGGCTGTGCACGCCATAGGCAGGAAGAAGAAGATTGATTCATCCCCGGGATGGTGGGACTGTCATATGCTGAGAGAATGGAGCGGCTGGGCTTGTACACTCTGGAGTTTAGAAGGATGAGAGGGCATCTCATTGAAACATATAAGATTATTAAGGGTTTGGACACACTAGATGCAGGAAACATGTTCCCAATGTTGGGGGAGTCCAGAACCAGGGGCCACAGTTTAAGAATAAGGAGTAAGCCATTTAGAACGGAGATGGGGAAACACTTTTTCTCACAGAGAGTGGCGAGTCTGTGGAATTCTCTGCCTCAGAGGGCGGTGGAGGCCGGTTCTCTGGATACTTTCAAGAGAGAGCTAGATAGGGCTCTTAAAGATAGCAGAGTCAGGGGATATGGGGAGAAGGCAGTAGCGGGGATGGTCAGCCATGATCACATTGAATGGCGGTGCTGGCTGGAAGGGCCGAATGGCCTATTCCTGCACCTATTGTCTATTGATTCAATGACTCATTGGCCCATTGACCAATTGCACCATTCCCCCACCGCTGCCTCAGTCCCTCCCGCAGGTACTCACTTGTTGTGTAACCAGATGATATTGGGCTTGGGATTCCCCTCTGCTCGGCACGTGAAGTAAACCGTATTTCCCAGAGTAACGTCCACATCCTGTGGCTCCGAAGTGTGATGCGAGGTCTCTCTGTGAGGAAACAAGGGCAAGAGTGAGTCCAAACTACTTTCTTTGAACGAGGAAAAAAACGTTCCTTCCCCTCACCCCATCAGTCTGATGAAGGGTCCTGACCCGAAACGTGGCCTGTCCTTCCTGTCCATTCAAGCAGCATCTCCAGAGATGCGCTAAGTTCCTCAAACAGCCTCTGACCACGAATAAAACTTCACAGTGGGGAAAGAGAAGTTTGCTTTAGAAGTAACGGCATTTGCTTCATAAGTAACATCTATCGCAGTCGCTGCCAACATCATCAAGGACCCACACCATCCTGGCCACACATTCATCTCTCCATTGCCATCGGGAAGAAGGTAGAGGGCCTGAAATCTGGAACATCCAGGTTCAGGGACAGCTTCTTCCTTACAGCCATCAGGCTATTAAACTCGCCAACATGCAAACTCTGGACAATAACAGCTTAATGCACGTTATAGAAACATAGATAATCCAATAATCCAACCAATAAACCTCTCCAGCTGCACCTCCCCACTACACACCACTTCTTCATCCGAGGTGAATGTGCAACTTTAGTACCAGCATCATGGGGACATCATCCTCAAATTGAGAGGGTCGCTCTAAAACATTTAAAGAGGGAAACACGATGTTTGTGACATTTTTCCATCACACTTCACTTCAACTCATCGGAAGTCTTGAGCTATTGGAGGTTTTATGATTCTTACAATTCAACGTCGGAGAGAGAAACATAGAAACATAGACAATAGGTGCAGGAGTAGGCCATTCGGCCCTTTGAGCCTGCACCATCATTCAATATGATCATGGCTGATCATCCAACTCGGTATCCCATCCCTGTCTTCTCTCCATACCCCCTGATCCCTTTAGCCACAAGGGCCACATCTAACTCCCTCTTAAATATAGCCAATGAACTGGCCTCAACTACCTTCTGTGGCAGAGAATTCCACAGATTCACCACTCTCTGTGTAAAAAATGATTTTCTCATCTCGGTCCTAAAAGACTTCCCTCTTATCCTTAAACTGTGA